>NC_143567.1:28628928-29237857 GCF_054136105.1 Typopeltis vanoorti | reverse complement strand
CGGCAAATATGAAAGGGAAAAAATATGGACTCCAAAATTTGCTTTTGAACAAAAATCCTCGAGCTTTTTACATGCCATGTAAAACGCTGCTCATACTCTAAATTTAATCATTAACGATGCAGCCAAAGTGAATGCAGATACAATTAGTTTCTTTGCAATTATTCAAGAAATATATATTATTATTGATACCTCCAAGGAGTCCGAAGACTCATCGTGGGCATTATAATATAAAATATATAAATTATATAAAATATAATTTCTTTTCATTCTCTTACAAACGTTGGGCAATCCTTTTAAAGTTCGTAAAAAATGTAACATTGAAACAGCCATCAGAAACGCGATGGGAAAGTAAAATTAATGCAATCCGCCCTCTACGATATCAGTTAAGAGAAATTTACGATGCACTTTTTGAAATTTTAAATAATGAAAATTTTAATAAAGAAACTCAACATGAAGCACAAACATTATGTGCTAAAATGAAGGACTACAAATTTATTTGTTCTCTTATAATTTGGCATGATTTACTTAACAGAATAAAGCCTGTGAGTAAAATGCTTCAAGACAAAAATATGAACATTACACTTGCTTTTGAATCTATTGAAAACTTAAAAATATTCTTAGAAGAGTATCGATCAGATACAAATTTTAAAGAAGTTCTAAAAACGGCAAAAGAACTGAGTGAAGAGGTGGATGGAGAACAAGATTTTAAAACTGGTACGGAAGTTCGACGACGAAAGAAGACACGAGAATTTGACTACGAGCATCATGTCGAAACGCCACAATCGCCAGAAGATAAATTTAGAGTGAATGTATTTTATACACTTATAGACGTTGCAATGTGTTCGTTAATAGAACGTTTTGAACAACTAAAAACATATTATCATAATTTCAATTTATTGTATAGATTACTACAAATTAATAACGAAGATTTACGGAAAAATTGTGACGATTTAGAGATTCTCTTGAAGGACTGCGACAATAAAGACGTAAATGCAATAGAACTATATGACGAGTTATGTGCTTTCCGGGATATTTTTCGAAAGGATAATTTAAATATTCAAAACCCTTTCGATATTCTTAATTTTATTGTGTCCAATAATTTGTCTTTCCCTAACTTTTCAATTGCTTTAAGAATACTATTAACCTTATCTGTTAGTGTAGCGAGGGTGAACTTTTCCAAGTTGAAATTGATTAAAACCTACTTAAGAACAAGTATGTCACAAAAAAGGCTTGTTAGTTTGACGTTAATAGCTATTGAAAATGATGTATGTGCGGAATTAGACATTAAGACCATTATTTCTAACTTGGTGAATATGAAATCAAGAACCCTAAAATTTTAATAAAAAAATTTCAATTATATTTATGTAATTTAATTTATTTTCTGTTATTCTGTAAAGATTTTATTTTTTGAATACTTATATTAATATTAATAAAATGTTCTAATTATTATTTCTGAATTCTTTTCTTATTTTCTCATCTATCTTGAGTTTCTTTTATTTTCCTAAAAGATAGTTCCACTTATAAAAATTATTAAAATTTTTCATTTTGTTAGCGATTCGGGTCGGTGAGAAGGCTATAATCCCTGTATCATTATATTCAATGATTAAAGTGAAGTGGCTTCATCAAAATTTGCTTTAACTTTTGAGAATTTTTTGAATATTCGGGTTTTTAATGACTAGTCAACACCCCCGGTTCGTTACATTTAGCGAACCAACGTGTGGCTGTTCTGTCAAAATTTATTTAAGAAATTTCAAATAATTTAAATTTTTATTATCGTAAAAGAACCACACACGCCTGGATCGTTACAGGGGCGCTTAGATAGACATTGCATGCGGGCGGCAAAGACCCTAGCGCCGCTCTGGGTAGAAAAGCTTGATAACTGGGATGAGACCTCCTCCCAGTTATCAAGGATTCTGCTACTTTTTTGTTATGGAACAGGATTGAAGAAAACATGCAAAGCTAAGCAAAGAAATTACAAGTGATATAACTGGTTTTTCAAAGAGTACGTATTATATTAAAACATATTAAAAGTCTGAATCCTCTCCATATTAGATTTTATGATTTTTCATGTACTAGTGAAAATCAAAGAATTTACTTATTTATATTTTGACATACACGATGCCTGAAACACTATTCCCTGAGGTGAATTGTGCCCACGACGCATTTTAAAAGTGCTAGAATAATGATATAGGATTGTTTTTCATGGTATGGATATTTTTACTGGCCGTAGAGCTTGGAATCATAGCGCTATGCCCAACATTGACGTTTGGACAATTATGTTTGATATACTTTGTGAAAACTGTATAGCGTCGGCCCTTACATCTTCCAACAACACGATAATGATCTAGCTCACATCAGAAGAGCGCAGTAAAAAACACAGAACATAATAGATCGTCTGCGGCATGAAGCGAAACATAACCAAGATTGACCTCTTTATTACTGTAACTAACTAATGCTTTCAAGGAAGAGTAAAATACAATGCTACGGATTTTCTATCAGAAATCATTGTTATTATTATCATCATTATTATATGGAGTCTGAAGATTCATCGTGGGAGACCCAAATTATTGACACAATCTATCATACTTCTTTTTGAGCCCATTAATAGACATTAACAACTGAGTCTGGCAACCCATTCCATTCAATTACAACTCTCCAAATGAAAAATATAGCCTCATGTTTCTGACCACACTTTTATTCAACTTACAAGGATGATCTCTTGTTCTGCCCCTCTTGCCAAGTGGTGAAACAGTTCCTCTGCATCAATCCTATAAAACCCTCTAAGTACTTAAATGTTTCTATCATCTCCCCTCTTTTTCACCTACCAGCAAAATTCTGCATCTCAATCTATCCTCATAGGAGATGTTCCGCAGACCCTTCATTATCTTGGTTTCAAGGCTCTGAATCCTTTCCATCACTTTTCATCCCCAAGAAACCCAGACCTGAGTACAGTAATCCAGATTTGGATTATTGTGCTCAGATGCGATGATAGATTTCTTCCGCAATGCATTGAAACTGTTATTACAGCCAAAAGCAGGATAACATATTACTAATTTCACAAAATAAAAATATACAAATAAATATTCTATCATCTTTTATTCCTGAACGGGAGTCGTTGCAGATATGGTACACAAATTGTAGCCAAATCATGTTCCTAATTCTGAGTTTCCTAAGTTTTGGAATTAAAAACTCGATCAACAGGGAAATAAAAAGCTTTTTTAAATAGATAGATGAGAGAGAGAGAGAGAGAGAGAGCATTGTTGTCGATTTCTTAATCAATTTGTTATTGATAAGATTAAAAACAAGATGTAAATGTTAATTTTATCAATGGCACACAACAGACAACAGTGCTCTTCTCTAATACTTTAAATAAACCAAAAACTAAAAATGTCTGGAAAAGGAAAAAAAGTTAATAAAAGGGAATGGAAAGGATATTGAAAGAAAGCACAATGATTTCAAAAGCAATCACAAAATTACAAAAAAAGCAAATGTTTAGCAATATTCCGTCGTCGGTGGCTTAAGTGCATACTCCCCAAGTTGACTATTTCAAAAAAGACAAAGGCAATTTGAATTTACGAATAAAAACTTACTGTATGATTATTTCTTTTTAGAAATATTCGAATCAAATGCATTGTTATAGCAGCGAATATTATTGCGAATTCCCTCTGACTTACTTCCACCAAGCCTTTATTCTTCCTCTCGTTGAGCTACTTCTATTGAGCCTTTATTCTTCATCTATTGCGCTACACATAGTTTATGTGTAGCTCAATAGATGGCGGTAGGATTAAAGTTATAAAATTATAATTTTAATTCATATAAATTAGCTACAATGATCATCAAATTACATATATAAATATATATAAAATGATATGGTGTATCTTAAATATTTGAATATAAATATATAATACGATATGATAGATTTTAAATGTTTGTGTATAAATATATAATACGATATAGTATATTTTAAATGTTTGTGTATAAATATATAATACGATATAGTATATTTTAAATCTTTGTAAAATCATTCCCTCCATGAGTCTTTGGACTTCTTGGAGGTGTCACGTAATAATAATAATAATAATAATAATAATAATAATAATAATAATAATAATAACACCAAACTTTTAGAAAGACATAATATCTGGGAATGCTTGGTTACTTCTGGTATTAGTGAGATACCTACCGCCAAACGACCTCTGGTGTTTGCTGAAATCAAACATCATTATATATCTATAAAACAAACTCGCTTTACTATAGAGTTGTAATTTAGGAAGCAGAATTTCAGACAGCGAATCTTGAACAAAATAGAAAATAATAATAAGCAGAGTATTATTATAAAATATATTATACTATCTGTTATTTCATCACTTTGTACACATTGTTGATGATAAGTATTTTCTCGAGAATTCAAAACTGCGCAATTACAGTCAAGCATTTTCTAAATTACAGCAGTTTATTTTTAAATTTGCTTGGAATTTTTATCTGATAATATTTGTATACCGGCATTTGTCTTACTCAGTAAATGACTCTTCTGTTGAGAAATGATCCCAATATATGCTGAACATTAATAATAGAGAAAATATTTAGCGAAGACACAATAACCTTTGTATGAATTCTAGATGGAACTACCATTTCAAGGATCAATGGATATCAGTCGATAGTGATTACAAATAATCAACAGACAAACAGCATTTACCCCTTTCAACTGTAAAAGTTTTGAAGAACATTAGCAACTTAAGAAACTGCAAACTCTCTGTGCGAGTTGCCTTGATATTATAATATTTAAAATCCGTGCGGTTAGCCTAGTCTTTCCCCAGTCATATGGTTGCGAAGGCAACCATATGACTGGGGAAGGAGTGTCCCAGATTCGATTCCTATCGAAGACGTCAGGAATTTAAGGATCTTCCTCAGCCATAGCCAAGTTAATCGGTCTTGGGCGCGGGTAGTAGGTTTTTTTTTCCCTGCCAGTTTATCTGGCGTTTTTCATCCCACAAGTAGGTAAACCCCATGAACACACACGGATTTACAGCCATAAATACTTAACCCACATGAGGGGCTTAACTCGCCCCAATAGGGACGGGGGAGAAAAAGGAGGAAACTCCATACGAATAAATGAATAATATTTAAAGCAGCAACCCAGAATACGTTGTAATTCCCGTCATCGAGCCTTTGAAATAGTGCAATGATGTCCAGCTATTTCGTTTTGAAGAGATTTCAAATGAAGAAAGGATTCATGTCATTTAAGGTGGATAAAGACTACTGTCTACCGAATACATGTGGCAATAAAATTCATGCAAATATAGAAAACTATTCCTCAAATCAATAAAAAGTTTTATTAAGAATACTGTTACGAAATGTATCCATCACGCAGCTGTACCAAATGCGTCCTTCGATGGGAAAAGACAAAAATTAAATTACAGGGGGATCTCGGATGTTTTTTTGTTAAAGACGAGTTAGCCGATCTTATAAAGGGTTTTAGGACCGTTATATATATATACAGGGTGTTCGGGATAAATTTGACAGTTTCGTAAGGAAAAAGAAAATCTTCTTTGTATCTATTAAATTTAATGAATTGACAAAAAAACATTACAGGCAGAGTTAATTACAATACTATCAACAAGATTTACTCAAAATAACCACCATTAGCATCGATCACAGCTTCAATTCTGCTTCGGAACCTCGAACAAGCTGATGCTACAGTCTCCCTGGGAAGGGCCGCAAAAACTGTTTTAATTTTATCCATTAACTGGGCTTTTGTATTACTGGAAGTGCGATTGGTGTCTTTTTCAACTGCGCCCCATACAAAATAATCCATGGGGTTAAGGTCTGGGGACTTTGGAGGCCAAACATTTGGACTGGTGAAGTCGTAGAAATTTTCAGACAACCATTTTTGACTTTTCCCAGAGGTGTGGCAAGGGGCCGAATCCTGCTGCCATACATACGGCCTACCATTGGCTACCCTTGTTATCCAGGGCTTGACTACAGTTAGCAACTCCACGAACAAAGCCCGAATTCCAATGCCAGGGTTCTTCAACACCTGTTCCTGCAGATTTGCGAGGAATTCTGCTGTACGAACCAATCAGATCGTCTGCTAGGGATCTTTCTTCTTGCTACATCCTCGTAGTCACCATTGCAAGTCTCTAGTTCATGCCTGATTGTTTTTACTGTATTCAGGGAGCATTGGGCAGCAGTCGTAATATCCTTATTTTGATGGCGGGCACGAATCATCATGATACAAGTTATTCTCTTCCATGATTCAGGTGGGTTCCAGCTATCCATCCTTTCTGACATCTTGTATATGAATGAAGAAGGGTCCAAACTTTTAAATGAAGAGAAGTGTGTGTTAATACATGTAACTTACGGAAAAATAATTAATTATAAATATGTCAAATTTATCCCGAACACCCTGTATATATATATATATATATATATATATATATATATATATATATATATATATATATATATATATATATATATATATATATATATATATATATATATATATATATATATATATATCAGGTGCACCAACAAAAATGGGAGAGAAATATTTATTTCATGGTTATGGGAGACAGATGTTGCTCATCTCATGAAACGTAATGTCTTGCAAGAAAGGATACCAAGTAAAGTGGTTATAACTCCTGTTTTTAATTTAAAAATGTCATAAAGTAATTCTGCTTGTCACGCTGAAGGCAGTGATATATAATTCATCGAAATCGGCCAAGTGGAATCCAAATTTTGAGTGTGCTGAAAATTTAACAGAGTTCACCACGATCACTAACAAGCATAGAACAAAGGACGTCGCCATCTTTACAGATGCTCAAGGGAAGAAAGGTGAGTCATGAAGTGCAACAAGTGCCTGAAGGATTTATCGTCCAACGGAAGTCATATAACCTGCAGGAAATGCTTTAGGAACCTTCACTTGACATGTTCCTGAATTTCAGAAACAACACAACATGGCAACGCAAATCCAATGCCAAACGAGAGGAATGGAAGTGCATATACTGCAGAGAAAACAAAGAAACGCTGCCACCCATAGCGCAAGTGATTACACCGGTGGCAGAATCGGACGATCTGAACAGACAAAAAAATACCGGTGAGTCCTATAATTTGTATTCCATAAATTTATTACTAGAAAAAGATTTAGAGAATATAAAAGCCAGCTTAGTTGATCTTGTCCAAGAACTCTTGGACAAGATCTTTGATAAACAGAATAAACAAATAACAAAAAAAAATTAGCGAATATGAAGAGTTAGTTAGATATAATAATTCAACAGTTGAAGAAGTCTTACAAACGGTAAAAGACATTAAAATCAGCATTAACGTACTAACTGAAAGGCAACACAAATTGATGAAAGACACATCCGAACTCCGTCAAGAACTTAATTCTCTAAAACTACAATACGAACTTTTAAATCAACAACAACATAAAGAAGATCTTGTCATAAACGATCTTCCGGAAACTGCATCCACAGAAAACCTCACAGACGTAGTTTTAAAGTTAGGCCATGCAATTGACATCTCCCTACAGCATAATGATATTCAGACCACAAATCGGATTCCCAGGAAGAACAAAAAACAAGGCTTGGTCGAACCACGACCCACACCAGTCATAGTTCGTCTGACAAGCAAGTCCACAAGAGACAATCATGCCAGCAGACTGCTGTACCAAGCAAGAAAAGCAAAAACAGAAAACAATTATCAATTTTTGTGGATCGAAGACGGCAAGATATTCTTGAGAAAGTCACAATCTTCAAAGTGCATACAAATAAAAAGCTAAGAAGACATAGATATGCTGCCAGAGTGAAATAAAAGACTTCAAATTAGTTCAAAAAGGAGACCTCAACACAACAGAAATGAATGCGAACCCTAAGATAGATGTAACTACACCAGAATACACCAGAAATTGTACTTTTGACTGGCTTGATGAATTGAACCAACGCACAGTACAAGCGAGAGGACCCTCAATCTTGAATATTAACATCAAAAGCATCCGAAACCATTGGTTATTGTTACAGGCTTATCTGAGGAATTACACTGGTGTTATTGATATACTGGTCCTAACAGAAGTATCCATAACTAATGACAACCGACTGCTTTCAAAATTCCAGGCTTCCAACAACATTGATCATGCTGCCAAACAAAAAGAGGGGTGGAATATTAATATTTATCGAACATAAATTAATAGCAAAAGAAGCTGTCTATCAGTTTGAGCATGCTGAAACCCTTTGCATCGAAATCACTAATACCACCAATAGACAGCATCCCATAATACTAAATGCTATTTAAAGGCCACAAGCTTAAACATCATAAAATTCTTGCAAGAATTCAATTGCTGGCTTTCACGCCAAGAAATATGCTCAACCGAATACCTAATGATAATCGGCGACATAAACATATATATTGCAAACGAAAACCAGAACAACACTACAATACCTAGACACGCTATCCATGTATAACCTAACATGTGTTACCAACAATAACATCATGTACTAGAGAAGAAATATTCGGAAATAATATCACTGCTTCCTGCCTAGGTCATATAAACATCCGAGAACCACCAAACAGTTACACTGTTTGGTGGTTCTCGGTCATAAACTGCAAAGTAGCAGATCATTACTTCACAGCTCTAAACCTGCACAATAAGACAATATCCATAGAATGCCCCACAGATGAAAAGGAACACAAAACAATAATAGACGAAGAAATAGTTAACCACGAAATAAGAAAAATTGACTGGGAACACATGGCATCAGATTCAGCAGGTATCTTATACAACATTAAACTCACACTGGAGGAAATATGTAAGAAAGCTGCAAAGAATGTCAGTATTCGTTCAAGAACAACCAAAAATCCTTGGATAACACAAAACTTAAACAGAAAGGACGCTCTATGGAAAGAATTAAAGCGATATCCAAATAACACAACTTTAAAACCTGAATATAAGATAACAAGGAATCGCCTTACAACACAAATAAGAAATGCAAAAAGAAACTACTACACAGACAAATTAACTTCTGCGCAAAACAGCTTGAAACAAACCTCGCAAATGATCGACAAGACGCTAGATTGTGCTCCCAACAATACTGCCTCTGTAACCTTAAAACACAGCATCATGAAAGACGCAAAACCTATCCAACAACTAGAAACTATCTATCAGTTTCTAGTTGTTGAATGACTTTAACCAATACTTTGCAGACTCCATCCAAGAACTGCACAGAAATATTCCCCCAATCACAAAACGTGATCCTCCACTTGTACCACAATCAAAACAGACATTATGGTTCCCAACCATAAAAGAAGCAGAACTTCTCTCTGCAACAATACATCAAACCAAACAAAGGCCCAGGAATTGATGGTATAAGATCTAAGGATATCAAGCAACATGCAACTAGCTTAACTCCTGTCCTACTAAAATTAATAAATAAAATATTTAAAGCAGAACAGATACGAAGTATGCTAAAGACCGCCATAATGACACCCATAAACAAAAATGAAAAAAGAAATTTAATCAGCAATTACAGATCTATAGCAACATTTTATCAATCAAATTATGGAGCGGATCGTACTAAAGAAACTCACAGCATATACAGAGAACTTTCATATTATCCCCAAAACACAATACGGTTTTCAAAAAAATAAGGGAACAACGTTTCTCTCTCTCTCTCTCTCTCTCTCTCTGTCTCTCTCTCTCTCTCTTGGGAGACTTTACAGATGTAATTAATACCTCCTTAGACAAAACAAAATTGCCATAGTAGTCTTAATTGATCTAGCTAAAGCATTTGATACACTCACACATCAAACCTTGTTAGAAAAGCTTAGGCATATTGGAATAGATGGGCCTCTTCAGAGGTGGTTTACAAACTACTTTCAAAATAGAAAGCATATCACACGTATGGGGTCAAACCAAAGTAGAGAGCTAACAGTAACCTGTGGAGTGCCACAGGGAGCTGTACTCTCCCAACTCTATTCAACATTTACACGCACGATATTAGTCAGCTACCTCTCAAAGGTAAGATCTTCCAATACGCAGACAACACGGCTATAATATCCATTCATAATGACGCAAGTATAGCCCAAAGAAATATGCAACATGACATAAATATGCTCATAGACTGGCTCACCAAAAACTCCACACATCTAAAACAGATAAGACAAAATTAATGATATTCAGAAATCCACTGACTCGACCAGTTGATAACAAATATATAACCATGCAACATCTACTCTCCAACACAAAAAATACACAGAACAGTAAAACCACTACCATCACTCAGGTTGAAACAATACGATGCCTTGGAATTTACCTCAATGCAAATATGAACTGAAATAGCCACATAAACCACCTACACAACAACCTCCGAATAATAACTGGCAAACTCTACAGGTTAAAAGACATAGTTCCCACATGCCTAAAAACACTAATATACAAAGCACTATGCCAAAATATACTAGATACGCTATAACAACGTATGCTTTCTGTGCACCCTACAAACTAAATAGATTAATGTCGTCACAGCACAAAATGATAAAACTAATCTTTTGGGAACAAAGAGACAATAACGACTTTATATACACTGCAATGTCAGAACACAAGATACTGACATCAAAACACTTATGTCCCTATGCAGCTTTGCTAAAACATTATTTCGATGCCAACTACAGGACAGTCAGAAATACATACCACATAACAAGACCTCAGACCAACTAATTATATCACATATAAATACAATAATCACTCCGGAAAGGCCACACGAAACTTCTACATCCCAGACATGATAAACAAATTACCTTTTGAATACAGAAACCTTACAAACTACAATAGCCTGAAAAGAGCTCTAAGGACATATTATGAACAAGAAACACGAACCCAAAATACCATACAGAATTAACGAAACACAATATATTCGTTCAAGCTTCCAGTTCAGCGACGCATCAAGACATTCCAAGTTATCTATGTGTGTGTGTGTGGCTTGCGCGAATTTCACAATCAATGGCTGCAGTGGAAATCAAACTTATTAAACATAGGTTTGATTTCGTAACTTCCTAACACAGCAAACAAACCAATAAATAACAACTAACTGATGTCATCCTCAGATAAGCTTACAAATAAGCTTCGAGGATGAAAGCTGAGAAATTACAACTGACCCAAGAAATATCACATTTCAGTGCTGTAGTTATAGCACTTAAATATATTAAAAAAATCATAATTGTAAATATATATATAACTCATTGTTAAATGAATAAATGCTGTATTATTATTATTATTATTATTATTATTATTATTATTATTATTATTATTATTATTATTATTATTATTATTATACAAGAAAAAAAAAGGAAAGAAAGAAAAAAAATCTGTACTAATTTCATTGTTACAAAAAAAAAGAATTAAAGGTAATCTTATGTTGTAAATTAGTAATCAAAATATTAATCATAATTTTAGTTTAAAAAAAAGGATTGAATTTTTTTAAAAAGAAAAATATGTAATCAAGTATGTATCATATATGAACAAATGCATGTAATGTATGTATCATGTGTAAACAAATGTATGTAATGTACGTATCATATGTAAACAAATGCATGTAATGTATGTATCATATGAAATAAAAAAATATTATTATTACTTTATTCACATAATTGATATACAGTCAAAACAAGATATCATTTAAACAAAATTTGACTGGTGATACAGAAAAATTTAGATTCTGCCCAAGAATCTATGAATAGTCTGTCAGGTAACGTCGTAAAATATGGACTGTTCCAAGCAATGCTGTTTTTTGTAGATCATACGAGGTCACTTCGTTGATGTTTAATTGCTGTAAATAGTCAGATAGCTTCTTTGAAATTGCACCAAGTGCACAGATAAATATTGGGATGACTTTGGTGTGTTTGAGCCACAGTCGGCCAACTTCGATTGCCAGATCTCTATCTTTAGTATATGTACTTTTCCAGTTCTTTGTTGTTAATGTCACTAGGTACTGCGATATTATTATTATTATTATTATTATTATTATTATTATTATTATTATTATTATTATTATTATTATTATTATTATTATTACCCTTCTTGGCGGCCTTCATTCTCAGCTTCCAAGGATGCCCTCTCATTCTTTCCCCACCTTCCATAAATTGAAAAATTCCATCAATTGAAATCCTGTATGACCCCTTCAGAAGTTTGTAAGTCTCAATCACCCCTCTTTCTCCTGTTTGCTAGTGTCTACAGTCTACAAATTCTCAATCTGTATTCATAATCAGTATTCCACAATCCTGATATCATTTTGAACACTCTATTTGTACTCTCTATCCAATATATCAGAATCACAATGGAAACCAGGAGACTAGACCAGTGCACAATAGTTCAAGTGAAGTCTTATCAAGGCCTTGTAAAGAAGCAAAATAACATCCTTATTTTTACATGTGAACGTTCTTTCAGCATTGCAATTATCTTTGCAATTAAATGTTGAATTGAATTTGCAATCTTTGCCACATGTCCCCTGAATTTCAACTTCCTATCTATTAACACTCCAAGATCGCTATCCTCTTCAGCTTCTTGTAGCCTAATCCCACCAATATAATATGACATCGGATATCTAATCATGACGAAGTGAATGACTTTACATTTACTCACATTGAACTGACACCCATTTTCCCATGCCCACAATTCCAGCCCATTGAAATCATTCTGCAAAGATTGCATATCAACAGCATTCCTGATTACACTGCCTATCTTTGCATCATCAGCAAATAACTGTATGTCGTGTGTCAAAATCCTTCCCAATATCATTAATGTACAGATTGAATAACAGTGAACCAAGACTGATCCTTGTGGTACACCAGTTGTTACCTTAAAACCTTGCAGACTCAGATCTCCTGTATACCACTTTTTGATATTTGTCAGTCAGCCATCCTCTTATCCATGCTAACATTGTATAACCCAGACCCATTTTCTCCAATTTATGCAAAAGTCCTCCATGCTGTATTCTATCAAAAGTCTTAGCAAAATCCAAAAGTATTATAGTGTATCCATTTCCTTGTCTAGTTCTTATAGAATGTGAGCAAGTTTCTAAGACATGACCTTCCCTTAGTAAACCATGTTGTTCGTTATAAAGTAGAGATTCACTCTCAACCCATTTCTGAATGCGAACCCTGACCAATTTTTCCCAAATCTTCAGCACCACTCCTGAGATACTAATTGGTCGATAGTTGGATACATATGTATTAATAATCCAAACCTGTTGATGTTCGATAATTGTGATGTCAGATCTATTGTGTTCCAAATGCCGATCAGTTTGTATTCGAAAGCCCCAGAGAATTTTTGCTGTTTCGTTTTCCAATACTGTCTCTATTTTATGCTGTCACCAGTTATCAGAAGTAGGAAAGCAACATTTTTCGCATACATGCCAATAAATTATTTTGGCCACTTGATCATGGCGGTATTCATAATCAGTTTGAGCTATCTTGCTGCAAGCACTGATTAGATATTCTCATCTTTCGAATCGCATAATCCATTTTCTGTTATTATTGATGTTCAAAATTTTTGCTTTGATTGCATTTAGTTTGTAATTTCTGTTCTTGAGCTGCTTTCTAACAGCTCAAGAACAGAATAAATCTTTTTATTTCTTTCTTTAATATATTATTATCTTATTCACATAATTGATATACAGTCAAAACAAGATATCATATAAATAAAAATTTGACTGATGATTCAGAATAATTTAGATTCCACCCAAGAATCTAGGAATAGTCCATCAGGTAACGTCGTAAAATATGGACTGTTCCAAGTAATGCTGTTTTTTGTAGGTCATATGGGATCACTTCATTGATTTTTAATTGCTGTAAATAGTTGGACAGCTTCTTGGAAGTTGCACCAAGTGCACCGATAACTATTGGAATGACTTTGGTGTGTTTAAGCCATAGTCGGCCAACTTCGATTGCCAGATCTCGATATTTAGTAATTTTTTCCAGTTCTTTGTTGTTGATGTTGTTATCACTGGGTACTGCAATATCGATAATCCAAACCTGTCGATGTTCGATAATTGTGATGTCAGGTCTATTGTGTTTCAAATGCGGTTCGGTTTGAATTCTAAAGTCCCAGAGAATTTTTGCTGTTTCGTTTTCCAATACAGTCTCTATTTTATGCTGTCACCAGTTATCAGAAGTAGGAAAGCCATATTTTTTGCATACATGCCAATGAACTATTTTGGCCACTTGATCATATTTATAATCAGTTTGAACTATTTTGCTGCAGGCACTGATTAGATGTTCTACAGTCTCATCTTTCTGATCGCATAATCTGCATTTGCTGTTATTATTGATGTTGAAATTTTTGCTTTGATTGCATTAGTTTGTAATGCCTGATCTTGAGCTGCTAGAATAAATCCTTCTGTTTCTTTTTTAATGTATCCGTGTTGAAACCATTGCCATGTCTTGTTCACGTCAATTTTGTCCTCAGTATCTTGAAGAAATTGGCCATGCAAGGGTTTATTTTTCCAGCGCACATATCGGATATTTTGCTGTTCCTTTTTGTAATCGGATTTGTTTCCTATTGCTTTTAGAAGGCCCTCTTGTGTAATTGCTTGAAGAATTGGCTCAGAGCTATTGTTTATGTAATTTCTTAAACCAATTTCTTCTTCTTCCACAATCTGTCTCACTTGCAGCAGACCCCGTCCACCTATTCTCCTCGGTAGGTACAACCGGTCAACATCACTTCGTGGAAGTAATGCATGATGCATAATCATTAGTTTTGTAGTTTTGCGGTCTAGTTTGTCCAGGTCTTCTTTTGTCCAATTTATTATGCCAGCTTTGTATCGGATCACTGGTATATAGCCCAAGAACTCATTGCTCTAATTGTGCTTAATCCATTTAGTTTTGTTTTCAAAATATTTCTAACTCTTTTAATGTATTGTGATGCTGCCTGTTGTTTTACTTTCGAGTGGAGAATATCATTGGCTTCTAATATCCCTGGTATCTATAGTGTTCGTCAGCTGAAATTGCTTTTATATATTTCTCTTGATCAAAATTAAAATTGCTAGTGTCATTAATATTTCCTCGTTTAATAGATAAAATTGCACATTTATCTAAACCAAATTCCATTTTGATGTCCTGACTGAAAATACGAACTGTATTCATAAAGAATCTATTTGCTGGGCCGATTTTCCATATAGCTTCAAGTCATCTATATAAAACAGAGGGGAAATTTTAATATTACATTCAGGAATTTCATATCCAAATTTTGTTTTCTTCAGAATCATAGACAAAGGTATCAAAGAAATGTTGAAGAGCAATGGTGACAAGGAATCATCTTGGGAAATTCTACGTTTAATGCTGATATCTCCAAATCGTTCATTATTCATTATTAATGTTGTTTTCCATGATTTCATAGCAGTAGCTAGAAACGACAATATGTTTTTGCTAATTCCAAATATGTTTAGTGATTTTAGGATCCAGGAGTGTGGGAGGGAATCGAATGCTTTCTTGTAGACTATCCATGGCATGTTTAAATTAGTTTTTCGTCTTTTTGAGTTTCTGAGAATCATTTTATTAGTATGGATCTGGTCTTTTGTTCTTCTAGGTTTTTGATAATTGCCTTTTTGTTCAATCGGATAAATCTGATTATCTGATAAGTAGTGGTATATGGAATTTGCTATGATTGCAGTGAACAGCTTAAGCATAGTTGGTAGGCATGTTATTGGACGATAGTTACTTGGGTCTGCATCCTTATCCTTATCTTTCATGAAGAGAAAGTGCGTCCAGATATCATACAGTCTTCCACTGAGCCTGACTGCAACAAATAATTAAATTGTTCTGCCATTCGATCATGTAGACTGGTTAGATGCTTTAACCAAAATCCATGTAGTTCATCTTTGCCAGGTGCATTCCAGTTTTTTAATTTTCTAGCTTGAGCACCGACCATTTCTTTAGTGATAATGACATTTTGCATTTGTTTTTGTTTCATTTCTGATTCTATTTCCTTAATCCATGAAGCATCTTTATTGTGTTCAATAGGATTATCCCAGATTGACTTCCAAAATTTGAGTGTTTCTTCTTTTCCGGGTGAATGATGGTTTGCATTTGTATTTCTCTGGAGAGACTGAAAGAACTGACATTGGTTCTGTCGAAATTGCATATTTTGTATATATTGGTTTATTCTTGCTTCATATCTTTTAATTTTCTGTGCAGTCGCTAATTCTTTGTTTTAGCTCTTCGGTAACTTCAGCAATTGTTTTGTTGGCCAAATTATGTGTTAATCAGTTTGTTTTTGACGTTATTATTTTTCAACTGTCTTTCTTTAAAACTCTTTAAGTAGCTTAGATCAACTCGAAGCCTGTTGACCTTTCGTTCTAACCGGATTTTCCGTGGTGCAGATTGTTTCATCCTTGGCTTTTGCTCTTTCGGTTTGCAACCAAGCTTCACTGAAATGATATAGGCTGTGCTGTATAGGAGCTGATTTGTTTCCTTTATACTGTTGGTTGTGGTGGTTTCAATTACAGCATTTGCGTCTAAGAGGAGCTGTTTTAGCTTAGATTGCAAGCTTTTAATGGTGGTAGTCTTATACGGTCATTTATGGAGTTCATATGTTCCTATATCCCTGACTTCATTTTACACTGCTCTTCTATCAAAACATTCTGAGGTATGTCGCAGTTTGATGTTTGCTGAGTTGAATTCCAAAGTTTGATGTAGCTACCTCCTGATGATTTTCTGTTACTGGAGTTGGTTTATTACGTAACTCTAGCAGCTCAAGTTCAGTAAATATTTTGTTACGGAAAATGAAATTCTTTTGGTCCATAAGTCTTTGTTCTGTTATTATTATTATTATTATTATTATTATTATTATTATTATTATTATTATTATTATTATTATTATTATTATTATTATTATTATTAAGCTGATGCTGCTATAGAAGTCATGTGGTTTTTCCAAGAAAGGGAAAGTACTAATTTGTAGTGTAAGATATAGCCTTGACTATTAAGCTCAGGCTCATTAAAAATAATAGGAGAGAGAAATAAGATCTATTTTACGAGAAAAAAAAGAGCCACAATTGTGTTTTTTACGTATTAAAGGTGACTAGGTTGCCAGCACTCCATTGTAGGATGTATGAGAGTATAATCTACTGACAGTGCGTTTCTCCCAGTAGACAATCTTGAATCTTGAGATATTTGAGAACTACAAAGTTGGGCATATGAGCGAGAAAATCGGGGAATGCTACCATCGGCAAAAATATGAAAAGGATTTGAGATCAGTGAGAAAGGATCATTTATATATGTGAGGAAGAGGGTGGATGAAATAACAGAGCCTTAGGAACACTTGTAGTAATAGAAAATTCTGAGCAGCGAACACCTTCCACCATTACACCTAGTATACGAACTTAGAAGAAACTGGTAATCCAATTACATAAGAAGGAAGACACATTAAAATGGCAATTGCTGAGAAGTTCTCGACAACAAATCCTATCGCTGACCTTGAGATTTCTCCAAACTTTTCTATAGCTGGTGTTCAGAGATTTGAGATGTACTCTCTCTCTCTCTCTCTCTCTCTCTCTCTCTCTTTCTCTCTTTCCGAAATGGCTGCTTCTTCGATACCGTGAAATGAATGTTGACTAAGTATACAACACAGAAATAATAAAGAACAGGCATTTGTTCAGGAAAGCATGTCCTGAGCTCAGTTGCTGGGATACTATCAGGATCAGAAACCGTTTCTGATATGCAGTTGGTCAAGACTCTCCTTATGCATAATAAATATATATTATATACTATATATGATGTCTCTACTCTCCTGTGGAAATGGTATTTGCTGTCATAGGGCTATAACCTTCCAACGAAAGACTATCATAGGTTCGATTCTGGTCGTTGACTAGAGGAATGTTTTTAAGCTTTTCTTCTGCCGAATTCATTGATTTTCGGCACAAGTAAACTGAGTTTTTTTGTTATGGAAACTCAGGTTTTTAACTTCGCAACTGAAAAAGAAAAACTAGCTATAGAATTCACACTATTTCTATAATAATGTATGCCAGTTAGGGTTGAATACTGCGAGATATCAGCAGTTCTCTACTGCACTATTTTCCCTCATACATATGAAATCATCTATAGCTTTGAGCCAACTGTCAGCGCTAATCAAAAATGGTTTCCCACCGATTTTTCAGAGAAGCTAGCTTGGGCTAAAGAAGCTTGTCTACATCATTTTAGAATAGAAAATTTGTTATTATTTTTTATCAGTATATACTTTCTTTTTGGTTATTAAGTAAAAAGAATACATATAAAGTGCAAAATATATGATAAGTTTGTCACTTTTGAAACGTTTAGTCGTACGGCAAAAATGTATTTGGTTTATGAATTTGATTAGAATGAAAGCTGGCAAAACTCAAAACGTACAGGGGCAACAAGGTGTGCAATGGAAACTTAAAATTTATGCTACTAAAGAGTATTATGTAGAATTAAAAAAGAGACTAATCAGCAGTGTGGTGTGATTTGGCATCCTATGCGGTGAAAGAAAATTAAAAACTCGTAATGAAATCTGATTAGAGCCTACTGCGCAAGAATTATTTTGATTCTTTAAATACTGCATAAATTTATAGAATAAGTGATTGAACTTTTTGGATGTTTTTGTCAGTGTGTTGAGCATTTTGACTGTCCTTTGTCGTGACAACTTTTCAGTCGATTTTAGAACATGTAAATCTTCGACACATTTGTGTAGCTGCTACATTTTCTGTCCTTCAGTATTTTCGATTCTTTTAGGAGAAACAATGGGAATTTAATAGATCTCACTCGAATCTCGTAGATCTCCATGAACGTTACACTCCACATACTGGTTTGTCACAAAGATTTTAAACCCGTTTGAAACGTAACGAACTGTCCCAAAAAGAAATTATTTTTTCGATACAATTAGGAAAGTTTGGAAGATAATTAAAGCGTTTTAATTTGATTTGCAAAAATAGATTTTAAAGGATTAAAATCCTTTAAAATCTATTTATGCTTCGTATCCATCTTATTACAATAGTGTCCAATTGTTATATTAACTTCATTGGACATTTCAATTATTGACGCGTATACACGTCAAGGCTGGTTCGGTGATTAAACGTGTAAGGTTAATCAGCTGATTGGCTGAGTGGGGATGGTTTATACTTTTTAAATAATAGGCTGTGAGTTCAATTCCTCTAATGTGGCATGGATGTTTGAAGGCCCTTGGAATTATAGAATTCCTTCGAGAATTGTACTCTAGACAAATTTTTTAGCCAATTTTGCTATAAACATCGTTAATTGGAACCAAAATTAAATGACCTTTACAGATTTTACCAGAGATCTTAAATAGCCATATTCCATCAACTTAAAGAGAAAGTATTTTCATTTCAAATATCTTTGTCAATAAAAGTATTCCAATTATAGAGAAATTTTTAAAAAAAGTTTGTCGACATGTCTCGAACTTGAAACTGAAAATTACTGTAATAGTAATCTGTGATTATTACAGGCATTTAAGACCCACGGGCCTGCCAAAATTACATTTTCCATAATTTAGGATAATGTGGTTAGTCTTATAACTAAATATATGCTTTGTGTGTGTGTGTGTGTGTGTGTGTGTGTGTGTGTGTGTGTGTGTGTGTGTGTGTGTGTGTGTGTGTGTGTGTGTGTGTGTGTGTGTGTGTGTGTGTGTGTGTGTGTGTGTGTGTGTAAATTGCATGTATTCTCCTGGTCAGTTTTCCTGGTTGAGGGGAAAAAATCCCCAGTTTCTGACAGGAAAAAAACTTTACCTCCCTATGAGAGTGGCTAAAAAAATCTGCTTACACCTTTATTTCCGAAAGGCAGTAGATGAGGCCGTTTAGCCCTAGTTTTTGAAAAACTGGTACTTTGCTAATCTCTACTCTTTAACCATCAGAGACAACTGACCCAAGGCTATCAGATTTTTTTTTTTATAAAATTAGTATCTGAGATGGAGCTGTTGCTGATAATTATCGCTATCTCATTGTCCCTAACCTTAATGCTATGTCTTAGATATGTCTTATAATATGTCTTAATAATATATAGTATATATGTCTTAGAGTTTAAGGTTAGTTCCTGGAAGAAAAAATCCCTACTTGCTTCTGCCAGAGATCAGTTAACACGGAAATGAAAAGCTTAGAAAAAATTCCCCTAGTTGGTGACTAGAATCAAACTTAAGAGATATTTCTTCAGGCTGCTTAGCACTATGGATACAAGCATCATTTCCACCGAACTGCTCAGGCCTAAAATCGGCAACTTATCTTGATTTGAAAAGCGCTTTTAAAGGTTCTTTGTCCTACAGGATTCGAACACACGTCTTTCCAACCAAAAGGCTTAGTTGTAATCAGCTGAGGTTCTGTGGCTCGAAAATCTCGAAAATTACTTATTGTAACGTATTTAAAATGATCAAACATAGTAGAGTTGAAGATTCTCATATCTGGTTACATACAATACAGGATGAAATAAATCTGAATTGTCTATTTACTGTTATTTTCGCGAGAAATATTGTAGGATCTATGATACCATTACTGCAATGAAGAACTCTATCGAATGACAGTATTTTATTATTATTATTATTTATTTTATTTTTTAAACCAAAGATTGTGTCAAAAGTTATAGAACATGTACGCGACGTCCATCCGTTTTGGGCTTTTCTCTTACATAAGAAGAGGCTTGTTTTTTAGATAATTTGGTTTTGATTATTTTTGCTGCTGCAAACGTTCCAGTTTAAACAAAATACGAAACGATTCAACAACTTTTACTGCGGATCTTAAGAACCAAATATCATTAACTTCCGTCAGCTATCGAATGCAGAATTATTAATGTCATTTCGATTCATTTATCTCTAGTTTGTCATTAAAACGATTCATTCGAAATAATATTGAATCACACCAACACATTTTAGTGCCCATCCTAATAATAATAATACTGAACTTTATTAAATTTCATTCAATCTTAGTAAAGTTACTATGCATAATTTTGAAACATTTTGTCTCTGGTAGCAATGGTCCCCATAAAAAAAAAAAATAAATAAAAATAAAATAAAATAAAAAATTGAAATGATTGAAGAAAGTTTTGTAAGGATTCCAGCCACCAGATTACAATAAATCCATCTGGTCAGAATCCGGAAAAGACTTGTTTACTAAGTCAACTGATCTTTAGTAAGTTGATCACGATTTTGAAGAGGTAAAAAGCCGTTTCGGGAGGAAATTCGGTTTTTTAACCCTTGAAATCAGAAAATTTTAAGTGTAGAATTTACCCTGTTTTAGAAAAATTATAGGAAGTAGAGAATCGGATTACGAAGATGGCAGCAGTTATCTGTCGTTGCCTCATCCCGTTGACTTTAAAAATCATCGATAGCCATGAGCGCAAGTATTGGTAACAGCTAAGGGTGTGGGTTAGCTGTATCGATTTCCAAAGTTAACTAAAAGAATTTCACCTACTTCCTTGGAGTGGGAAGGAGAATAAAAGCTTTACAGATTTTTTTTTTCTTCTAAATTAATCTGTAAATTATTTTGATGCACGTTTCAGTTCCCTAACCGCAAAACTGTATCTTAAGTACATAACAATTAGAAAGATATAGCAAAATAATAATAATAATATACTGGCAAGTGGAGTTCGTTAAGTGTGTCCCAATTAGCTGAAAGGCAATAATACTTCTTATATTGGCAGAGACACTAAGAAAATAAGAAAAATTGTGTCTGTTTCCTTATCTGCCAATAGCCAGCTCGTTGAACAGGGTCGTGAATTGGGTGGAGGTGGCCCGACAACCTAACCTGATTTAATTTATTTCACTGCATTGTTTTGTTAGCTACAACAGACTTTAAGTAATTATATTTCTTTAACTTTATACATAATATGAACTTACACCAACTAGAGTTCGTCTGAAAATAGGTAAAAATGGCTGGACTATCCTTTTATTGTCGTTTAGAAGAATGTCAATGAAAGTTGATATTTGTGAGAATGCATTATTTATGTTTCAATACTTTTTTTTTTTTTTGAACCGCAAAATAAATAAAGAAAAAGGACATCAAATGCATTTTGTATATTGCTCCAAAAGATAAAATATGTTAGTAAAGAAAACAGTAATTTATTATACATTTATTGTAAATTAGGTTCGAATGCAATATCCTCCATAATCTTGTAATTCTGGTTATTTTCTTTTATTATTCGCAGCACCCTCTCTCGCTTAAAAAAAATAACTGTTTGAATTGCTTCTAGTCTAGCGCTGTAACTTAATTAACCAGTAAACGCAGAATGTTGTTATTTAAGCTAGCTTAAAATATCTTTTTTAGTTAAGTATGTTCAATAAATAAAAATGGAAAACGTTCTGGTTAAAAAAAAAAAAAGAAAAGAAAAAAGAAAGAAAGATAATGTTCTAAATTACAGCAGAGTTTCCTACTTCATAAGTGGCTTTTTTATATAAATAAATAAAATAAATCAGCCTTTTTTATATCAAAGATATAATATTATTTCTTGTTTAATAGAGAAGTCTAAAAGTAAAAATTGTTGTTTTGTGCGCAAGTAAAAGCAGACGATAGTTTGGTTAATGCGCAACTAGAGGCGTCGTTATGGAGATATAAGTGTTCCTAGAACAATTTCGAAACTTGAAGGTTAGTCTAGGGTCTCTTCGAACTTTTAAAATGTTGTGATTATATTGATATGTACTCTTGTAAATATATAGTTGTATTTTTATTTCTCATAAATCAAATTATTTTGATTTTATTCCGTTTTTCGATATAGAACGCAAATATTCAACAGAAAAGTGACAAAGTCGAGATTCAACGCCAGTAAATATACATTGTTTTCAAGAAAACATCTATATTTCTTCATAAATGGTAAACGCATTGTGAAAATGTGTATTTTTTTTTTTTTAAATTTGAAATGACAAAAAAAAAAAAAAAACTTCTTAACTTTAGTAATATTTCTGAGGTTGCAAGGTTGGATGTCTCTGGCCGATTTGTATATTATTAGCCTTTATAGTGGAGTAGGAATACGTCAGGATGTTAACTAATATTTACCGGGACCAATATTTACTTTTTTTCCCGGACTAATGCTTGATAATAGTAAGACTAGGTTACATGTACACACAAGGATAATGAAACGATTAAGTCTTAAACTTTAACAGCCAAATACTTCAACCTGAAATTTACACACACACACACACGTGTGTGTGTGTGTGTGTGTAGTACCTTTACTACTAACTAGCCTTCCTGTCACTGCTGATGACCAGTAAATATTTCAGGTTAAAGTATTTGGCTGTTAAAATTTAAGACTTAATCGTTTAATCATCCTTGTGCATACATGTACATGGTGTACATGTAATCTAGTCTTACTATTATCAAGCATTAGTCCGGAAAAAGAAGTAAATATTGGTAGTGTTCATATAATGTTTATAAACTATTATAATGTTTATTTTATAAAATTCTATTGTATCATATATAATATCATTTTAGTAAAATAAAAATTATTATCAATGAAAAAGTTACAGAATGGAAATCAATGAACAGGGAGAGATCCGTCAAGGATGCCCAATGTCACCACGCTTATTTAATATTTATATAGATGAAATAGTAAAGACATGTCCGCGCGGTTAGCCTAGTGGCTATGCGCTTCGCAACCATATGCCGGGGGAGGGAGTGTCCTAGGTTCGATTCTTGTCGATAATACGAGGAACTTAAGGATCTTTCTTAGCCAAGTTAGCTGGTCTTGATCGTGGACAGCAGGTTTTTCCCCCAGTTTGAGGGATGAAAAACCCCAGTTTATCTGGTGTTTATCTGGTAACTAATGAAGCACACAGGTTATATGTACAAGCTTCAGGGTCCAAATTAAACTTTGCAAAAATCACTGGTTTGTGGTCAGGCAGATGGAAGGCCAGAACTGATTCTCCGATTCAATGTACCTGGTCAAATGAAGGACAAACATACTTAGGTGTACACCTTGGCAACACCAAAATATATAATGCACTGAACTGGACACAGCTACATAATCGATTTAAACAAGTGCTAGGAAAATGGAACAGCATTCGTTCAATGTCTTCACTTAGAGCAGTGCTGTCCAACCTTAGGTAATCATAGGGCCTCATTAAAAAAATATTTATCCGAGGGCGGCATGACAATGCGCATCTAGTAATTTGGTAAGCAGCAGCGACAAAATCTGGATAGCTGAACAAACGAACAACACTAATCTACTAGTGTTGAAAAATACATGGGTATATAATGATGTAAAAACACCAAATAAAATTACCAACATCGAGATTATCGATTAGTGATAGAATTAAAATATCTAATATGCATTCGATTCAAATTGTTATTTTATTTTTTCGCTCGTGAAAATCAAAACTCACAGCAGGTTTTGATTTTCACGAGCACTGCCCGCTTTGATTTCCACAAAGCACTGTCTACGGGCAGTGCTTTGGACAGCCCCGACTTAGAGGAAGAATCCTAATAATCAACCAAATGGCTGAAAGTGTGCTATGGCATACCCTCAAAGTACTAACACCTCCTGAAGACTTTCTCCATCGCATTCAAAGGGAAATGAAACGTTTCCTCTGGAACAAACTGCACAACATACTCTGAACTCTGCAAGCCACTCAATAAGGGGGTCAAGGCCTGATATCCTTTGAAAAGAAGATCACTTCCTTCAGGATAATCCTTCTCCTAAAGACACTTCAGTCCAATCATGCTTATGTAAACACCTTCGATTACATTATGAAATCATCCACCAGAGGACTTATACTTTCCACAATCCTCCGAAACGCCAGTTCTGTGCCACCACCTCCTAAACTACCTCATTTTTACAAAGATGCTCTACAACGGTGGAAAAATACAGAACTTCATCACACACTAACAGAATCAACAGAGTCAGCTGTACTTACAGAACCACTGTTTTCGAACAGAAACATAACAAGTCTTACAACTGGCCAGCTCTTTCTTTTCCCTTCTAGGAACTGGGCAGGAATTAGGATCATATGGGACCTCCTGACCCAGACGCTAAAGTGGAAGACACTCATATACATACCATTGAAAAACCCAAAAATTGAAAAGTAATATCAACGGATACAAGCTGCTGTTATAAAAGCCTTCCCAGATATCGCTACACCTCCGAGAATCCGTATTCTTTCTAGAAACTGCGGGGGAGCCAAACTTTCATCTTGCATCATCTGAAGCCTCACTTCCAATTCTTCACTCCAACTACAAGAAAATATACCATTTCCTCATATCAGTGCCTGCATTTCCCCTTCGTATATTCATCCTTAATCCTCTCATCTACTAAGCTGCACGTGCCATCGAGTTTTCAGTGGGATCTTCCATATAAATTGGGGTGTGCCAAACCAGATTCCGACATACAGTGGAGGCTATGGCATAACATCTTGAAAACTTCTACTATGCTCTACAAATTTCAGCTAAGACAATCGGATCAGTGTCTATTCTGCGAAGTTTCAGGCACGCCTTTGGAACACACGTATCTAACCTGTCCTGTAAACAATAGCGATGATCACCTACGCCATGAATACAGCCTCTGGCACCTGTAACTATGCACATAGCCAAGAGGACTACTGGAATTTAGTACATACAGAAGCGAACAAATTCAGAATATGCAATTTCCTCTTTATCTGCGCCAAGGACGTTATTTACAGTTTCTACTTAAGCACACAAGAAATAACCAGCACCCATCCATCACTGAATCCGAACAAACCCTCATATGTAGCCTACGTCGGAAACTGCAAAGCAGGAATTTGATTATTACAAAGAAACAGGAACTGTTACAAAATTCATAGAGGAGTGGAATACAGCTGGTACCCTATTCTGGATTGCCGATGACGATACACTTCAGCTGAAAAATAACTAAAAGTAATACTGAATTGTAATATTGACTCTTAATGAAAAGACAAATCCTGTCTACCACTAATCTATTTTTCCTCCTCATTTCTATTGTACGTCCTCTGTCCAAAAAGAAACCGGACTTTTCGAAAATATAAGAAACTAGTGGCGCCACCTGTTGTATCTTTTTGTTGTCGAAAGCGGCAACCTTCATTAGTGTTATGTCAACTGTTTACGGCATTTGTTTCATTAGAAGCCGAGTTATAGTGCCAAGAGTGACAAGGTGTTTTGACGAACGGTCGGTCATCACTATATTCATGCCGTACACGAAGAATTCTCGCTATCAGTCGCTTCAAAACTTCGAGATAAAACTCACCATTGACCGTTTGGCCAGGCGGAACGAATTCTTTGTGGATAATGGCCTTGGAATCGTAGAAATAAATCAGCATTGTTTTTACTTTTAACTTCTCCAAGCGACTTTTTTCGGATGCTCCTCTTCTGGTGGTCTCCACTCAGCACTCTGGCGCTTTGTTTCGGACTCATACTCAAAACACCACGTTTCGTCACCAGTAATGATCGTTTCAAGGAGGTTTGAGTCCTTACGTGCAGTTTTAATGAGGTCCTTGCAGTGTTCAATTCGATACATTTTTTGGTCGTCGGTCAACTTGAGGGGAACAAATTACGAATTCAGTTTACGAAGGCCCAAACTCTCGGTCAAAATGTTGTGCACAGTTGATTTTGGAATCCACAATTCATCTGTTCCTTCAATCAATTTCACGGACAATTTCAGGTTTTCTTTGATGAAATCACACACTTTTTAGATGTTAACTTCGCTCCTTCTAGTTTTTGGAAGGCCCAGCTTTTCGTCGTCCTCAAGCGTCTCACGACCACTTTGAAATCGCTTAAACCACTCGTAAACTTGAGTACAGGATAAGCATTCATCACCGTATGCTTTTTGAAGCATTTGATGCGTTTCTGTAAAACCTTTACCAAGTTTAATACAAAAGTCAATAGCAGCTCTCTGTTTGAAACTTATTTTCTGACCGTTCTTCAAAACACACTGTCGCTCTTAACACTATAACTCGACTTCTAATGGAACAAATGTCATAAACAGTTGATACAACACTAATGAAGGTTGCCGCTTTCGACAACAAAAAGACACAACAGGTGGCGCTAATAGTTTCTTCCATTTTCGAAAAGTTCGGTTTCTTTTTGGATTATTTTATCAAGTTTAATAAAAAAAAATCTATCTGTCTATGTCCGTGTTTGTTGATGGAGGGTCTAATTTCTCTTCCTCCTCATCTAAGGATTCTTGCAGTTAGTTATCTTCATTCTCTTCCTCCCCAGGCTGTTGGGAAGGATCTATCACGCTAGGACTGGCACATATTGGTTTACTTTTCGCTCTTTGGATTACTGCTTATTTAGCACTGGTTGTTATTTTCCTTTATTCTTCCACTTTGTTACTTTGTTATATGTATATATATATATATTTATAAAAATAAATTTAACTGACTAGAACCCGAGAAAGTATAACAAAAACCTTTAATACATCACGACTAGTTTCATCGGTGCTCCGACTTCTTCAGGTGAGAAATAAAAAAACATAAGATATAAAAATAACAAGGTAAAAAAACATGGACTTTCCAGCTTAATAAAAAGCAGAATAGTAACAGTCGTATTTGAATAGGTGACCGTGTGCTACCGTTGGCATGAGTTGAATGTGTGCGACAGCTAATTTTAGAGCGCCAGTACTGGATTACTGCGCTATGGGAATCAGGCAAATTGTAGCTTAGATTGTTGTTCAAATGTGAAGGGTCCAGAACTATTTCTTTTGATTCGATAATTCTTCTTTCGAATTCATTCTTGCATATATATAAATTAGTAGTGCGTTCCCAGTCAACTTGATTTGGCTGTTCTTCAAGGTTAGAGTTTGCCGAGAAGAGGACATGACTGGAAAGGGCGCTTGCTCGTGTTCTACTGTAAGAGATGTCACGTCTATGTTCCTCAAGACGAAGTGAAACAGATTTATCTGTCTGGCCAAAATAAGGTCGACCACAGTCGCACAAAACTTTATAAACACCAGGAAAACGCAGTTGGTTGTGTTTTGGTTATATATATATGTATATATATATATATATATATATATATATATATATATATATATATATATATATAACCAAATGGGCGAAATAGGGCCTGATTGTAGAGTAGCGCAATATTCCGATTTTGCTTATTACTGTGCTATATTGGGATAAAAATGCTTAATCATTTTGTACCTTTCTTCTATAGGCCGTTAAAGAATTTTATTTTTGTAGGGACCAGGCTGATTGGTAAAACATTAATATGGTATGCCAGTACTAATGTCCCTTTCTCTTAATATCTAGGAACCATTAAGATACATTTGAATGGTATTTACAACTCTTGAGACGTGAATAACATTTTCGCGGAATGTGTTCCTAGTTAGACCATCTCTGGCACGGGCAAGTGATTTTTTTTTTTTTCTACCTGAAACTCGGGTTTTTAATCCCAGTATCCGGAAAAATCGATCGCGGAACTCACACTATTACATCTAATAATACAAGTGTTTACGTTTAGCATAAGGAGATGGCAACAATTATCTTCCGTACTCTCTCTTTCCCCCGAAATGCTCTGATTCATTGATAGCCTTGGCTCACTATCAGTGAAGGCTTGAAGAACAAATTTAACTGCCCTGCTGTCTTCATAAAGTTAGAGTTAAAGGAGCTTTCCCTACTCCTTTGGAAAATAAAAGGTTTAGTGGATTTATTTTTTATTTTGTGTATATATATATATATATATATTAGCTGAACGATAACTGCAGATCAACAGAAAATTTATAAAATACTAAGCACATATTCAAAAAAAAAAAATAATAATAATAACTGTTAAATAAATAAAAAAATTTCAACAGAAATGTTGAAAATAAAAAATGTAACTTTAATGGACTAAATTCTGAAATTACTGAAGTTACTAGAAAAGTAAAATTTATTTTTAAATGTTAAACACATTTTTCTTCCTTTTTTTTTAAGCTGGTTCTTGTCACACAGTGTTGCAGGTCATCTTATAGAGATTTAACTATCTCTATAAGATTATCATTAGTCTGGAGAGGCGGGGGGGGGGGACCTGTGTGTGACAAGAACCAGCTAGAGACAATCATAAAAAAAGACGCATTTCCCCGATAAGTATTTTTGCATTGTGAAACTGTTAATTATCACAACAATCGAACATGAACTCATTTTTTTTAAGTATTAAAGACGTTAGTCAAAAGTGTTAAGCAACTATTAGATTCGTTTTATTATTATTAATTTTTTTTTTAGTCTTCATTTCTCCAATATGCACGTAGACAATTCTCTCTCTCTCTCTGGATGGATGAATTATTTTTTCTTATTAATATTTACAAGGTAGTCTTAATTTTAGTTAAAATGAGACAATTTTAATAGCAGAATAAAGCAAAATCATTCGATGCAAAACAAAAGTATATAATTCGGACAAGGGAAAAAATAAGTTAAAACGTCTACGTTCGATTTGAGAAAATATGCGAATAACTTCGCTATTAAAGCAAGCTAATAACGCAAGGTTAGCCTATCGGCTTTGCGCTTCGCAACCATATGCCTGGGGAAGGAGTATCCTAGGTTCGATTCCCGTCCACGACGTGAGGAGCTTAAGGATCTTCCTCAGCCATAGCCAAGTTAGCCGCTCTTGGGCGTGGGCATCAGGGTTTTTTCCGCCAGTTTATCTGGGGTTTTTCATCCGGCAAGCAGGCAAACCGGCCCCGTGAACACACAGGTTACAGTCATAAATACTTACGGCAAGGAAGGCAACGGGAAACCACCTTGCTCATAATCATCTCTCCCTAGAATGGTAGCATATAGCTACCCTCCCAAGGCCGTATGGCAGATGGGAACCAGAAGAATAACGCACACCTTTTGCATGATTGTAACGTTTTCATACTTTTTTGGGGGGCTGATGCAGTGAAGATTATTTATCGACATGTGTAGAGAGTAAAGGAAGTTATTGTAGAGGATAAATATAGATGGAATGAAAGAGGAGAAGTTATTTCGATAAGTTTCAAGGCGGATAGTAAATAGATGGTAACCAGCAGCTACGATAGTGATGATAGTGACCATTTCAGCAGAGTGCCATAAGGCAGAAACTGTAAATGATACACAGATAACAATTCATATTTATTATTGGTAATGAAATAGGATTTAATGAAATAAAAAAAAACTGTAGTGTCTTAAGTCTGTCTACCAAGGAAATCGGCAGGCAGCCTGTCTCCATCTGTCAACATCGCTGTAATTGAGCGCACATCTTCGACATGCTCAACGAGAATATGGCAGACAATTACCATAATCCAAGCTGATTTAAAGTATTTATTGAATATAAATGTCTCATATTTTTATTAAAATTGTAGAATAACAAATAAAAAAAATCTTTTTTTTTTTTTTTTGTTGAAATTGGAAAAAGAAATTGATTGAAAAAACCTAGAAAAAAAGTATTTCTAGTTGACTATTAGAATCTAAAAGTTTCTTTTGCTTATCATGGAATTAACTAGTGACGCTACAAAGTCACGTGAAATGAAATAAAACAATAAACAATAAATTCTTTCTATGTGCGTTATTTAACACAAAATAAATAATACTGCATATGAAACTTCAAACACCTGAAGGAACTAGCAGTATGTTTTTTAACCTTAATGTTTTGGTGTTTCTTTTTATAGTTAAAAAAAATATAAACTGCCTGATCATTACCTTTCACCATCCCGGCAATCAATTGCACTCTCTGTCAAATGCTTGGTAAGGGTTTTTTGCGTTTATTTTTTTATTTTATTGAATTAGGTCTACTCCATGAAAAATGTTAGTACCATTGATATTGTCTCTCTACAATAAAAAAACGTTACAGATAAGATGGCCTACTTAATCAGCATACAATTTAAAAGTTGTCTTCACACCACTAGAAAAAGTGTCCATGTTGTCAAGATCGCCAGAACAGCCTGTATGTTATGTTGAGCGGCAAATATGGATTGATCGTGAGAAATCCAATGTTATATTCAACTGGTTTAAGTTCATTCGACGTATAACCGTTATTAATTACAAATCTCTCTGTTAGTACTTTTTTTTTTCTTTTCAATTTTATGAATTACTCTGATGATGTACACAACAGGATGTACGAAACTAGTCCTTAATCGGTTCTTTTTATTTTTTATTTTTTCTGATTATGTGAAACTGTGTATTAAAATTTAAGGTTATCTTCTTTGAGTCGAGTGATTAAAAACTAATTTCAAAAAAAGTCTGATAACACACTTTTTTGTACTGTATCTGTCAAACTGCCGTTGCATGTGATTTTTATTTTAATATATTTTTTATACATAATATTAATCTTATCATGTTTGTTATTTCGTCAGATATACCATGATATTTCAAAAATATTCGCTGTGATTGTCTATTCATTCTATTGATTTTTTAAAATTTTATTTATTTATTTATTTATTTTAATATTATTATTATTATTATTATTATTGTTATTATTATTATTTTGACAACTTCATTGATCGGTGAATAATAATTCATCGTCTTGTCATGATCTGTTTGTTTTTAGTTATCTTTTCCTTATTTATTTTAAAGTTTTTTCCCCATGACAAGGTTTTTTTCCTTGGCATTTCTTAGTCATTAAAGTTCATATCAGTTTTTCTATTTAAAATTTATTTAAAATATTCTGTCCATCTTGTTAATATTTATTTTTCATTCGCGAACACAACCTTTTCACTTTTTTTCTTCTTTATATGCCTCATATTTCATTCTTTTGTCTCCTATATTTTTGCTTCTCAATTTTTTCACTCTTAACATTTTTTTGTCTTCGTAAACCTCTGTCGTTCTATTTGATATCTTTCTGTTTTTTTTTTCTTTCCCGCTGTGATTAATTCAGTGGCTTCTAAGAATAAATTTCTTTTATTGTGTTCCACTTACTTCTATTTTCTACTTTTTTTTTTTAATTTCGTATATTTTGTTACGTGAAGTATAAATTATCTTATTGTCTTATATTTACGCTATTTATATTGAATCTTAATTTTTCACGTTTTTATTTTTGTATCTTGATTATTTTTATTTTTATACAACAATAAAAGATTTAACCCTCCTCCGTTCACATCCGCATGGGAACCAGCAATAACGAAGTTACTACAACTCTTCTAGCAGTCATATTATTATAATTCCTTTCTTGCACTTTCAATGCACATATGATAGACAGAAGACAAACTTGTTTCTGTTTCAGATTTTCGAAATAAATTCTTAGTTAATTTAAGACAATAATTAAAAGCCGTTTGAATGTTACGGTTGAAGGCTATTTTAAATGTACCCATTTAACGTGTACTAATTGTTTGTAATTTCATAAACATTACCTTAATATTACGACAATGAATTCACATCCATGGCGAAGGACAACAACAAACATTACGAAAAGTAGATTTAATTACTATCGTTGAATAATGGTTAAGTGCATTACATCTATGTCATTAGAGATAAAGGAAATTATTGAATAGCTCAAATAATCACTGATGGTTGCATGAGTTACGTATATATCATTACAGATAAAGGAAGTTATTGAATAACTAAAACCATCACTGAACTCCCAAAGAGCAAGGTTCATTTGCATAAAATATGAATTTCAAATAAACTTTAAATCATAAAGTCAGAATTCTAAGTTACAAAGATGATGATAATAATAATAATAAATATAACAGAGGGGGGGGGGACTTACAAGATAGCTGAAAATTCGAGATTTTCTTTGTGAGAAGTTTGCTTTATATATATAGTGACTCATTACATCGCCACAATCGGAGATGTTGAATAGCGTAAAAATGCATGATTTTTTGTTAAGTGACTGCTTTTTAAGTCAATCTTTTGCTTATTACGAAAGATTTATTAATGATTATTCATGGTATATCAACCAGTCTTCACAAGCTAGCCCTCTGCTGTCATTTCTATGTAATTTTCGATTCTTTTTATTTATTTATTATTATGTGACACCTCCGGGGAGTCTAAAGACCCATCGTGGGAGAGTGTGCCCACAGCATCGCACGATTGTTCACCTTCCAACTACTAACCGCGCTCAAACTTGCTTAACTTTTTGCGAGCCATTAGTAGCAGAGGCTCTACCAATCGACCAACCTTTTCGATTTAGTTCTAAATACTTAAAATTAGTATAACAAAAGATGAATTCTTCGGGATGCTAATAATGGCTACACTATCTGCAGTAAAATGCAACAAAATTGTTATTTTAAAACGTTTTATGCGTTATATTCCGAAAATTACACCTCACAATATGCGCAGTAGTCCAGACGTCAATAATAACCTAACGACAACATCTATGTGTAGTTTTACTGGGAAATTATATTTGGCTTTTAAAAGAATTCATCTAATTTCTTTAACGTAATAGAGTAATAACATATCTCCAAATGACATTATCAAGTTCACTTACCAAAGGAGATGGAAAACCATATAAAATGAATATATTTTATATATTTAGACGTTAAAGAGTAGGCAAAGTGTACTCGTAAATGGAATATATAGTGATGTCAAAAGCATTCTTTAAAACTGCATTCTAATTTTATTAACGTTAGCGTTTTATTAATATTTTACAATACTTAGTAGATATATCATTGATATATTTATAATGTATTACATGACATCGTTACTATAGTTGTTATAAAAATAATTACGCCTGGTGCTTCATGATTCAAGCTGATTCTTAACATTTGTTTATTTAGTAAAGAATAAACATCTATATTTCGAAGTCAAGCAAAAGAAAATATATCCTCGGTTGTAGCTGGAGCTACTTTTTATAAAAAAATCAGCGTAAGTATTGATTCACTTATCCTAAATAGAACTCCTTGTATTGTTTTACGTTAAAATTTTATAAATAAAAAAATTAAATAAATTAAAATTAAATAAATAAACTGCAAATTTAAATAAAGGTAGAATTGTGTTCAAATGAACTAAGTAAATTTCAGTTGCCTTAATAACGACTAAGGCATAATAATCGTTATTATTCTGGTTTCCAAAAAACTACACTTAAAATCGATGTCTTCATGTTCTTCTCAAAATCAACCCGCCTAGTTTTCGAATTTGGGCTGAGGGAAGTAGACCGTGAGTCTACTTCACTTTAATAAATGACTTGCTCTCACTTATAACCGCTCCAGATACTCCCTTTCCCATTCACACAAAGAATAATTACGTACTTTGCACCTTAATCCAAGCGATGAAAAGGAAAATTCTCCTTTCCTCTCCTTAACACACACACACACACACACACACACACACACACACACACACACACACACACACACACACACACACACACACACACACACACACACACACACACACACACACACACACACACACACAAGAACAACAAAACTAAAGTAGTGTCACCTGAAAACAATAACAAGAACTGTCTCAAAATCTGCTGTTTGACGTATGTAATTCACACATAATGATCATTCAAGAATGCGAATATTTCCAATGATTCCTTAAGTATTATTTGTTTCAAAAATGCAAAGTGTTTAAAAAAAAAACCTAATATGTAGAATTCATAGAAACGATCAATTGTCTAATAATGATTGGAATTGTTATGGTTGCATTGGTTTGGCAGGCGTATTCTGTATGCTGTTAGCTATTTTATATTATCCTTTCAGTTTTCTTATACGAGTCTCTCTCTTAAGTATCTTTTATTTAGTTTAATAAAAGAATTATCGTTTTTTTTTAATTAAAAAAAAGAAGAATATTATTGGAAACATCAATCAGAATAGTTGAGTGTGAATTGGAATTACACAGTCCAAGCAACTAAGACTATGAGGCAAGTGTATCACCACTATTAACTGTGTGTTCTTTGGTTGGTTTGCCTGTCTTGGAGGGGATGAAAAATCCGAATTTCCCGACTGAAAACTCCTTAATATCACCACTTAAAGTCAGGGACCACAAGTCAATTATTTTTTTTTATTAAAAAACAGTTACTAATTTAATTTTATCAGAACTCTAAATTAACTAGAACCCAAGGACTTTTTCCCCCCTGAAACTCCGGTTTTTTTATCCAGCGAAACAGACAAATCAATCATAAGAGCAACACACGCAAATTAACAGACATAACAGGTCTCATAAACTCAGTTGCTTCGGCAGAAATACAAAACAATCAAAGCAAACAACTCAAGACGTAATTAAAATTATGAGAATGTAAATTAATAATTATAAATGAGATTTGTATAAGAGTGTCTGCATAAAGCGCCGAGTACTTCGCTGTTTCTCAGTCACGCAATGTCATACTTTGTAAATCTCATTGAAAACATTAAAAATTTACAATTAAATAATATATTAAAAAGAATAAAAGTCGTGTAAAGTGGTGATTAATGTAAAATATCCATTGAACACATAAGACAAAAATCGAGTGATATAATTAATAAATGAATTAGCCTACTTTTTTTGTAAGGGAAATAGGACTCTCTTTCTCCCCCCCCCCCAACAATTGGAATTGAGATAGGAAATTCAGCACACAGACATTGAAATGCACTTAAAAGATAAATAAACGAAATAAAACACTGAGTAAAATGAAAAGTAGTTCGTGAAATACTCACACAGTTCCTTATTCTGTTATCAGACAATTAGAGATCAAATACTGTGATATCTATTTGCGTTTCGCATAATGCGAAAGCACCTATTAAATTCCTTTTGTTTGTCCATCCATTTGTCCATAACGATTTCGCGCAAACTAGATAGAATTTAATGGCGTTTCGTATTTAAAATTGTTACTAAAATTTGCTTAGTCATCTTTTTAGCGAAAAAAAAAAAGTTAAAAATTACTGCCAACCAAAAACGATTTGTTACAGTTTATCTGTCATCAACTATAAAGTGCTTTTTATCGCTTTAGCCATAATATGAATGATATTGCGATCTGATGCTGTGTGATATCCCGGATGAGCAACTAGTGCTAATTTTTTATTTATTTATTTATTATTATTATTATTATTATTATTATTATTATTATTATTATTATTATTATTATTATTATTATTATTATTATCCGAAAGTAACTGTAAGGCATCAAGTAGGCTGCTGACACGGTCTTTTCAATCACGATCTGGAAATAATTTAAAAAATAATCCTAAAATGTGCAGCATTACAAAACATGGTGTTTGAAAATGTTTCTCGGACGTGTACGACAGTAAACACTGTTTTCTTTGTCTCCATTCTAGGACTCGCTTTTTTGAAGTGACCGCATTCTAAGTGACACAAAAGGTAGCAGCAGAGGCCCGTATGTGAAATTGGTAAATGCAGATCATTTGGCATGTTCTAATTTCTGATAACTACCAAATATGGTAGAAATGGTAATTTCTACCAAAATGCCGCATTTCGTGAGTGATAACTCAAATATGTCATTCGTCGTTACAAGTGACTAAGGTTATTTTTAACCATGCTGAATTATGTTAAACGTTTGAGGTAATCTGAAACTCCGGATCTGATAATCCGTAAATCTGATCCTTATCTTTAGTTCTTTCTCTGTCAAACATCCCACAAATGACTCTGATTAGGCATTGTTAAACCTGAAAATATAAAATAAAGCAAATGTCAATGAAAAGCAAGTAAAAACATTTAATATAGGGAAAACCTTCACTACTAAATGATTTTTATTAACCAATTACACGTAGAGGGTAACGAGAATTTGCGGCTACTCTTTATAATTGTCACTAAGACTGGAAGAAGGTGCCAGTGCTGGAGAACGTTTCATCAATTCGTCGAAAATGCAATTCATCAAAAAAACAATTCACCGAAAATTTTAACTAAAATTTCATTAAATTGATCCAGCCAAAATCGGAACTGCTAATATCATTTCGAAACTTTTTTTTCGAAATGTTATGATAAAAGTGATCTATTTAGAACAAAAACTGAACTGTGCAGATAGCTTCTTGTACTGACAACTTCTACTAATTCCTCTAAGTCAGAGAGTTATTACAATACACAATTTGGACACGTGATTTCTTTGTTGCTCCGAATATAGCTGAACTAAAAACTGGAACGGTTCGACATTTTCTTGTAAAAGTTTCAAATAGCGAATCTGAATAATGGAGCCTGCGTAGGCTGGCCTCCATTATTATTATTATTGTATTTTCGTATTTTCGACGAATTGCCTTTTCGATGAATTGTGTTTCGATTAATTGCCTTTTCGATGAATTCTCTGGAGACCGTAGTGAACTGGTTAGGATTGTTTAGAGAAATTGTATTGTACAGTAATTGTTCTAAGGTTCTATGGATACAAAATGACTATGAAATACTTTTTTTCTAAACCAGAAAATCATGACACAAAAACAAAACAACTGAAAGTTAATATTGCTGTGTTTGTAGAATAGCTTGCATCGCCATAGTTTACGTCATAATGCGGATCAAGTCAATTTCTTCTCAAGGAAAGGTATTTCCAAAAATAATAAATAAATAAAAACATACAGGACATTCGTTCTGTGTTTATAGTTAAACTGTGAAGGACTGCTCAATAGCCACTGCACTTATCCTAACAGATTTACAACAGAATCTGGAAGAATTACCAAATTCTGACGATCAGTAGCCACAGAAATGCTTGTAGAATGTAAATAACAGGCATTGATAAGAGATTAGTCATTAGTTAACTCAATTACTCTATTGCCAAAGATCGTCAAAGAGTTCTTAGGATCTGAAATGTGAGAGCATTCAAAAGTTGGACGGATTTGGGATTTGTATAGAGTTAATATACAGACTGAGGCTGGAATCAAAGATAAGAAGGCCAAATGAAAGAATAGTTTATAGTAGATATTCTATAAATTTTGTTCACTTGTGCAGTGCAATGCTTGACATATGAGAAAGAAAGATGGAAATGCATTGAAAATAAGAAATGGTATCAGTAAAACTGTGGATTGGATTTGAAGTGTTCTAATGGTCATCGATATTCACAAAATAAATCCTTTTGCGATCTTAGCATTAGTTGCAAATCTTGAGATTAAAAGTCCATTTGTCGTTACACACAGTGGATAACCGGACACGAGCTGGAAACCTAGTTGCAAAAGTCAAAAGAGAGACCAGAAGATAGGAGTTTACTTAATAGACCATTGCCAAACTCAAACAAATGGCTTATTAGTGCTATCATCAATAGCACTTTCTCTGTAGTTTACCACAAATTTTTATTCATTCCTCTAACACCGCGGAGAAAAAAACGTGACCTTTATATTTCCTTATGATATTCTCATTTTTGTTCTCCAACCTAGATCGAATTTTACTGTAGCACGGATGATTGCACAGTCATTATATTGTAGATTATTTTGTTTATTAGAAGCCTCAAATGGAAAAGTACGATGCTTAGTCTCTTGAGAGCTGATTTTACAAAACCTTTATCTCATCCAGTCTCCTCTATGTGCTATAGACATTCGTCGATGAGATTATCACAAAAAATATGTTCTAAATAATATCGCTTGCGTGGTACTGTTTATTTTCGAAACCGTACAACACAAGAAGGGATTATGATTGCAGACGGATATGCTATAGCTGAAAAAAAAAAATAGATTAATGAGACAAATTTTCCTGAACGTGATGTGTTTTTATTTAAAAAGCGACTGCGTTCCCTGCAAGCCTTTGTGAGTATTTACTTTTCGTGCCTGAGTTTCAATTGTTGTAAAGGGGAAAAAATGCAAACACACAATTTATGTGGAGGATATCTTTTATCTGTAAGAGCAATGAGAAAACAAACAGGAAAACTTTTTGGAAGTCGCAGATGGCTAAAAGGAAACTAACATTCAACTAATCCTCCTGTCGTACTTTGACGACCCACTTTTGAAGCATTTATTTGTTCATTCACAATAAAAATAGATGTGGGATACTGAGATCTCTTGTGGAACTTGTCTACGTGTGCTTATCATATCAAAAAACTTGATATGAAACTTGCCAACCGACCGTAAAAATGCGGTTTTCTAATCTTGGGTGACGCAAATATATAATTAAAAATATTAAAAAAAAATCACACACACACACACACACACACACACACACACACACACACACACACACACACACACACACACACACACACACACACACACACACACACACACACACACACACACACACACACACACAAAGTTTGTTTGAATAATCTTCTCAAATATGAGTCTTCGGACTCCTTGGAGGTATCAGGAATAATAATAATAATAATAATAATAATAATAATAATAATAATAATAATAATAATAATAATAATAATAATAATAATAATAATAACAATATCACTATGCAAGTGGAACAACGATCCACTTACGAACAAACAAACAAACATAAAAACATTAAAACGTATTTGTGCTTCATTTATTCAGTTTGTTCTGATCAAAAGCAGTTCGAAGTAAATATTAAGCTAAAATGAATAAAATAATACACCTAACGAACACAAAATTCTAGCAGATTTTTGGTTTCCCAGTGAAATAATATCGTTAGTGGGAATGATGCAGCTAAACTACTGCTAATTAGTTTTGCCTAAGTTGCAGTCCAAGGAAACTCACCATGCTTTGACCTTTCCAGGCACTAAGCTACGTTCAATTACTCTCTAAATATATATATATATATATATATATATTTTTTTTTTTTTTTTTTTAAATTCTAAAACTAAAGATGAATATGAAATTGAAATGAATCGAAACACAAAAGTGACAGAATAAACTTAAGATTAACAGCGAATTGAGAATAAATTAAGTACGAAAATATTTTCGCTCTATTTGTAGATAATTTTAATTTTTTCATGTCTCCTTTATTTATCACCAAATTCTGATAATATTTAAAAAATAGATTAATAAATTAAAATATTTATTGATATTTAATAAATAAATTAAATTAATATTTTGGCGATCAACTCCCGGACAATGAAAAGTAGATTGCGGTTGCAAATAACGTTAATAAGAAAATTCACATTTTAATAGCTCAGCAGACTTCTAAATAACTGGCTCTTTAATGTATATAACCATGAAATTTCTAATAATGCAAAATTAATTTTGAGTAAAGGGTTTTATTTAGTGTCTTCAAATGTACTTCGGGTTCGCATCACTGAGGCATCGACAATACTATTAGTCTAGTTATGTATATACTAACCGTACTTTTTGCTTAGAACTGAAAAATGAAATACTTAAGTTTTAATTTAATATCATTGATTATATTTTTTAAAAAATTTCTTAAAATGTAGAAATATTTGGCTCGATTGGAAAATACTACAATGTTAAAGTATTAGAGAATTTATGCTTTTTATTTTATAAGTAGCTATGAAAATTTCTGCTCCCTCAGATGGATAAAGAATCTCCCCAGATTCTCTGTTCAAGATGCATACATTATGTATAATGTCGTACGTCTTGTGGAACACAAAATTATATTGGGAATTGCCAACCTACAGTACATTTAGATTAACAGAAGACATCAGATTCATAGCATCTGATTTTAATTGTCAGTTCATGAGCTGGAAGTAAACAGGACTCTTCAAAGATCCAGATTCGACCAGAGACTGTTCTTGCAAAAAGCCCGAGTTTCAGAGAATCTCAACCATAACAGAACAATCGACTTAAAATTTAAAAAGATTTGGAGAATAATCGCATTCGAACTACCATCACGAGAAACATTTACTCTAAATGTATTTTTTTCGAATATAATACAATTTTGTATTTTTAAGTATTTGGCATTAAACTGCCAAATACTTATGGTGATGGTCATATGAGGTTCTTTGTACTTATCTAAGCTACAGATTACTGTTATATATACTTTCGTTTAAACCTTTTAGTAGAAGTGTTTTTTAATTAATGTGTGCTTTTCAATCGAATCTCATATTTTCAAAAGAAAGTTTGCTTGTTTTGTATAATGATAGTGTGGAGTATCCACGTTCGAGTTGAGATCAACTCGATATTCAAAGAAATAACTTCCATAAACATGTAGGAATAGTTCTAATCATTTAGTAATTCCTTTAAGCTTAATATTTTAAAGCTAAACAATCTTGTCTCCTAAATTATTTGAATTTGATATAATACATTAGTATTTCCGCTAAAAAAATTGATGATGGCCAACATTTTGAAATATTTCCTGTTTCCGTTTCAACTCCACCTTGTCATCAAGAAGAAGGAGAATTTAGTGTTTCTCTGAGAAACTTGTTCGTTTTCAGGCAACTCCCAAAAGGATGACATTTTAGGAACCTTGTACAGCCTTTGTTGCATTTATTATATTTATAGCATGTACTAGGTCAAACCTCAGGCGGCCTTTGTTTCCACCTTTGCTACGAGGTAATAAGTTGACCCAGTCTGTAATTTTGCCCACTTCTCTTTGTGTGACTTTTTAAAGCCCTCAAGGCAATCGTAATGAGGACAAACAAAATGACTAGCAATGATACCTCTGGAAAAAAATAAATTTTTAGATCCGCCGGCTCCAATTTGCTGTAATTCAACTACAGGGATAACGCTCAAAAATCTTTGCTTCCTTGAGAATGAAGAAAAGGATATTTAATACCAAATACATAAATAGTTAACTAAAATAATATATGTTATTCTTGTGTGCCCAAGTCTATTATTTAATTAATGTAGCATCAAGAATTTCCTTTATTTACATCGTCACTGTTTATGCTTTTGAAACAGAAAAGTAACCAAGCAAATAACATGGACAGATAGAACCAAGAGGATTCGGTGTGTGTGTGTGTTTAATCTTTCCTCCTTTCCTGACAAGTTTTGTAATTTTAAATGTTCAAAATTAAAATTCAATTTTTATTACGTAACAGTTTATCTACTGCAGTCTCATCTAAAGACTGGTGGACATTGAATAACATTAAATGTGTGACTGAAATCTAACTGAAGGGTAACTTTAATGAAAAATGAATGTTTTTATATAATATAATGTGACATAATCATTACAGATATAATATAATATAAAGATTATATGATCTTTCTTGGTTGGAGAAGGGTCATGTAATCTGTATTATTCATCATGTTCGAATTAGGTTCAAGAGTACATAACATCCTTAGATTAATTTTTTTTCTCTTTTATGACAATCTGCTTTACGAAAGAAAGCCTTGAGCACATTAGTATTATGGGTGGTCCTGGTTGGATAATAACAGTTGGATAATTACCAGGGGCGTTTCTAACGATTTCTTCAAGATTTTGAGTTCTTCCTGTTTGATGTCATGTCAAGATTCTGTCAAGAAATAAAAATAAAATAAATACTTATTTTTAGACATCAAGTACTGTTACCTATAAAGTAATCTGATCCATACAGAGAAAGTCTCAGAACCGTGCAACCTTATTGAGCAAAATTCTTATTATTTTGCATACTTACTGTGTCCCTTAACGCAGCTGCCAGCAACTGTACTCTAGATGCCAAACTTTTTAAAATTTATTTTCAATCAGACCATCTCAAGCTTTCAAGAAACAATGAAGAGTATACGCCACACAGTGTATCTTCTACTTAAACTTTTGCAAATCTCCATGCAAGTGCCATTCGAATCTAGAGCCTTCTAATAAGATGGTGACGACCTATGGAGGAAATATTCTCCTCGGATTTAAAGATCCATGAGAACGAGTCCGATATATATGTATATCGGACATACATATATGTATATGTATGCCCGATATATCGGAATATATATATACAGTATATACTGGCCACTGAATTACAAACATTTATATAATACAGTATTTGACGTATTGGTATGCGACTACCAATACGGATCCTCTTCAATTTTCTGCGCATAGTTCGGTAAGATATGGTCTGGGAACAGCATTCATTAAATATGTCGAGCGATTGCCGCAAACAAAAAGTTCTGTTTGCCTGCATAAACCTTCTGAGACGACGGCAATCTCATTCCCAAACTTAGAACCACAGTTACCCCTTTTAGAGAATGAATGTGAGTTATTTTTCCATTGATTAAACAATCGGAATATCTCATCTTTTAAGAAATCAGTCAGCTCTGCTGTTTTCAAAATCGTGGCTCCAGCAAAACGGATACCTACGAGGTGGTCTGAAAAATTCTCGGTCTCGACCATAGATGGCAGCACTATCATCACGATTTTTTCCCTAAGTTGGTAAATCTGTCATAAGCATCCATGTGAAATTGCAAGTCATTCTATCAAGTAGTTTGCTTTATACAGCTGTCTGAAGCAAAAGTGTTGTCTAGATCCCTTGAAATGATAAAATTGAGTATCGTGCGGTTATAAAATTCTTTGTAAAAGAAGGCTTAACGCGAAACGAAATTCATTGGAAGTTCATAAAAGTTTATGGTTACTCTTCTACTTCGTTTTCGACAATTAAGAAATGGGCTGCCGAGTTTAAACGTGGCCGTACTAGCCTTGAAGATGATCCACGTGAAAGAAGTCCAAAAAGTGTAACAACAGCAGAAATGACTGAACAAGTGCACGCTATGGTATTGGATGACCGGCGAGTCAAAGTGCGTGAAATTGCTGAGACTATAGGCATTTCAAAGGAACGTGTAAGATAGCTTTTGCATGAATTGCAAATGAAAAAGCTTTGCGAAAGATGGGTGCCGCGCTTGCTCACAACAGATCAAAAACGCACTCGCATGAAAATCTCTGAACAGTGCTTGGAGCGTTTTAACAAGAATAAAAGTAACTGATTTTGTGCGTCGATTTATTACTATGGATGAGACTTGGATTCACCATTACACACCAGAATCCAAACAGCAGTCAAAAGAGTGGACACAAGGCTCAGTGCCAAAGAAGACAAAGTCGGTTCCATCATCAGGAAAGGTCATGGCATCGATGTTTTGGGGTGCTAAAGGCATTTTGTTTATTAATTATCTTGAAAAGGGTAAAACAATAACCGAAGAATATTATTCCGATATTTTAACCAGATTAGACAAAAAAATTCGTAAGAAAAGATCCGATTTGCAGAAGAAAAAAAATCATCCTTCATCAGGACAATGCACCTGCCCACAGAGGTGTTTTGGCAATGGGAAAATTAACGGATCTCCATTATGAATTGTTGGAGCATCCACCCTATTCCACAGATTTGGCTCCCTCTGACTTCTATCTCTTCCCAATACTAAAACTCTTCCTCGCTGGTAAGCGTTTTTCTTCGAATCAAGAGGTGATTGCATCTGTAGAGGGATATTTTGCAGATCTTACTGAGAACCACTACAGGGATGGGATAATGGCACTGGAGGATCGCTGAAATATATGTATTAGTCTTAAGGGAGATTATGTTGAAAAATAAAAATAATGTAATAATTATAAATTCGTTTTTTTATTGTTAGGCCGAGAACTTTTCAGACCACCATCGTACAATAAGTCCTTTATCGAACTCCGAAAGATGTTTTCACCATTGTGATCAACACTATTCAAGATTACTGACCAGTAGCATTCTTAAATAGTAGTTTAGAATATGTGGAGATGTCCATATACCAACACCCCACAAATCTCCGCTTTCATTAATTTACTGGCGTTCAATTCCATTAATATGGTACCTTACACTTTGCCACATTAATGACACCCGTTCTCTTATGATCACTGCTAGTTTAATCATCCTTTAAAATATCAACTATTAGTTATATCAGTATCAGTATTAAAAATGTCAATTATCGACTACAGCTCTACTTAATTTTGTATTATCTGCATGAATATTTCTCCTCAGATAATTTCTTTTATCATTAATGAACAAATTAAATAACAGTGGCCCAAGTACAGAGCCGTGTATCACATCATTAGTCACTGGCCTTCTACGGGACTCTGCTCTTGAATAAATTACTCTCCGGTATCTCTCCAACAACCACCCTCTTACCTCCATCACCAGCTTAATGTTCATGTCCATTTGCGGTAATTTATTATCATATTTTTCCGTGCAGTATCCTGTCAAATGCCTTTGCAAAGTCTAGTTGTAGTAGCCATTAGATTTATCCAATTCAGTTGCAAGTTTATTATAAAAATTTAGTAAATTACTGAAGCATCACCTACCCTTCAGAAAATCATGCTGATCCCATACAGTATCCTATTCCTATCTAACTATTCCTAAATTTTGTCTTTAACCAACTTCTCCAATACCCTGACTACCATTCCTGAAATGCTAACTGGTCGATAATTTGAACTTATGTCTTGGAACTTCCTTTATGCAATGGAAATATTTTCTCCTCCATCCATTCCCTTGGGACTCGATCTGAGTTGCGAGTCATATTGAACAGCGTAGTCAAAAGGATACCAATTCCCTAGCACATTTCGAATACATGAGCTGATATCCTGTCTAAATCAATAGCTGTATTCATATCCCGATTCTGTAATATCCTATGTATCTCGATCGCTGTCACATCTGTTACAGTAATACCTTCACTGGGTGATACACATCCTTGCAAAGTGATCAATAATTCAACTATTTCGTTCATTTTAATTACCTAACAATGACCCGAAGTCATTAAAATCATTGTACTATAGGCATGCTTTCTTTTATTTGCCACATACTGAAAGAATGCTTTCGGATTACTCTTGACTGCCTCGGGTAATGTGTTCTCATACTCCGATTTTTCCTTCCTTACCATGCCAGTCTTCTTCCGGACTATGCTTTACACTGCTCATGGGCTCGCTGGCCACCTATATTTATGAATCTTTTCCACAGGTTCTCTTTCTTTTTTTAACTCCTGCTTAATGCTGCATCTCATCCATGAAATTCTCAATTTATTAATTCTCTTTATTCTTGGTATGCAGTCAGTTACTTTTTCCTTCAAAAATCCCTTTACCACCTCCCATGCGCTAAAAAAAAATCTTTTCCTTGACGTATAGCCTCAATTCGCTCCAAGCAATTTTCTAAGTTTCCTGTAGTTCCTAGTTCTTTCATTCCATATGAAACCGATCTTTACTGAAAATTTCACATGGTACGCCGTCCACCAGGTAAAAGCAGAATGATCTCTCACCGATTTGGGGAGGCAATATATCCATTTTATTAAAACACAGATCATCAGATATAATCATGAAGAACAGTGCTGTCGATTTTCTAGTATATTCAGTTATGTTGCATTAGTTAATTGTTCCTCAGAAGCTGCATAAATTCTATTTCCGTCGCCCATACGATCTTCCCTAATCTATTCCCATAATTAAAGTCATCCATAATAATTATTCACCCTGCACTTATTGAGTTTATTTGTTGATACATGCATCATCAATTGCATCTCCTGCCCTATAGCAGCAGGTAACCAAATACTTTATCCTGTTAACCTGTATCTCACACTAGATTGTGTTGATGGTCAGGGTGAAATGGCTGCGAAAAAGAAACAGATGGAGTTTGAAAGAGGCGTTGTGATAGGAAGCCATGTTGCAAGCCTATCTATTCGGCAAATTGTTGACAAATTGGGCCATCTCAGATCAACAATCAGTGATAAAATACTGAGATGGAAGCGCAGGGAGTCAACTGAAAGTGCTGCCCGCATGGGGTTAGGGAGATCTACCACACTCACGAACGTAACCGTAAGCTACACGAAAGATAATATGTAAAAACCGCCACCTGTCGACCGACACATGGAATGCGGAGTTGCGGAAATTGAATGGACATGAATTTAAACAAAAACATTTAGAATCGAGGCTCAAAATATGGGTTTCCTATGGTAGGATCGCAATTATGTAAGCCTCACATTACCTCGCATTACAAAACAAATTACGAAATTACACATTACAAAATAACGAAATTTTGCAAAAATGTAAAATTGCCCTTTATATACAAATTATTCGTTTATGTTAAAATCACTAGGATCAGAGGAGAGTGTACAGTGAGATGTGTAGCTTGGAAAGCTGTGTTATGGAGCGACAAATCACGCTACACCCTCTACCGAGCAGATGGACGGGTGTGGGTGTGAGAGATGCATGGTGAGTGTCTATTAGCAGAGTGCGTAACTCCAACTATGAAATTCGAGGTAGCAGCGTGATGGTATGGTCCTTCTTTTCTGGTTTTGCCTCGAACTTCAGTTTGTTGTTCCACGAATATTGAACTCCGAGAGTTATCTGAACATTCTAGACAATGCAATGCTTCCTACTTTGTGGAGTTTATAGGAACTGACCATTGTCTCTTTCAGCAAGACAATGCACCATGTCATAAAGCTGTTGCTGGAATTGCGTGGTTTGTGGACATGAAAATGTCGCCACACTTGACTGGCCTACACTGAGCCCTGTTTCAAACCTACTGAACACCTGCGGGATGAACTGGAGCATCGGATGAGGTCAAGGGACATCTGTCCCTCATTACATTCCGACAAGAAGAATTCCAAAATTCCCATTGATCGCTATCGTGCGCTTGTGGAAAGTATGCCTCGTAGGATTGCTGCAGTCATTGCAGGGAAAGGAGGTCCTACATGTTATTAAGATGGTCGCCATGACTGTTCCTCACTCTATGGGGTTTGTGAACTTCTTTCCAAGCAGTGTATATATGTAATAATACTGGAGGCAATACCGGTATGACCAGACAAAGTCAGGATTATTTTTAAGTAACGTCTCCATGATTTCATTCATTTATTTTGCAAGAAGAAGAAAGATCCCACGAAAATATCATATAAGATTTGATTTTGATCAATTTAGATGATAGAATGTAAAAATAAAAAAAAAAAAAAAGTTTTTTGAATAATCTATAAGAACACACTTCATTTTAAGGAACAGAGAAATAACATATTAATATACTGTACTAATATATTAATATAATATGTAATATAAATATGATATAAATAAATATAATATAAATAAATACACAAATAATATATTAATATAAATATATTTCTAACATTTAATTTTATTTGTAATTTTTAATTTTAATATCTTAAAATATATTAAATTTATTAAAATTAAAATTTTAATATCTTAACATATATTAAATATTTGGTATTTACAAAGATCATTAAAATTATTAATTGATATCTCAAAACGATATAATATGATAATATCTAAAGAAAAAACAAAACTAATGGATTCAAAGGAAAAAATCCCAATAAGAAGTAAAATAGTGATAGATAATAAAACTTTAGAACAAGTAAATACTTTCAAATACTTGGGATGTGATTTATCATACGAAGAAGAAAAAGTCATAGACACTAAAATATCAAACTCTATCAAAGAAAATGACATAATGAATAATACATTTAAGTCATCCCTGGTACAAAAACACACGAGAATCAGATTATAATGTCTTGTCCAAACCAACTTTACTATACGGAAGCGAAACATGGACCATAAAAAGGAAAGATGTAAAACTAATTCAAGCAGAAGAAATGAAATTTCTCAGAAAAACAACTGAATAAGACAGTATAAACAAAAATGAATAAAACATTTAAATCGAATGCACAACAGCCGACTACCGAAAATATGATACAGATATAAAATAAGTGGAAAAAGAAGAATCGGAAGACCAAGAAAGAGATGGCATTTGACGGGAACTGGTCAACTGATCTAAAATCCATGTCAGGAAGAAGAAGAAGAAGAAGAAGAAGAAGAAGAAGAAGAAGAAGAAAGTATATTAAATTTACGTAAAATACGTACATATTTGAGAAAAAATGTCCTAAATATGTAAAAAAAATTGTTATACATTTGAATTAATTTATACATCACAGCTATTAATTGTCTCCATACTGAAAGAGCCTCTACAACATAGTCACGATGCTATTTGTTCTTTGGGTCGAAATATTTGGGTTGGAATCCTGTTTAGAACGCGAAAAATCTTTATAAGGCTTTAAAAAATAATAAGAAATAAAAGAAATATATAAACCAATGCGAGTTAGTTAGGGTTATACAAGAGACATCAGGGTTTTCTATTTCTCCAAAACAGACAAACTGGCTGAAGAACACATGAAATTAAACATAATCCACTGACCTCGTAGTTGCTACCGTCGTTATTTCAATCAACTATCTAGAATGAAAATATTTTCATTTGTGTATATTAATTAATATTTCATAATTCACAATCAGTTTAATGCTATTTGTTTTAATTGCTATTACTTTTTTCAAAAAAAATTAGAAGTTGATTGACTTTTCTTCGCACCACTTGTTAGCACACCACTATTAAATAGGGAAAATTTATTTTACCATTAACCGTATCAAGGGAACTAACTTGACGGCAATCGACTAATTCAAGGCTGTGCATTTTTGCCCCTTTTTGTTTACATTAATAACCTGGATTTACGACATTGCCCTCGCTAAATGTTAGAACCAGCTGGCATGTAGTAACCGTCTTAATTACGAACGTCTTGAGAAAGAAGAGAATAAAAAATGTTCTTGTGAGGTGCATAATTATGCATGTGTCAATGTAAAAGTTACACGTCACTAATTATCTATAATTCTTAGGCTCTGAGTAAGGCAAAATAACACAGTTGAGGTTGAGATAATTCCTTTCAAATCAACAATTATAATCTACATTTGATTTGGCTATCATTTGCTATTAAACAGTTTTTATCTAATAATGTTTTAATAGCATTTCAAGATAAACGAAGTTTTCTCCTGAAGTGGAATGAAAAAATCAGTAGAATGAATAATATTTTAGTTTTGTTTTTGCGAATACAAATTCTGCAGAACAAAGCCATTCAAGGTATTTTTAAATAAATTAATTAAGTGAATAAATAACACCATAGTGTCATATGTTGATGCAATAAATTTAATATCTAATGTATTTAAATAATAGCATGTATAATGAGATTCTGTCATAATATTTATACTAAACTAACACGAGTTTGACTTTTAGTATTTTTAAAGTATTTATTATTCACTATGTATTATTTACTAATTTATTAACAGGTGGTGTAATCTTTCAAGTATTTTTTGATGAATCATTGCGTTGATGTTGATTAACAAAAATAGAAATTGATGAATGTCACGTAATTTCTTGCTGATATTTTAAATGACCTATAAAAATAAACTAGAAAGGAAACAGTACAGGACTTTGGACAATTTTTTCGTATTATGTATTAGAAAAAGATTTCCTAAGAGAGGTAAGTGATAATTATGTGTATTTAGTAACAATCACAGCTTTGAACGACGCTAGCAATTTATTACGTTCTAATGTACATAAAAATAAATAAATCCTTAAGCGCCCTTTCATTTCCAAAGTATGCAACACTGTTTTAGCCAAGCAATTATTATTATTATTATTATTATTATTATTATTATTATTATTATTATTATTATTATTATTATTATTATTATGTGACACCTCCAGGGAGTCCAAAGACTCATCGAGGGAGAGTGTGCCAACAGTATCGAACGATTGATCCAACTTCCAACTTCACCTTTTATAAAAAGAAAATGCATAAATCATAATTCTTCATGACAGTTACAGTAATTGTTTATCACGAAAATTAATACTTTCTGTAGTATTTTTAGAAAATCATCTAGATTATAATATTAAGAGATTCTTATAAAAGTTATTCCCATCATTAATAGTAAACTCTGGGTTGGTGCAAGGTAAGATAATTGGAGGCCTGGAAGATAGTGGTCACACACTGGTGTGTGTGTGTGTGGGTGGGTGTGTGTGTGTAATCCCTGGGTAAGTGGCTTGTGACAGCCAACACATAAGCATTGAAGTGGTATCATAACGAATGTTGAAATTCACTTTCCAACTAAAAACATTGACAAACATTCATGCCCTAAGTGAGATTCGAACCCAGCATGTTCGTTTGAGAATAAATACACTATCCACGCGGCTAACCAAGTGGATTTATATAATTATAAATCCAGTTGGTCAGCCGAGTGAATATATGATTTTATATAATTATGTAAATATATATAAAATGTAATAATTACCATAGCATAGCAACTTATATAGAAACCCATTCATGTAATAAATGGCATAACAGAAATTTTGAAAGTTTGCAACACTGAGCTGCATAACGATTTGGTGACCTTGTATTTTATTTTATTTTTATTTTACTTGCTTGCTTTTAAGGAATTTTATATCACTTTATATTTCTCTGGCTAAATTATATATGACGAATAATGGATTCAAGATCTAGTTACGCTTGAAAAAGCAATTATGTTTTGTTGGGTGTTTATTTAATAATGTACATTAGTTGTTAATTTTCTTTCGTATACGAAACAGTCTATGCTATTCAGTCTTCATGTAATAAATGAAGTTAATATATATTTAATAATGCTCGATTAACAGAGTATTATAAGACTAAAGTCTAGTGAATTGGAGGGACTGATTTGATTTAAATCAAAACTGTCTCCAGAGCTATACTTAACCAACTGCTGCGAAGTTTAGTAGGTCTGTAAATAAACAAACCAACCTCTTTGGTTTATCCTTAAGTACTGTTGGACGATAATGGAAAATATGGATAAATATTCACCTACAATACCATACTCGGTATTGTAGGTGAATACTCTGTCTTAAATAAAATAAAACAGAATAGAATAGCGACTTACTATACACAGAAGTTTTCTATATCCGACAGAATTCCTCTTTCACTTATTCTTAAAACATTCTCTATGAATATATAGAGTATATATGAATATCGGCAAAAACTTTCCTTCAACTATATATATATACAGGGTGTTCGGGATAAATTTGACAGTTTCGTAAGGAAAAAGAAAATCTTCTTTGTATCTATTAAATTTAATGAATTGACAAAAAAACATTACAGGCAGAGTTAATTACAATACTATCAACAAGATTTACTCAAAATAACCACCATTAGCATCGATCACAGCTTCAATTCTGCTTCGGAACCTCGAACAAGCTGATGCTACAGTCTCCCTGGGAAGGGCCGCAAAAACTGTTTTAATTTTATCCATTAACTGGGCTTTTGTATTACTGGAAGTGCGATTGGTGTCTTTTTCAACTGCGCCCCATACAAAATAATCCATGGGGTTAAGGTCTGGGGAGTTTGGAGGCCAAACATTTGGACTGGTGAAGTCGTAGAAATTTTCAGACAACCATTTTTGACTTTTCCCAGAGGTGTGGCAAGGGGCCGAATCCTGCTGCCATACATACGGCCTACCATTGGCTACCCTTGTTATCCAGGGCTTGACTACAGTTAGCAACTCCACGAACAAAGCCCGAATTCCAATGCCAGGGTTCTTCAACACCTGTTCCTGCAGATTTGCGAGGAATTCTGCTGTACGAACGCAATCAGATCGTCTGCTAGGGATCTTTCTTCTTGCTACATCCTCGTAGTCACCATTGCAAGTCTCTAGTTCATGCCTGATTGTTTTTACTGTATTCAGGGAGCATTGGGCAGCAGTCGTAATATCCTTATTTTGATGGCGGGCACGAATCATCATGATACAAGTTATTCTCTTCCATGATTCAGGTGGGTTCCAGCTATCCATCCTTTCTGACATCTTGTATGTGAATGAAGAAGGGTCCAAACTTTTAAATGAAGAGAAGTGTGTGTTAATACATATAACTTACGGAAAAATATAATTAATTATAAATATGTCAAATTTATCCCGAACACCCTGTATATATATATATATATATATATATATATACAGGGTGTTCGGGATAAATTTGACAGTTTCGTAAGGAAAAAGAAAATCTTCTTTGTATCTATTAAATTTAATGAATTGACAAAAAAACATTACAGGCAGAGTTAATTACAATACTATCAACAAGATTTACTCAAAATAACCACCATTAGCATCGATCACAGCTTCAATTCTGCTTCGGAACCTCGAACAAGCTGATGCTACAGTCTCCCTGGGAAGGGCTGCAAAAACTGTTTTAATTTTATCCATTAACTGGGCTTTTGTATTACTGGAAGTGCGATTGGTGTCTTTTTCAACTGCGCCCCATACAAAATAATCCATGAGGTTAAGGTCTGGGGAGTTTGGAGGCCAAACATTTGGACTGGTGAAGTCGTAGAAATTTTCAGACAACCATTTTTGACTTTTCCCAGAGGTGTGGCAAGGGGCCGAATCCTGCTGCCATACATACGGCCTACCATTGGCTACCCTTGTTATCCAGGGCTTGACTACAGTTAGCAACTCCACGAACAAAGCCCGAATTCCAATGCCAGGGTTCTTCAACACCTGTTCCTGCAGATTTGCGAGGAATTCTGCTGTACGAACGCAATCAGATCGTCTGCTAGGGATCTTTCTTCTTGCTACATCCTCGTAGTCACCATTGCAAGTCTCTAGTTCATGCCTGATTGTTTTTACTGTATTCAGGGAGCATTGGGAAGCAGTCGTAATATCCTTATTTTGATGGCGGGCACGAATCATCATGATACAAGTTATTCTCTTCCATGATTCAGGTGGGTTCCAGCTATCCATCCTTTCTGACATCTTGTATATGAATGAAGAAGGGTCCAAACTTTTAAATGAAGAGAAGTGTGTGTTAATACATGTAACTTACGGAAAAATATAATTAATTATAAATATGTCAAATTTATCCCGAACACCCTGTATATATAGTTGAATTTTGAAGATTCGACACTCAGGATAGCCTCCGAGTTTCAAAACGTTTCAAATAACTTGACAAAAACGTTACATAAAAACGTTACAAAAAACGTTACAGAAAACGTTACAAAAAAGGTTGCAAAAAACGTTACATAAAAACGTTACACAAAAACGTTACAGCCTACATCCGTTTCAAACCAACGTCACATCCGTTGCCAATTTCAGCTTATCATTTTATAGTATAGAGTATATATGTAGAAAGTATTTTACCTTGGTTCTACATCTATCTCTTATCCTGAGATTTTTATTCAATAAGGTTAAAACAACTTATTGTAACTTGTTCTGGTAAAATACTTATAAGCTCTGTATTACTAAAATCTTGGTATTTCTAGTCTGGTTCCCACTGATGAGACCTCAATAAAGGTCGAAACCGGTCTGGGTAGTGGCCCCTTGCTTTAATACATAGCATCATACATCTCCTTCAGGAGATGTGCTTTGCATTAAGGGTAAATATTAAGAATAGTGATCAGAGCTTAACCACCTTTACCATGAATTGCCTTGATTTGAACTACGTGTGGGGTCACCTAGACTTGCAATACTTGCAGGCGCAAACTTGACTTACTTGTCTGTTTGCTTACTTGGGAAATGGAGTAAAACCAGGTTTAAAATAGCTTGGTATCTTTAACATATATATATATATATATATATATATATATATATACTAGGGGGTCCTCCCCCTGACACCTACGGTGTCCACCCCCCCCCCCCGTGTTCCAGACTGGTAGACCGGTTCTCCTTGAATTCTGATGACTCGAATTTTGAAGACTCGATACTCAGGGTAGCCCCTGAGTTTCAAAACGTTTCAAATAACTTGACAAAAACGTTACAAAAAAACGTTACATAAAAACGTTACACAAAAACGATACACAAAAACGTTACAGCCTACATCCGTTTCAAGCCGACGTCACATCCGTTTCCAATTTCAGCTTATAATTTTATAGTATAGAGTAGATATATATCTACTCTATATTATAATATAGAGTAGATATTCTCGTGTAATTGTTTTCTATTACAGTTATTTCAATGTTTTTTTCGTAATCGAGACATAAAGGAATATTCAATGTTTTCATCAGTCTGAATTCCTCTTTTCTAATTAATGATTACCCAATGTGGATTCCTTCGTTGTCAATTAACAGGCGATCTTGCTTGCTCATCTTCCTACTTTCTTTTTTATTAAGCCTGTTTAGATACGAAACTCTTATTTTTGCATTCATATCTCTTATTTAACATTTAACAATCTTCCTTCATCAGCATTTTCACCATATTATGATTTATAATGATTGCTTACTAACTCAACACTTATCATATATACCTGTACAATTCTTGTCCTATTTTTATTTAAACTCATTCATCGACAAAGCACTCACAAATGACTGGTAAACTATTCCACTCATCCACTCCAAGAAAGAAAAATCTAGTTCTCACGACATTCCTAACTACACTCTTATTTATTTTCATTGGATCAATTCTAGTTTTCGTCACATTGATCATGTACTGAAAAATTTTCTCCATATCAGTCCTATAAAAGCCCCTAAGCAATTTATGTCTCTATCATATCCTCCCTTATTCGCTTATTAACCAGCCTTCTATAACCTACAAATTTCAGTCTCTCTTCATATGGAACATACTACAGACTTGCCACCATCTTGGTCACTCGCCTCTGGATCAATTCCAGCTCTTGCACATCTCCAAGAAACTCAAGCGACCAGATCCGCGCGCAGTAATCCAGACGAGAATTATCTTATCAAAGGCATATAAAGAGAAACAATAACCTTCTTATCTCTGCTTTTCAAGATGTTTTTCAATAACCAGACAATTATATGTGCTGTTTTAGCCAATTTTGCAATATGCCCTCTTAACTTCGACTCACCATCGACCGATACCCTAACAGTCTTGGCTTCACCAGTTTCCTATAGTACTTTATGCAGTGAAACTATTTTCCTCCCCTTTCACTCTTTTGGAACTTTACTGAGCATACTCAAATTAAAAATATATATATATATAGTCAAAGGAACTACCAGTGCCCGAGCACATTATCGTAATAGCGAGATGATATATGCCATCGAAACCCAGAGTTGTATTTACATCAAGATTCCTACATCTAATACTGAAATATCTTCACCTGGATGATACACTATTGAGTGATTACTGCAAAGTAATCACTCAATAATTCAACCATTTCGGTTCGGTCACTTCTCTACCATCTGCATTCATCAAAATTATTCTACTATGGTCATTCTTTCTTTCACTTGCCACATATTAAAAGAACTCTTTCGGATTACCCTTCTCTCGCTCACTCTCATATTCTGATTTTGTCTTTCTAACCATCCAGTCATCCTTCTGGACTGTACTTTATACTGCTCATGGGCTTGCTGATCATCTTTGAATCTCTTCCATATGCTTTTGTTTGTTTCTTTGTTTTTTTAAAAAAATCCATGCTTAATGCTGTAACTCATACATTTAATTCCTTAAATCTTAATTCTAGGTATGCAATCAGCTACTTGTTCCTTTAAACATCCCTTAACCACTTCCCATGCACCACTAACATCTTTCCCCTGCAGTATGTCATCTCATTGAGCCGTTCCAGGCAATCTCCTACGTTTCCTTAGTTACCAGCTCTTATTATAGAAATTTTACTGAAAAATTTCTATAATAAGATATATAATATAAAATTTCTGAGAAAGCTCTTATTATAGAAATTTTACTTTACTGAAATTTTATAGAAATTTCAGTAAAGAATTTTCTTTACTGAAAATTCTAACCGTTCTTTACTAAAATTCTCTCTTTAGCGGTCTCAAATCTTAGTTATAGAATAAATTCTGTGATGCAATTGCATTGTATAGCAATCTCAATCTCCCAGTACCTTTTATTGCATGTACTTCTTTAAATTATTCCTTAGAAGGTGCATAAATTCCATTTTCTCCTTCTAATCTTTATCGTCATAATTAAATACACCCATAATAATTAGCTGTCCTCCACTTATTGAGCTTATTTGCTGATATCACCCACATCATCCTTGCATTCCCTGTCCTATACCAGCAAACGATTTGACACCCTCAAATCACTGCTTCTACCTTACTGACCTCATGTTGAACTCTTACTCTTTTAGACTGCATTTCATTTGCAGTCATCAGCAATATCCCTCCTTCCATTCTATTTGTTCTATCTCCCATAAAAATACTATATCCTTCAAATTCTATACCAATAATTATAATCATCTTTTGTAAGCCACAAAAAAAGCTTATAGAGAATATTAAAATCTGATGAGTGTACCTTGCTATGTAAGGACTGTTGATTATTTAAACAGAAGTGAAAGAACATATTAAAGCTGTATGAAACGTTACATTTATCCAAAGTTTAAAGAATAAATATTTTAAACAGAAAGCGTTTTCGTTATTCATGTAGAAATGTTGCTAAGGAATCGATTCTTTATCATTCTGAGTTAATTATTCTCAAATTTTAATGTGAATTCCAGCCAGAGTCACAATGTTGCCTTAAAAAAATTTATTCAGCTTAAAAAAATTCAAGCTTTTTATTTACTTTTTTCTCCTCTTAACCAGCAATGTCTGACATCGGAACTGGTTACCGAAATCATTTATTATTGTATGTAATTAACTAGCTCACTAAAACAAGTTTCAGATGGCGCTACTTCTGTCGTCTGTTTTCATTAATTATTTGCTACTGCTGTTGACTCTGCGAAGCAGAACATAAAGAAAGTTTTGGTTAGATAAGTTTGTTGCTACAATTTTTTTTTCTTTGCAATACCAAAAGAAAAAGAAAAATACGGGTATGAAGTGTGTAATGGAGCAGCAAGTAAATAAGATTAAGAGTTGACATCATTAACGATTTATCGTTAACATTTTTTAGAGTGAACTCATGTGAATATCATTATCTTAATTGCTGTCTCAAGTTCAGTGACTGGGACAATGATTTATTCTCTATACAGTAACGTTGTGGAATTTCAAGTTTCATGTTAAGAAATTAACGTTTGACGACTAAAATAAGGTTCGTTATAGTTTATTTTGGTGTTTATGATTTACGGTTATGTGCATATATTTTATTTTATTTTATTTTATATAAAATATAAAATGAAATAAAGAAATTAAAATAAAGAAAATATATAAAAAGTGTAGGCAATCTAATTAGTTAATTACTAATATTGCTTTAGTATAAAATCAGCAATGCAAATTATTATTATTAGTAGTAATAGTGGGAGGAGGAGGAGTAGGAGTAGTATTAGTATTTCAACTGTTCCTGCAAATAGAGACTCGTGAAAGAAACGAACATAAAGTATATCGGAAAGACAGAAAGAAAAAACGCTTCTGAAGTTTTCTCCTTTCTTTTAACATAGATAATCATACTTAAAAATAGCACACAGAGATTTAAAACCGCCGACTATGATTTGTTTCTATTATTTTTAATACAAATTTAACTGTATGTTAAAAGTTGTGATGCGAGTTTAACGTATAGCGTAAAAAAACTATTTGCATTACACATAAGTATGCCGTAAACGATGAAAATCATTTCATGAAAACATTTAACATAATTGAAAACAATTTGGAGATTATATTTTCTTTGAAATATAATTAGATAGTTTTAAGATGTTAAATAAAACTCGAAATCGTTGTACCATTAATGCATGAAATTGTGAATAAAAAATTGTATCTCATGATGAATTAACTCAAAGAACATCACTGACCTGGTTTAGTTTGGGTATATAATAAACGCAAGTGTGTGGCGACTAAATTGAAGTATTTTATTCATTATGAATCTTACTGATTGTGATAACTTTACGAAATGTGTAACCGTGCAGCTTCTAAAAGCTATCAGTTAAGAATAACACTCCTACGTTATTTATTTATTTTTATGATGATCTCACACATGAAAGGTCACAAAACCTACAACACTACAGCGGCATGTGTGGGCAGTGATTAAGGAGAAAGATACGTAACCTGTTGATATATTTCTTAAAGAGTGGGAAGTTGTACTTAGTGGGAAAAACAGCATGAGGGAGATTGTTCCAAAGAATAGAGGTGGATGGAATGAAGGAAGCTAATGAGATATTAGTTCGGTGCGTTCGGAAGTGGACAGCGTGTAGATGTTGGCCAGTGGCTGATCTAGTTCTTACATCGTTAGAAGAAACTGGAAGAATGGTAGCAGCCAATTCAGAGGAGGAATGCCCGTAAAAGTACCTATAGAAAAGGCACAGCGCTGAAAAGAGTGCCTATGATAAAGTGACTGAAGGAAGTCTGTGAGGGAAGCGTCGTCTATTAAGCGGATCACCCTCTTCTGAATATCAAAAAGAAATCTTAGGGAGGTCTTGGGTGGTTCATCCTAAATGTGGAAACAGTATACTACAAGGTTGGTCGCATCTGCGACTTATAAAGTGTTAGGAGATGAGAGGAAGAGAAGTAATGTTTAGAACGGTAAAGAATACCAGTCTTTTTAGAGGCTAAGGAGGCTATGTAAGTAATAAGTTTGTGCTAGGATCTTGAAAAGAAACTGGAACATTATCAAAAGTGACAGGGGGATGAGGTTTAGCATTGAAATTCACTAAGTTGTCTTCACCCCATTTGAGGATGTTAAGGAGATCAGTGTTTAAGTCACTGGTTATGGAAGCTCTTGAGGCATCTAATATTAGAGTACTGCAGCGTTTATCGAATGATGAAAAGCAATGAAGCATACTGTCATCGGCGAGGGCATTCGAACATTGATGGAAAAATTTGATGAGAAGAGCCCACCATCATGACACACATTGAACGACCAGTGAGGAAGCTGGCAATCCAATCAAAGCGTGTAGGAGGACTATAAGATGGCTGCTTGTTCAGGGAGTCCTCGGTGCCAGGCACGATCAAATGCCTTTGAAATATCGAGAGCGATAACATGAGTTTCTTCAAATCTTTCCATGGTCTGTGTCCAAAAGTGGGTCAAATTAGCTAGAAGGTCGGCTGTGGAACAAGAATGTCCGGTAATCCATATTGGTGATCACTAATTAATTCTGGATTCTCCAGATAATGAAGAAGCTCGTTGTTACGTTGAGGTGAGAGCAATTGATTGATAGTTAGATCCTTCCCTTTTTGGGTATAAGCTGGATGTGAGCTTGCTTCTATGCTGTTGGGTAGATGCCAGTTTATGCAATAACAGCTATACTAGGAGTCTTATTAGAATCAAGATTAATGAGGGTTTTCCTGCGAAAGTTTAGAGGAGGCATGTAGCGAACAGTTTGTGGTAGTATGAGAGGACTTGGAGGGGAAAAAAACTGATGCCAAGAGGTCTTGGATGTATTGCTTGGATGTATTTACCATGGTGTCATCATCAGAATGCAAGAGAGGTGGCAACAGGGAATGGCAGAAGCTACGTCCAACAGCCTTTGCAAGAGACCAGATTGCTTGACTGCCACTTGAGCAGGAGGCAAGTTTATTGCATTTCATTCTTATGAAATCTGCTTTGGAATATCGTTGTTAACGTGTTACACGTTTCAGGCGTATAAGCTGAATGAGAAGCTGGAGTTTTAATTTAAGCAATCGAACACAAACTGCATTTTTATCATGGATTGCAGAGGCTTTTTTTTTTTTTTTGAGAACCAGGATACAGGTTGGGGGTTTGCGGTGGAGTGAGGAATGACGGCTCTTATTTCAGTGAATATTATTTCGGTTATTACTTCAGTGCAGGTGTTTGGATTGTGAGAGCGAAAGCAGTAATCTGACCATGGAAAAGAGGCATGAAAATTCCGGAGATCATCTCAGTTGGCATAATTATAGTGCCATAGGGTAAGAGACCGAGGTTAACTGGGAGAAGGACGAACTGTTGAGAAGGAGACTTAAATAAGATTGTGGTCAGCATTACCAAGTGGAGGGGCAGCAGACATCCACAGTGTATTTGGAGGGAGAGCTAGTTAAGAAAAGGTCAAGGATGTTGGTAGAATGATGGGGATTGTCTGGTATTCTGGTTGGTAGATTAACTATTTGTGTTAGGTCATGACTGATGGCCAATGATTCAGCTTCCCTTCTAGCTTGATCTGTGAAGTTGGAGTAGGGGGAGCCAGTTTGTGTTGTGGACATTAAAGTCTCCAAGGAGAAAATCTCACAATATGGATAATTAATTTGTAAGAAATCAATTTTAGTGAAAAGTAGTCAAAAAGGGCATCATGATTATCAGTGTTAGGAGAGTTAGGACTGTCAGAGTAAAGGCAAATGGGGGCTTAAGCGAGGTAAGGAAATCTTGAGCTAGAGCAGATCGAAAACTGAAGATTCCAATTTGGATAGCCTTTGACAGGGGATATCAAATTTCGCAAAGGCACATGTTCCACCTTTTTTGTGAAATACATCGTGTAGAATGTAGTTGGGAGAGTTGGGATAGGCTGTGGTCGTAGAGGATACCAGCTGAAGTTCTGTTAGGAAAAAGAGATGAGGTTTTGATGCCTGTAATTGGTGGTGTATGTCACTGATTTTTGAACTAATGACTCGAATGTTGGTGAAATGGATATGGAAGTGTTTTTATTGGAAAACGTTTTGGTATTATTTGGGGTAGGTTGGTCACCGTCCAGGTTGTGCCTGGACGGAGACCGGGTAAGCAGCACAAGGACCATTTGCCAGCAGATCAAGAAGCCTCCAACAGATGCGTTATTATCGGGTTCGGTCTCTTACATTATCTGGCTCTGGCGGCCAGCCTATGGAAAACTGTACTACTGTATCCTCAAATGGAGCAGAAATTGGCTCGCTAGTTGAATAATGATAACAGTGTAATGAGTATGCCCAGCAAAATCATCACCCAAACCACACGTGAGAAGAAACGGTGGTGGAACTGAAACCGGAGGCCTTACTCTGGGGATGAAACATGGTAGAAACCACTTCATACCTCCAAAAAAACAGGGCAGTGTTTCCGGGAGATGAAAGACTTCTACCACGTAGAGGTCTATTTGGCATTTCCTCAAAATCCAGGAAGATGTGCATTTAAGACGGCAATACTCGCCTCGACAGAGCCGCGTTCGTGGAAAGACGTCATTACCAGGAAGAGGTGGGAGTTGAATTGATTTAATGATATTCTAAACTTATTTTAAAGCAGTTTCTAAGAAATATGTGGATTGAAGGAAAACAAGTATTGTTTATATAAAAAGAAGAAGCAAAAGGTTTTGTAGTCGTTTGGAATTATGGACATTTAAAATTGGAAGTTCATTAAAATGTATGCGTATATACTTCCCGAAAGTGAAACGTTATTATTATTATCACGTGACCCCAAGGAGTGCAAAGACTCATCACGGGAGCGCACTCTACACCAGACAATACGTTGTATATACTACTTATCTACGTATGTATTAGCTTTCGATTAAGCGACTTGTTATCGATACTGACATCATTGTTTCATCAATGTAATCCTATTAGAAATTGTAGAGGAACTTCGAGTCATACGAAATACCATTTTACACACGAAATGATATTCAGCATTACTCGAAGTTTCTCCACCTATTTTAAGGAAAACATATATTAACAGCCCTTTATGAATTTGATAAATCTTTATGATATTTGGCTAAAAACGTCAACATAGTTGAGCCTAGTATGCAGGAACATTGCCATGGTGAACTTTCATTCGCGTATGTCTTTTTAATATTGTTTCCTGCTTATTGGGAGATGCTTCATAGAAACGCTGGTTAACGCTTTCGCATTTTGGAAAATGTTTTCGTAACATAATACCTTCTTCATCGAATGAAAATTGTCACAGAATTATTTGATGACTCTTGCAGCAGCCAAGTGTTGTTTGTATTAATTCATAGGATTGCCGTTTTATATAAGTTGTCTTCAAGGGAGAAAATTATTTTCCTTGAAGAAAATGAAAAAAAAAAAAAAAAAATCAGCTAACGCCTTTTTTCCCGTATACGAGAGTAGGCGAGGCCATTTAGCCCTATCTAACTTTTGGAGACTGAGTGGGCAGTTCAATCTCCACTGGTACCCAATCAGAGACAGATGGCCCAAAGCTATCACTAATTAAGCGGTACGCAGTGAAGAGAGACGGCTCAAATGTGCCGCCATCTCGTGGTCCCTAACACAATATATTTAATGTCTGAAATAATGTGGGTTCTACGGTCGATTTTCTTGAGTTTACAGGACGAAAAACCCGAGTTTCCGGGAGGAAAAACCTGCTTGCCCGTGCCAGAGATCGACTAACTCAGGAACCGGTCGAAAAAAGGCTTAGAAAAATTTCCTCTAGTAGCCGACTAGACTCGAAATGAAATCTTCCTTCGTGCGGCCAAGCGCGGTGGTATGCAAACGCCACATCCACTGAGCTACAATGAAAAAATATTATTTTTCAAAAGGCAGAAACACTTGTGTGCTTAATAATTCTTCGATTTGGAGATGCCAACCACAAATGCTTAGGTGTTGCCAAGAAAACAATATATATATATATATATATATTTCTCTCTCTCTCTCTCTGTGTGTGTGTGTGTGTGTGTGTGTGTGTGTGTGTGTGTGTGTGTGTGTGTGTGTGTGTGTGTGTGTGTGTGTGTGTGTGTGTGTGTGTGTGTGTGTGTGTGTGTGTGTGTGTGTGTGTGTGTGTTACTTGCTTTATATTTTATTGTTTCTTGGCAACACCTAAGAATTTATGGTTGGCATCTCCAAATCGAAGAATTTATTAAACAAACAGTAAAAATTGTGAAATGAACAGAATGGTGGAGTATTGCGTTTTCTATAAGTTGTAAGGTTGAGTTTAGGCTTCACTTTTAAAACTGTTGATATGGAAATATAATTTCTAGAATTCTGACATTTTGTCAATGCACATGACACAATAAAGGATTGTGACTTTATTTATTTATTTATTTTTATTCTTCATTTCAATCAGAGTTACAAAATGCACTTTATACTATTTAGTTATTTAATTTTGATTCCTTCGTTTAGTTGCCGAGATCTCGTTTGATAGGTCGAGAAAACTCTGAGTAATACACAAATTAAACGTGATTAGCATGACACTTGAGGTCTTTAACCATGCCAAAGATTCTCAATTCCAAAGGCGTTCGGCACACATCCTCGGGTGAACTCTTTGCTGATTACAATCACATGTTATCCTTTCACTGTCTTTTCGAATAGGGATGGCTGTTGCAATATAGGTGACAACAACGCCCTTATTTAAATACAAATTATCAGTGAAATAGGCGGTGATTTTACGTGGGAAGATACTTCTTAAATGAGAGATTATCATTCTTTTCGACGAGGTGCATTTTGCTGAATAAAGCTTTATGCAGTTTCTTCAAGTATAATTAAATACTTTTATTAGCATCTACTAGTATAATTCAGTTTTCTTTATTTATTTAATTTAGATCTTCTTAGCGCCGAAAACTGTGTTTTACTAGAGTAAGTTCAAATTATTTTGGGGAAGTAACGCATTCAACAAATAATATATATATATTTGAAATATTGTGTGCTGTGAATACTGTGTTGTGAATGGAGAACCTGTGGAACAAGTAAAACATTTCAGTTACTTAGGCACAATTTTTACTGAAGATGGTAAATTAAATATAGAAATAGACAACAGAATCAGCAAAGCTGGTATGGTGGGAAGTCAATTGAATAAATTCATATGGAATAAGAGAGAAATTAGTCGGAACACTAAATTAGCTGTATACAAGACAGTGTTCAAACCAGTTTTAACTTATGGATCTGAGAGCTGGGTCAGAAGTAAAACACTTGACCAAAGACTAGAGACCGCAGATATGAGAGTCCTGAGAAAGATTAGAGGCGTGAACAGATGGCATCAATGGCAATATCATATTAAAAATGAGGATATTAGGAAAGAACTTGACATTGTCAGCATCCAGGAATGCGTTAGCAGAGCTAATCTCAGGTGGTATGGTCACTTAAATAGAATGGGAGAGGAAAGATTAGCAAAACAAGTGTTCTCTGCCAGGTTGGCAGGAAAACGACCCAGAGGAAGACCAAGATATAGGGGTGGATTGATACGGTACAAAGTGCCTTAGACGATAGAAATATAAGATCTGATAATGTTGGAGTCTTGACAAGTAATAGACTGATTTGGAGGAAAATTGTAGACAGGAATTTAGTAATGATGTAAATTTTTCATGTAGTACTGTCATATCCTGTACACCCCTTGAGGGTACATGGCAGGAATTTGATCATGATGATGATGATGATATTTGAAATATATTTTTTTTTCAAATATATATATATGTGTGTGTGCATGTGTGTAGAAAGTATTTTACCTTGGGTATAATAAATGTTAAAAATACCAAGCTATTTTAAACCTGGTTTTACTCCATTTCCCAAGTAAGCAAACAGACAAACAAGTCAAGTTTGCGCATGCACGTATTGGAAGACTAGCTGACCCTGCAGGTAGTGCAAGTCAAGGCAACTCATGGTAAAAGTAGAATAAGCTTTGATCACTATTCTTAATATTTACCCTTAATGAACAGCCCATCTCCTTGAGGAGATGTATATGATGCTATGTATTAAAGGCAAGGGCCGACTACCCAGACCGGTTTCGACCTTTATTGAGGTCTCATCAGTGGGAACCAGGCTAATACCAAGATTTTAGTAATACAGAGCTTATAAATATTTTACCAGAACAAGTTACCAAAAGGTGTTTTAACCTTATTAAATAAAAATCTCTGGATGAGATATAAATGTAGAAAGTATTTTACCTAGGGTATAATAAATGTTAAAGATACCAATGTTAAAGATTTTTATTTAATAAGGTTAAAACATCTTATTGTAACTTGTTCTGGTAAAATACTTATAAGCTCTGTATTACTAAAATCTTGGTATTTCTAGCCTGGTTCCCACTGATGAGACCTCAATAAAGGTCGAAATCGGTCTGGGTAGTGGCCCCTTGCCTTTAATACATAGCATCATATACATCTCCTCAAGAAGATGGGCTGTGCATTAAGGGTAAATATTAAGAATAGTGATCAAAGCTTATTCTACTTTTACCATGAGTTGCCTTGACTTGCACTACTTTGAGGGTCAACTAGACTTCCAGTACGTGCAGGCGCAAACTTGGCTTGTTTGTCTGTTTGCGCCTGCTTGGGAAATGGAGTAAAACCATGTTTAAAATAGCTTGGTATCTTTAACATATATATATATATATATATATATATATATATGCATGCATTTTTAGCTAAAGCTGAGTCAGTCAATCCGATACTGAGATAATATAATTTTTCCTCTAAAAACTCTGTTTTCTTCATCCCGCATGCGTGCAAATCAGCCAGAGAGAGCACACGCTGGTTATAATAAAAATATTACTGGGTGGCAGAAGGTGGATTGTGTAAAGTGTAGATAAAGAATTAAGTAGTACAGACAGCAGAATGTCTGGTGTAGTGTGCCCTCCCGGGATGAATCCTTTGACTCTTGAGGTGTCACGTGATAATAATAATAATGTTTCACGGTCATGAAACATATACGCATACATTTTTAAATGACCTTCCAGTTTTAAACGGTATGCATGCGTGTTATTTGTAAAATCATACAATAGCATGTTGTTAATTCTAAAAATATAATTGTTTGGATTCGATTCGGTTGATTAAGCACATTTTAATGTTAATGAAGAATATCATTTGTTCTATTTCAAGCTACTGTTTGTTGGTGAAGTGACCTATCGATTTGAGGCAGTGGCACCATCTGTTATTGTTTTTATGAAATTCAGTGAAGAATCAAAAGCCAAATGTGCTAATCATCATTGCATAATAAAGACACATTTTAAAAAGTTGGGTTAATTTTAATGGAAGGTGATATTTACTAAGTTAATCGCGTGTGATAAACTTCTGTTGAAATCTAAAGCTTTGGGGCAATTTTAATCCTGCCGTGTAGAGTTGGCGGGGAAGCTTTTATGAAAAAAAAAATAAAGCAAAGCATGGAAATTCTTCTAATAAATTCCATGGTACCAATGGAAATTCATCTCATAATTAAATGGTACCAATTAAATTAAGGGCAATTACTAAATTCTGAAATCGTTTGTTCTCAAAATATTATTGTTGAAATTATAAGTATTGTATTCTACAGTAAAACACCAACCAAACTGAATGGTACAAATATGGCTATTTATACAAACAGGAGGATTGTATGGTGACAGCATTTTCTAGCTGTCTGAGACAGCTGTTTTCTCATAATTTACGACTCGCCCGAGAACGATAGCATATTTAAATGATTTCACATGGCAAACTCACCATTCCTAAATATGCTAGGCTGGGTTATTTTCACTGAACTAAAAATATTTGGAATGTTTAAATTGTGCAATGCAGTTAATATGAGATCAGAAGAGCTGGCAAGTAAATTGAAATATCATCGCTATTTGTTTTTGAGTAAACATTTCAAATTACTTAGTTTGTTTATTTTCGACATTAATTCCAGTGTTAGTATACGATACATGACATTCATTTGCTTAATAACCTGATTTCTCATTATTATTTCCCAAACTGCATATTTTTTTCTAGCTTTTTTATCTCCTAATCTTTATGTTTTCGAAATATAAGCATTTGCACTAAGAATGACTCAGACCATTGATTCTGGCAGTTCACTGCATACGAATATCAATCAGCAAAGTTCAGGACTGATATATTCTTCTTCTTCAAACTGGCAATTTAATTAGCTAAACATTTGGCAGGACCTAAGAAAAAAATCAGAGTCATCAAACGTGTAATGCTTTTATTACACTTTTTCTGTGTTACGAAAAGTCTGTCGATCACTAAAATACTGGGATGTTTCTACGACCAGTTTCTTTATATTCAAGGCCACCTCTTAGCAAGATAGAGAGGACACTTGTCTCGTTTCACAAACGTGAAAAGCGGCAAATTAAATTTTTAGCCTAATAATCAATAAACTTTTTAAAAATTAACTATATTATTTTATTTATTTTTATTTATTTATTTTATTTTTTATTTTTTGATGAATTGTGAACAGCCTGCATTAAAACCTTTAGGTAATGTTTTATTTGCTGAGTCTCATAAAAGTTTGAATATTTACATATATACTACAGAATTAAGGTAGCATGGAACTTTGGTGCGCATATTTTTAGATCTCTCTCTCTCTCTCTCTCTCTGATTTTTCTCATATTCAGGCTCACGCAGTATTTTAAAGGATTAGGAATTGAAAAATAAGATAAACTTTAATTATATTCATTTGATTAAAAAGATAAGAAGGTAAACTGTTACATAATATTAGAACTTGGTGCTCTCGCCTTCTCAGAAGCAAAATCTGCGATGAAGTCACTTAGGGAGAGGTCCTGGTTATTTGATCTGGTTACTTGCCCTATGCTAGATTCGCAACTGTCTTCTAAACGAAACCATTGGATTTTTAGCAAGCTCACCACCCAAGGTGGCATTTTTTTTATCACTCCCACACGCACGAGTGGCTGCAAGGCCTATAGCATATAAATGTAGTGTGTGGGCTGGTATCAAGAGCAAGGTAATCAATTGATATTCCTCTTAAAGAGCTGCAGGCGCAGGTTGTTGTATTGGGGAATGCTTGACAAGAAAGCCTGTTCCACAGAAATGAGGTAGATGAAATGAAAGATGAGCGGTAGTGGTTGGTTCATTGAGTCAGCATTTCAACTGTAAAAGGATGTTGGACAGCTGTTGAAACTGACCATCTGAGAGATGTCAGTTTCAACTCGAACTGCTCTCTTCTGAACAGCATCAAGAATTTTTAGAGAGGACTCAGTTTCCACCCTAATTTTCAGAGAATTATTCCAAGGTTGGGCGTATTTGGGATTTGTACAAAGCAAGTAAAGGGACAGTCGAAAAGCAACACGTCTTGAGCGAAAGAGGATGCTAAGTTTTTTTAGAATCTGAGGCTAGGAGCAACAGCAGTCCGAGAATAGCAATCTGATTTTGACTATTAAATTGAGGATTGTGAAAGGTAAGGGAAGAAGATCTAAGATCTTTATTAAGAAAAAAAAGACAAACATGTTTTGGTAGCATAGAAGGTGACTTGATTGTTATTGTCCTTGTAATGTGGTGTTGAGATCAGTGTTTAGAGAAATGAAAGAGTCTTGGGAATCCTTCTTTTAATAGAAAAATCTGAAGAGAGAGAGAGAGAGAGAGAGCGCTCGCTTTAACACGCTGCCAATGACACACGAGAGAAAAAGTTATAAAGAATGAAAGGTGGCTATTTATTGAGAGGCCTAGATGTCAAACCTTATTAAATGCCTTGGAAATGTCAAGCGCAACAGCAAGGATTGCGCCAAATCTGTACATTGCAGAGATGAGTGATGCAGTTAAGATGATCTGCTGTGAATTGATTGGCAAAATCCATATTGTTCACGGATTAGTTCATAGTTCTCTAGGTTTCGAAGAAATCGACTATTGATGGCCTTTTACTTTAGACAACACAAGCGATAAGTCGACAGTAGGAGGTGGACACTTATCACCTTTTTTTTTTTTGGAATCGACTTCATATAGTCTTTTCTTCCATGCTAGCTGAATATAAGATAGTGTTTTCATGATAAATAATAGGGGCTATTAAGTAGCACATGTCTTGAGTACAATTGGTGGAATTCCATGAAGACCAGAAGCCATTTTGGTATCCAGGTTTTCAAGATTCATCTGATTGCTTGCTGGCGAAAGGCTACAAGAGTCATTCGACGAAATGAGTGCTTCCTGTAGGAATTCTTCCAGGAAAAGGAGGAGGTTATTTGTTTTGATAATCTCTTCTGAAGTTTCACGAGAGGAATGATGCTAGGAGATCGGCTTTATCTTTAGGTGATATTGCATTACCATTTGAGTGATGAATAGGTAGAAGAACAGATGGACAAAAGGTGCAACCAATAGTCTCTTGTAAAGGACCAGATAGAGCGATCACCATTGGTGCATAGGGAATTTTCAATATTTAGCCCTTTCATAATCAGACTTAGTCTTGCTAATAGTGAATTTCCAAATTGTATGTGTGGGGGATTCATTGTAGCCTGTCAATGAAGCTGGATTTTTTTAACAACGTAATAAGCTTGTCCTGGATTACCCAGGCGCACAAATTTTGAAAAATCATGGCTTGAATATACGGTGGGAATTTTAACAGAATGGGAAATGAATGCCTTCATTCCCAAAACAACAAAGACCCAGAGTGTTGAGTGAGTGGATTTTCAGAAATTCTAAATGGGAGATGAATTACTTGCTTTAGGCCATTATCAACAAATACGTCCGCTTCTCTTCCAACGTGGAAGAGAAGCGGACGGGAAAAAAGAAACAAGTGAGTTATGGACGTTAATTTCACCAAGAAGGAAGATGGCTTCACTGCCATGGAATTTCAGTCGCAGAAAATCAAGCTTCAATGAGAAATCAAAAGAGGTCAGAATGATTTTCAGAATTGAGGAAACGATAGAGACAGCGAGTGAATGAGACATAATAAGCAGAGAAATCTTTAGCGACAAAAGGTCAAAAAAAGGAAGTTCAAGATTAGGCTTCCTTTGGCAAGGAATATCGGATTGCACAAAAGCACACGTACCACCCTTGTGGCCGAAGGAATTTTGCCGGGTGTAGTTTGGACAGTTAAGATGGGCCATGATTGTATGGCAAAAATTTTGGGTTCGGTGATGATGCACATCATTTACATAGGTGTTTATACCACGAACGTTACTAAAATGAACGTGGAAGAATTTTTGTTACATTAGTGAGTTTTTTTTTTTTTTTGGAAGAGAGGTTTTGTTTTTTAACTGCAGTGGCTGTATATTTATTTAGATTTCCTATCATGTTAATCTTTCAAAGGTGAAGAGAAAACTCGGTGAGACCACACCATATGAGGAGATAGACTCGTAGACATTGTCCATATCGAGAGAACCTGTTTCCATGCGATAATGTGGCATTTCCACTGCTTCTCGTATACCATTACATAACTACCCACCCCCACCCCCATGAACGACCTGGAAGTGAGATTGCGCCAGCTGATCAGAAACCTCCTATACGTGTTATCACTTGTATCGCTTTCGTAATCATCTAGCTCCCTGCCTGAGGAACTGTTTTACTGCTGAACCCTCGAAGATGGGAGGAGGTTCTAATTCTCCACAGCATGTTTTGCATATCCTTGAAGGGTGTCACTCACACATTATGTAGACAAGACCGCCTATTCTATGAACCAAATAAGGCAGCACTTACGGCATACCCCCCCCCCCCCCAAATAGTTTCGCCAGTGGATGAAGATCATCTACCGCCTAGTATGTGTAGCTGGCATTTCCTCCATCTAGGAAGGTATCCTTCTACAATATAAAAGAACAACTTACTTTCCCCCCCCCCCCTCTACATTTCCCACTCTGTAATCACTGCAGGTCCTCACGATAATAATAATAAATTGGTTAACTTCGCTTTTTTAGTTCGCTAAAAAAGCGAAGTTAACCAATTTATTATTATTTGTCACATCTGTTAACCTAAAAAAGGATAAACACAACAGATGTTAACTTCTGTGAGGATCTGTGTTGTACTATTTCTTGCTATTTATTCCAATATCCACTAGATAATAATTTTTATATATAGTTTTTAAGGATAATGTCTTGATCAGCTGGTGCAGGCCAGAACTTTATTGATTAGATTCAACTATAGTCCCCCCCCCCCTTTTTTTTTTTTAATTTTAAACACATTCTGAAACCTAATTTTTATTGCTAAGATTCTCGATTTGAACGGATATGAAGCATTGATCAGCGTTCAAATGCGTTACGAAATCAAACATTTCTGAGCATTTTCGGTAGAGGGATTTCCTCTCTCTCCCACAACAGAGATTTGGTTCTATTGTTCTAGTAGACGGTCGTAGGGCTTTCTGGTATTGCTTTTAAAACTTTTGCGCCCATCTCTTACTTGGAAGCATCTGCTATTACAGGGAGGGGATAAGTTTTGATTTGTAAAAATTAAGTAAAAAATTACAGTCAATTATTATTAGTGCTCACTGGCTATGCTGTTTTTATATTAGTTTCAATACTATTTTATACTGCTATTTGGCAACATTGGTACTAAAATAATCATGTAGTTATTTTGAATTAGTTTGTTGTTGTATGAGAGAGATAGTACCAGATAGTCTTGTGTTAAAGTCGTGACAGTATTGCTTAATTAGTTGACCTAAATTGGGCGCTTTCTGTCCTTATTAAACCCTAAAAAATATAAAAGTGATGCATAGAATTGATCCAAGATATTCATTAATGGTTTTCTTGTATAGTAATCATACATCATAACAGCAAGTAAACTTAGTTATCTGTTTACTTATACTTTGTATATAATATGTATTGTCACTTGTAACATATTTTTGTAGCTGTTCAATCGTTTTTGTCTAATTTCAAAAATGGTAATGATCTGATTTAAATCAAGATTCAGATTCCTCAAAAAAATTCAGTACAGATCCTAAATTTGCCAATCTGGTTGACCGAGGTGGAGCACGCTGTGGAATCGAATCCCACTGTGGGTCTGAATTTTTACGAATGTCTTTAGGTGGAATTGACCAGCGTGAGACTACCACCCGGTTTATTGGAGGCCTTAAGCGACGAAAAATTTTCATGTTTCGTCCTCAAATTTTGCTTCACTCGGACTATTTTTCACGGATGGTGATGGAGGAGAGGGCGAGTGGAAAAATCGAAATTATTATTGCTATAACCACGCTCTGTTTGGATGGAATTAAAGAAAACATTAGAATTTAGATTTACAAGGTGTTAGTATGGTTCAATATTTGTTTCAATTGGATCATTTTTAAATACCAAATACACGTCTTCATATATCAAAATTCACTAAACGCGATGTTTAGGATCTCTGTTAAAATTTATCTTCTTGTTTTCGGTTCGGGTTTCATTCGGGCATTTGTAGATGCAAAGTTATGCAGAATAGATTGATATGTTTAGAGTATATTACCGAATACGGGTTGAAATTTCTTAAATTCTCTAGCTGTTGACACGCTTGTTGACAAGCATAGTAAAGTCAGACATATCAGTTACAACTTGTCGAAATTTGGAGCCTTGATAAACATAATTTAGAAACTATTTTATTTGTTTTATGCGTGGAAGACGTAGGGTACATTTTTTTCTACTATAATACAGTATTTACGAACAGCAACTGTGATTATTGAATTTCGTAGTATGTTTCCGTTTCCCTTTATTAACCTAGCCCAAGGAAGTTATTTATAAGTCTTTTATTATTATTATCATTATCATACAAAATACTATTTAGAATTACTTTTCTATTTCAACTGGAGGAATAGCGATGATCTCATCGACAGTCTTTCCCATTATCTGTATACGTGTTTCCTCCGGAAGTAACCAAATATTAAGCAATAAATCCTAAAGGTCGATAATCTCTGATTAGGAACAGTGTTTCGTCAATTGACGAAAATTGATGACGTCAAAATGACTAATGAATAGTAAGTAATATGTTAAAACTATTTCAGCAATGGGGTGAAATATCTTGTTTTTGAAATGGGAAGTGAAATAGCTAAAATTTTGTTCTTTGATAATGTACGTGCAATTGATCAAACTACAGTGCCGCGAAACCCAGCTGTGAGTAGTGGAGAGAGTGGGAGTGGGGATTGGACGAAAGTTTAGCCAAAATAATGGAGTTTTATACTTGTATCTCTCAGGTGGCTTATTGAAAGTTTATTGCAGTGGGGCACAAAAAAATTTTAGTTTACCGCTTCGTGTTGATTTTGCTACATAGTTCATATAAATATATTTCCAGGAGGAAATATGTTTATATAAGGAATATTTATATGATGAACTCATATTTCCGGGGAAAATTCTTTCATCTCCATGTGAGTCCTCTAATTCATCTTCAGCTGAAAAAGTCCTTAGAACGTTTCCTCTCTTTTCTTTTTTCTTTTTCTTGAAAAGAAGGCAGGATTGTGTTTCAGTAGAACTGAAAACAACTACAATGAGGAGTGATATGGAGGTCAGTGTTTAAGGCATTCGTTACAACAGATGCCTTAAATATTTTGAAACCTCGGTACTTCTGAAAGAAAAGCAGGAAATGAACCAAATGATATGAAATTATCAGGAATGACTGTCCTGGTTTCTCAAAACCTTTTCATGCAATAGAACTAACACTATGAAACTATCAAGGTCACATTTGAGGAATAAAAGGAGTTAGCGGATTTATTTCTTTTTAAGTTATTTGTCTTCTTTTGATATTTATTACATCTGATATCTTATCGGATAAAAATCTTAGCGAGCAAGTAGTGCGCTGTTTGTATGACAGGATGTCATGGCTATCGGCTTAGCTGTTAGGTTAGAATGATGATGCCAGGACACTTTTATATTTATATATTGTTAAGTGGTTGCCACCAGGAAGAGAGAGAGAGAGAGAGAGAGAGAGAGAGAGAGAGAGAGAGAGAGAGAGAGAGAGAGAGAGAGAGAGAGAGAGAGAGAGATGTAGTCAAGGTCATAAATTGTGACCACTGTTATTTTCAAAAGACTAGAAGACACTATTCCATTTATACAAAATGCTTGTTTTTAGCATTTGGTCCTTTCGAAGTCAGTTTTATATTTGTTAATGGCTGCCTTGTTTTTAAGGGTTTCACTGCCAAGAATGCTTTTGTTGTCTCGTGTCACACACACACACACACACACACACACACACACACACACACACACACACACACACACACACACACACACACACACACACACACACACACTGCTCAGGAATAAATCAACGGACACAATAGTGGGAGGAATAAACAGTCATGGCGTCCACCTTAATAAGATGTAGGATCTCCTTTCGCTGCGATGACTGCAGCAGTCCTAAGGCGAATGATTTACACTTGCTTACGATAGCAATCAATGGGAATTTTGGACCATTCTTCCTGTAGACATGTAATGAGGTCATGAACTATTGTGGGGCAAATGTCTCTTGATCACATCCTACGCTTCGGTTCATCTCACATATATTCAATAGGGTTGCGATCAGGGCACTGTGGAGGCTAGTAAAGTGGGGCGACGTTCATGTCCACAAACCACGCAGTTATAACACCTTATGACATGGTGCATTGTCTTGTTGAAAGAGACAATGGTCAGTTCCTAGAAACGCCACAAAGTAGAAAGCATTGCATTGTGTAGAATGATCAGATATTTCTCGGAGTTCAATGTTCGTGGCACCATAAACAAAGGTTCGAGGCCAAACGAGGAAAAAGGACAATTCCATCACCCAGCTACCTTTGAATCTCATAGTGTTGGGGTTACGCACTCTGGTAAAAGATGTTCACCGGGCATTCACTACACCCACAGCCGTCTGTCCGCTCGCTTACATATTGCGGTCCTGCTATGAAAATCCATGTCTGCCGACGAATGGCGGTTTTTACATATTTTCCCTCGTAGCATCCTACAGTCAAGTTCGGTGAGGGTGGTGAGTCGTCCACTGCGGGTAGCATTTGCAGTTGACTCCCTTCGCTTACATCTCAGTGTGGTATCACTGATTGTGGAGACCTAGGATGGTCCAATTTGTCAACAGTTTGCCGAACAGATAGGCCTGCAATATGACATCCTATCACAACTTCTTTCAGACTCCGTCAGTTCCCTTCTTGCAGCCATTTTACCAGGACGCAGTTGCACTGACTTGGGAGTATCATATTCCTCATATATACCGGCTACAAACCAAACACGTGACTCGTTACATGACACGATACACCTTGACCATGGGGGTGTCCGTTGACTTCTTTCCGACCAGTGTGCGTGCGTGCGTGTACATATATTATTTTAATATATTTTTTGACTGCTTTGCACATTTCTTAGAAATTCCAGACTTGGATAGTGGGTGGAGATTTTGAATGGCATGGGGGAATAAAGCAAACACTGCATGAAGAATAATTTCTGTAATTCGATCAAAGCAATTACGTGGATCAGGAAAGTGTAAACACTTCTTCAATCTGGTTACGGAAAGTAAGAGTAGAGTACCCAGAGTATTCTTCTTCGAGCTGGAATAGCGCTAAAGAATACGAGGGCAGCAGTGACAGAGGAAAAGATTTTGCGTAAGAGATAAAACGCACAAGGTTATAGAGAGAAGAAGAGCAGTGACCTCTACAACTGAGATAGCGGTTATCGGGTATTCTTCTGGGTAAATAGACGACTTACGTTAAATCGAAATATTTCTTACAGCAAATATCTCCGCTTCTCTTCCAGCATGGTCAGTGGAATAAAAAAAGAGATTTATTTGAATTTACGGCCCATCTATCAAGAAAGAAGATTTCACTGCTTGCTTAGTGAGCTACACTAAACCAAGCTTCTGGAATGAGAAGTCGAAAAGGTTGAAATTTCAGAATTTGGAGAGAAATAAAGATAGCAGATGAATGTTAAGGATATTAATAAGTAACATTTAAGCCAGAGAAGGGCAAAAAGAAATCATTCTAGATTTGAATTTCTCTATTTTCTAGTATTTGGAGGTATTATGCCTGTAAGTAGTGCATTTTATACAATATTATGCGCAGTTTTTTGTGTATGTAGTTAATGTGTGTGTTCCATCACATATTGTAATCAAAGTGAAAGCCTAAGTATTTGATGTTTGTAACTCCCTGGATTGTAGGGCAAGGACAAGTTTTAGTTTTCTTTAGACAATGTGGGATATGACATTTCAGTGATGCGTGTGAGAGATCTATAGTTATCCGAGGGTTTCTAAATATGATGAGTTGAAATTTATTGCGGTTTATTACAATAGAATCAACGCATGAACCAATCAGCGATTATGTTGTAATCCTGTTGATGGATCTTTGTGTATGGATAATGAGTAGCGTGTCATCTGCATAATGGTAGATGCGAGTGTATAGTTGTGGGCTGGATACATCATTTACAAATATATTGAAAAGGCATGGCGATAAAATTGTCCCTTGAGGAATGTCACAATTAATGTCAGTTCTGTTACTTACTGCAGGTACGATTTTTTTTTTTTTGTAATGTTGGTTCTGTTTTTCAGAGTCTTCAAACCATTTGTGGAGTTTTCCTCTTATGTCTACTGCTTCGAGTTTTCTAGATCTCGTGGTATTTTACATGGAAAATTAGGTTTATTAACTTCAGTATAACTGTCCATAAGAGAGACATGAAGATGTGAGTTTTGATATCCCTTGGTCGTATCTGATCAAATCCAAGGGATGTTTTAAAGTTGATTTTTGAGATGCACATATCCAAGTCTTTTTGTGTTATCTGGAGGATCCAAAGAGTCTTATTTTGGGTCTGGATAGTGTTGGTTTTTGGTTTTCCAAGATCAGGTGTAGTTCGCCTTAAGTTTGTAATTTGTTCATTGGAAGAACGATGGGACATTGCACTCTTCAATAGGAAAATACCTAAAAGTTTGATTGGAATTTTCGATTGAAGGTGAGTTAGACGATCCCATACAGAGGTCTACGTTTTTTTTTTCCGGAACCTCTTTTTTACTGGCTAGAGAACACACGCAGTTTTTTCCCTTTCTTTTATTACTCATGAGTAGTGGATAATAGTGGTAATGGCGCTGTGTGTAAATGGAAAAATAAGTAGCGTAGACGGTGGTCGTATAGGTCGTACATGGAGGATAGAGTAGAGTACCCTTCCTTCATGAGTCCCGGACTCCTTGGAGGTATCATGTCTTAATAATAATTATAATTATAACAATAATAATTATTATTATAATGCTTCATTAATTTTCATTAAGGTATTATGTATCCTACTGTGTTACTTATTTTTATAATGCAGGCCGTGAAAAAACTAATGTGGACCATTGACTTAAACACTCACAATTTCATGCTTCTGCGTGCTAACGAATATAAAACTTTCCGGTGAAAAATAGGCATTTTATTCACTCCGCCAACAAGCACGACAATCTGGAAATCTTTGGTATAAATGACCGACATGAACTTCTGAATTCAATGCCTTTCTCTGTGGACCAGTACACTAATCTGATATTAGTCCATTTTCTTCCTTTCCTTTTATATTATTTTATTTTTATTTTTAACGAGCGTATGCTTTCATTATCATTAAAATGTAAAATTAATCGTTCTGATGGTAAAATATTTTTTCATATACCAATTAAGGATAAACATAACTCTTCTTTCCGTCCCCCCCCCCCCCCCCCCAAAAAAAATTCTTCTTTCAATTGACTGGTACGTACATCTCAGTTTAGAAAAAAAAAAACATGAAGTATTAAGTTGCATACATGAAATTGAGTTTTTATGACATTATAAATGTCATAGAAGCTTAGAGTTATGAATGCCCTAGGAAGAAACAACAAACGTTTTCACATGAGAAACCAAATACAGAATTATAACTTTTCTCAGAAGACCAGGTCTATCTGGGTCGCAACCCTCTGAATGTACGATAAGGAATCTAGAATATTTCCGTCCTCCGAGAACCTACTTTGTACTTATGTAAATGTCTGTAGCAATTACTTTTGCTGGGAAGCTTCACAAAGTTGCAACAATACAAAGTTCAATAGGGTATGCAATGGGATTTCCTGTTGAATTCGCTAACATGGCACGCAGGAAAGGACCAAAGTCCTCTTTAGTATCAAGTTAGAACTTGGTTTGCTTTGTTGAAGCCATTGATGAATTTATCAGCAAGATCTTTAGCTTATTAGCGACAAAACTGGTAAACATATGGATATAAAAATATAGCGATAGATATTTAAATAGAAATTGAGAATTATATAAAAACAAATCATAAACAAAACCAGAAATCTCTTTTGGAAAGGGTTTCCACATACTGATATTCAACTTTGCATCCCCAAATTTAATCTTAAACTAACTCGCCTTTAACGTTAATTTATGCCTAGTTTGATCTATTAATATAAATAAAAGACCCAGTGTTTTGCTATATTCATACATTGACTTGATAGAAATCTCATCTTAATTATATGACACTGAACTGTCATTTTTCAGCTGTATAATCAAAATATAGCATTTACCGAAATCCTACAGACATTAAACACGTTTTCTTTTTTTTTTGTGTGTGTGTGTGTATTATTATTTGATGGGATCTCGGCGAAGCACATTGACTTAGCAGCAAAACTATTATCTACCTATTTTCACTCACTGCTTATTTATCGTTTATTTTAGTAAGAAATCATTTTTATACAAACCATTATATAAGATTTTATATGATTTATATGAATATATTCCATGTAATTTAATGTTATTTTATAAGAAATTATTCTATCCTACAATAATCCTATTTTATAAGATTTTATATGAACTCCTTTTATATGATTTTCTGTGAATCTGTTTCATATGATTTTATTGAAGCCTATTTTATAAAATAAGATTTTATATTATTTTATAACATATATGAACAATCTATTTATATGAACTCATTTTATAAGATTTTATACGAACCTATTTTATAAAATTTTATGTCGTTTTATAATAACTTATTTTATAAGATTTTTTATGATTTTATATGAACTCCTTTTATTTGATTTTATGTGAATTTATTTCATAAGATTTTATATGATTTTATATGAATAGATTTTATATGATTTTATATGAATAGATTTTATATGATTTTATATGAATAGATTTTATATGATTTTATATGAATAGATTTTATATGATTTTATAAGCTATTTATATGAACTCATTTTATGCGATTTTTTATGATTTTATAAGAACGTTTATTTTCTTTATTCCACAAAACATAAGGTGAATTTGTCTAACCCTTAGAATACATATAACTTCTAAAATTATACAATAATTGCCTCTCTCTCTCTCTCTCTCTCTCTCTCTCTATATATATATATATATATATATATATATATATAGAGAGAGAGAGAGAGAGAGAGAGAGAGAGAGAGAGAGAGAGAGAGAGAGAGAGAATATTATTATTATCTTATAGTTATATGTATTAAAAGTTGAATTTTTCTTGCCTGTCTTTTTATTTATAAATAAATAAACACACCAATCATTATGAGGGAATGAAAATATAAACAATTTTTGTCATGTAACCAGACACGCAGACGTTCGAATCCGTACTATATTTCAGGTGACCCATCGCCCTCTAATGGCATTACTATTTTATAATATTGTAGAACATTTCCAAGTATATCATAATTTAAATTTTTGATATTTAATACATAGCGAGACATAACGGATAATGTTCTGTTCTTTGAACACTTCATTTTTTCGACATACACGTTTAATGTAATTCTCGGTTTTCTAGAAAAGTATATTTCATCAGTAACGCTGAATTTCATCATCAAAAGTAAATAAAGGAATTAACATCGATGGCGAAATTCTATTCCCCTCTCGGAACAGGATTTCGCTAACGAGCTGTGCGCTTTTCTTAATCTTTACTAATTCCAGATTAGAACGTACAACTTTAGCTATTATTCACTTGGCTGAATTTTACTTCCCTTAAATGACTCAGCATGTATCACTGGACATTTAAAATTTCCACTGCCAATAATAACTCGATTATTTTGATAAATTATAATTCAAAACGACTCAGATGTTAACTGCAGAAAAGATTTTATAGAGTACAGAATTATAATGGGCGTACTAGCTTTAGTGGATGACAGTGATTTGAACGACGCTGTCATAATTAGGACATACCTTTCCCTCAATGCAACAATCTTAAAACAACCTACTTAAAATCCGTGTTCGTGAACGCATTTTACCCCTCCCTCCCTCTCTCTCTAAGTCTCCTTGTTTCCTAGTGTATTACTTTCTCCTTTTAATCCTATGACATCAAATGTTTTGTTTTTATAGTCACTATTTTATTCACTAATTGCATCTCTTTTTTTTTTATCATATTTCTTACTTGTATGAGTAAGAGAGAGAGACAGAGAGCTTGTGAAAGTCATCCTTTGCTTGACTTGATATGAGCATGATAAGATATATTTGCAAAATGTGGTTTAAATTTAACTCTATATAAGTATGAAATTAACAAGTTTTGAAATTCTGAAATTTTGAAAGAGAATTTCCTCTTTCAAAATTGTTGGTGGTTTATTAAAAAATAGAGTTATTTTCTTCATTCTAGAACAAGTTAAACATTTTACTAACATTATGCTTGCGAGTTAATCTTTTAATAAATACCTTGTTCTGGAGAAGTTAGATGGGGAGAGGAATAAATCTGTTTCATATATTCATATCAAGATACGGACAAATTGTTTCATTACTTATAAATAACCGTTTACTGGTAAATAGGTTACCAGAAGATATAATTTGGAGCTCCTATTAAAATTTAAAAAAATATAATAAACATTTGAAAATCCCAAACTTTAAGATCTTCGAACCAGCTCCTTGAACACTGATTTCCACACCATCTTCATACCATTGATAGGGTAATGGAAACCTAGTCACCTTTAGTTCTTCCAAAACCCAAGATCAGATCTAGCTTCTCAGAACTGACACTTATTCCTAGTCTTTCCTGGCACAAACACATCACTTCTATAGCATTTTTAGCATCCAAAAAAGTCGATACTTTTCATCTGTCTGGTTACTAACTCTGTACAGGTCCCAAATCTACCCAACCTTGCAATACTATTTACATTTTTGTTAGTGCACCTAAGGACCTCTAAAAATTCTTGTTACTGTCTAGAAAGGAGCAGTTCGTCTAATTGACTATTCTCTCTCTCTCTCTCTCTCTCTCTCTCTCTCTCTCTCTCTCTCTCTCTCTTTCTCTCTCTCTCTCTCTCTCTAGGGATGGATTACTCAGTACTATTGTGAAAATATAATTTTACAAACATTTCTTTAGGAATTTGTGAGTTGATTTTTGAGTTGAACTTATTCTATACCTCATTTTTCATCATAAATTATCAAGAAATAGATGTTTTGTTTAAATTGATTCTTAAAATAACTCCCGATTGGTCTTTTGTTACAGATCATTGCAAAATGGTAATTCCTCAACGTCATAAGATGCACAAACACATATGGTTATCTACTATCATCCACGTCACTCACCCCCCCCCCCCTTCTGACGTCTTCGGGTGACAGCCTTCAATATAAACAACATCAAATCATTGTAGATAATCTACACTCGAGGCCAACATATCTGCTTTAAACCGTGCACAGCTGATCTTGAGTTCTGAGACGTCTTCTACCCTTCATCGCATGTGTTTGTGATTAGCATTTCGCAGTAGTAAATGAAAACTTCGTCAATCTTCTTGTTCATTGTTAATGACAGTACAGTGAGATGGCGTCTTAGGAGATGACCCACATCCCCATAACCAGGTTTGCAATTATTTTAAGTTTATTTACATAGATATGTTTCCTGTAATAATAGTCTGTTACATGCGTATTTCTACTCCAAATCCTAAGATGAGGAATGATGCTTTTAGTTATATTAATTCATTTGTTAGGTCGCTCTTAAGATTCATTTATTTCATTGTTCGTGTCACTTGAAATAACTTTTTTTTGAAATTTTATATTACACAAGAAAAGTTTTATTTCTTTATCTAAATTTCGATAAATAGGTTCTCAAAAATATTAGTGTAATCATGAAAGAGTTTCGAATCGAATTTAAGTAAAGGTTAGGGAAGAAAAAACTATCAGATGCTGGTTTTTTATCTTGCAAAATAATTGTGTGCATAGCAGAAAGACTCGAGTAAAGTCTATACAGACATTTAATTGAACACAATACTACAGTTCATAAATTTACTCATGGCAATTTTTTTATTAAAAGTAACATACATATAGAATCATATACAATTCACAGAGGGTGTTATTTATAAATACTGTATTAGGAACCCATTATTTCCTATTCAATATACCCTGTCCAGTGAAAATATTATACCACTATCCTGATAGTGGTTATAATAGTTTGTAGCTCCTCTCTTGTTTTCAGAACTGCTGCAACACTGCTGCAACTTGGATTGCATAAGACCTTTAAACGTTACCACCTTGACAGGATTAGCTTCCTTAGATCTGCGAGTGTTCCAGGTCAAGAATTTCAACGCTGAGATTCCAATCCCAGAGATGTATGAGATTCAAATCCGGCAAATTTCGCGGTCATGATAACACCTGGGCGTCTCTATGGTGTTCGGCATGCCGTTCTCGAATAATGTGGCACGGCGCATTATTCTGTTAGAACATGCTTATGCCAGATAGGGATGTACCTGATTATCTCTACAATGGATAGGTACTTAGCATCCGTAGTACGGTATACAGGTATTACAACTCCAAGAGATTCCGAGGAAAACATCACCAAAAGCCACCCCCCCCCCAGTTTTCAATAATAGTCAAGTGACTTCTCTGAATGCAAACTGTTGATGATTAGGCTTTAGCCTAATGCACCTTGATTACTTCGGAGGCCTATATGGTTGATGATGCGTTGTATTGGGAGTTTGGGAAATACCTCTATTCATCCATAAATTCCATAGTCAGCCATTCTAAGTTTTTCGCTAGAGATTAGGCGTTGGTGCCAAGCATTATCCTGGGAAAATGCTATACCGGGAAACATTATCTTGAAACATAACCCTTGCACTTTTAAATGCAAAATAAATGACTAAAATTTCTGATAAGCAACGTTGTTTACAATTTTCTCAGACAACAGGTTAGTTGTCTGAGAAAATTGCTTTTATGAAGCTTATAATTATGAGTAATGTTTATAAAGAAAATAATTACTTTGACAGAAGGCCTTGCCAACTGTTAATTATCGTTGTGGAGAAATGTTTTACATTGCTTTACTTTACACTAAAATTAAATTCGTCTGTTACCTGATGGAATGCTTCCTTAGTTTTGTATTTCCCATATCTTTCGTTTATATCCCTCTGATTTGATACGTATAAGATCATAAGAAGAAAAAACGATAGTAACAGAGAGAGAGTGAGAAAATATTATTATTATTTTTTAATCCTAAAGATGAAACTGCAGATGATACATTTGGTTGCTTAGCGTAGATTTGAATCAGGTCATCTAAGCAATCGCTAGTTGTACTCTGATCTATAGGCCATGGTCATCTCGAAGTAGAGCAGTGAGGAAGGACAGAAATAGAAATACTTTCGTTTATCGAAAGGATATCAGTGATTGAAAAAAGGGGACACCACAGAAAACCAGATATACGGAAGCAACTGAAAGAGAAGGAAATAAAAAAGTATTGAGTTGGGTGTCGTAATTTCTGAAGAAGGAAAGTAAAAACTATTGGAAAATTCTGAAAGTGAAGGTTTTAAGGAAACGATAACCTCCTAAAACTGGGAAAATAATAAAGACAAAACTATTAAGAGTTTGAATTTTTTTAAAAAAGGAGACAATGTAAAGAATGAGGAAATGGATGAAGCAACACGGCATAGAAAAGGGAAAGCTTGGTAGATTGTATTTCCTTCGCTTTTATAAGCTTTTTCTAACTTACGAAAGCATTGGATTAGCAGTCCTAAATAATCGTTTGCTTACAACACGAAATTGATCTGGATTCGAAGAAATGATATAGTGGGTACTTGAAGAGCTTTGACATCTCTACTAGACGGCTTAATACAGCAGGAAATAATTCTTAGGGAAGTTATGTCATGTTTTAGGGAGTGGAGATTAAAAAGCTAGTGCCAAAACTGATTTATAAAATTAGGAAAACAGAAAGAGCAGATAAATCTGACGATCGCATGTTGTGATTATGATTAGTTCATTGGGTTAGGTAATTTGAAACAAAGGCTTCTGGAGATTGCGTGTGTTAGTTTCAGACTGGTTAACACTATTGCCGTAACCCTTTTCCGTTTGAAGAACAACGGCCCTTCGGACCGAAATATCAAGGGTATAAGAAATTGGGGGGAAAGAATAGGTCATGGAATTATAAGAAAAGCAGCTGATACTGCTTAGGATTTAGTAAATAAAAATGCATTTAGAGTTACTAACATTACTAACTTTTAATGTTAATTCAAATATTAATCTCAAGCAACAAGTTGGTAACGATCTAGTTCAGCATAATCAGAAATAATTTTACTTAACTGTGAACCTTATAAGAATCATTTTAAGCAATTTCATATGACAGTTTCTTGTAATACTAGCAAAAAAAAAAGCATGAAACCAAAGTTCCACTAAAGTATTAATTAAAGTTTTGCACATGATAATTAAATATAATTAAAATGCTTTTAATGAATTTTCGAAATGATGCATTTAATAGAAAGAGCGTTTCCAATTTCATTTCATTTCATTCGAATAAGGAAATTTCGTTTATTTTCTGTAATTCTGCATAGCTTTTGAGACGACATATTTAAGAACTAGCTTTTGTGGCATAGCCGGACGCCGAAAAGAAAAACGCAGAAGTGATATTTTAGCACCCTCTGTGCCCACGCAAAGGATTGAATTTTATTTATCGGTAAATACTCAAAACAGAAAACTCGCATTCCACTCCTGAGTTATGCACTTGTGTGTTAACAATCAAATACTCGTATACCACTTCGCTACGCAGAATTGAATGTTGTCATCTTTTTCTCGTACTGTATCGAATTCACAGAAGCATTTTATTTCTGTATTTCATTAAGCCATGACGTCACATCCGACTCAACCACCTCATATTTGTCTCCACGGATTATTAGTAGATCGATCATAGAGTGGAGAATAATTTGTTGAATTATTCTCCATTACTTAGTTTCCTTCGTTCACTTTCAACATTTTCGCAACAGTGCTTTGATACAACTTCATATTTGAGATTTGAACTAAAATTTTCACGAGCCATTTCAAATTGGGAATTTTTAGCATCTAAATCGAGCAAAGAATTTCTCGGTAATCGTTTGACCCTTTGATCAGAACAGATATGTATGAACTAATTCTCATCGTTTACGATATCTCTCAGAGAATTGAGATGAACCCAGTTTAAGAATTTCTGAGAATCAGTAGGCCTGCAATTTTCTTGAGAATCGGAAGTTTACTTGGTGTTTTATTTAAAGGAATAAGAGTTTTTTTTTTTTTATTGGGGTACGTAATAGTGGTTATGGCATTTGTCCTATTGACACCAATTGTTCAAACTTCGCCTTGGTTGACGAAGCGTCCTCATTGCTCAACCTCTGCTTACTCAGTTAAGAAAAAAGAAAGCAAACCTCCACCTATCTGAAGGCCTTGAATTTAAAGGTTATTGAGACACAAAGTTCGAACCTCACAGACCTAATTTTAGTGCCACTCCCTTCATTATTGTTGCCCTAAACTGTATTTCTTTCTCTGAACAAAACAAACGCATTCATCACTGCATGTTATTTGTTTCCAAAGTGTAGTTTCAACATGCTCATCATATAATGGTCCTTAGAATAGCCCAGACCTGTTAGAAGACATTTCTTGGGTACCTGAGCAATAATGCAAACTTCTTGCCTTGTTTAATGAAGATTTGTTTTCAGCTTACTCTTTTTTCCCCCCTTCTGTTTCTTCTTATTATTATCACTATCGTCATCATTATCCTCGTGTTTGTAGAGTCTAAAGAGTAAAACGTAATTAATTGATGTGTAAGAAAGTAAAATCCGAAATCCTTTCTTTTAAACTATAAAGCAGCTGAAGCAGCTGGTCTTATTTAAAGATGGATTCATACTTTTTGGATTTGCAAAGTTTTCAAATGTTTTCCATCTACAATTCGGAAAACAGAAACTTTTTTTATTACAGATGTAAAATACTGGAACAAAAGGTCGACTGCGCGCGTGTGTGTGCGTGAGTGAGCAAGCGCCTATTTAGATAGTTAGGGTTTTTAAAGTTATTTAGTAAATTCGGACAAATCACATTTGTTCCATGCAATCACCGGAATATCGACCCGACCTCTTTGGTGTTTTTCATCGTTCTCTCTTCAACATATAGATGAAACTTCATTTAGACGAGAAGATCTTTCTAAAAGTTGTTTGTCACTCTTTTTATTTCACTGTAGATATGAACTCTTAAAACATGGAAAAAATCCCAGTTCTGAGATTGCATCTCGACGAGCAGTTTAACACGTGTTAAACTGTGAATCAAAGACCTGCGATTCATATCCGAATCTTTCTCTCTCTCTCTCTCTCTCTCGCTGGGCTTCTATACAAAGAATTGGAAATGTAAAAGATACTAGTGAATATATACCGAGGATAGAATTTAATTTTCCTGGCCGAAAGGAATGAACCAGTTCAAACTCTATTATGTGAAATCAGAATGTATGGAATCCCAAACATTCACAAATCTAATATCCTTTCAGGACAATAGTACAGACAGTCTTACACCCAAACTTGCCAAGCAGTTTGGCACAGTCCCTTACTCCCCTCACAGGCAACTATCCCCCTTTGTAAAAACTTCTGTTAATTTTAAAACTCCAATAATAAAATTAAAAAAAAAAAACTATTTACTGAAAGATTTAGACATTAGGATTAACTTTGATGTTAATTCTAAATTTACTAATGTGCCACTATCAAATTCATAAATTTCATAAAATCCCGTTTCTTCTCCGACATATTTAAATTATTGTAATTTACAATTCATGCTTATTATTTCACATGGAAAAGAAAAATATACAAACACGCGGTAGATGGCCTTCATAGGCGCTGAAATATCACCTTGGTTATTGAGAGTTTGAAGTGACTGGTGCTGTGTATAGTCCCGAGAGATTCTGACCCCCACTTTTTTAACATGCAGTGGGAATAATTTCATTTAAACATACAGTGGAGATCCACAACCTTCTCCATCTTCGAGGGTACAGCAATAAAGTAGTTCCCCAGGCTGGCAGCCAGATAGTGTACGGGTCTTGACCTTGATGATAATGCGTTTAGGATGGTTTCCAGATCGTCTGTCGCAAAATCCCCACTGCCAGATCGTGCCTGGAAGGAAGCTGTGTACGTATGCTACGGGGATGGCGATGGCCCACGTTATGATATGAAGACTGGATGTTCTCTGCATGGACGATCTATCTAAGAGTCAGCTCCTCCTACTGCATGCTCTCCTGCTCTTCTCTTAACCGCAGTGACACTATATATATTTGAGTTAACTGCCATGTTAAAATAAAAAACACCCTCCCCCCAAAAAAAATAAAAATAAAAAAATAAAAAAATAAAAACTCAAAAATCTTTACGAAACCAGTACTTTCACATTCACTTTACCAACATTCAGGGCATAAACGCCCAGTTAAATTATGTACACCATCATCTACATACATCCCAAACTGCTGTTCATTTTTTTGGACAACCTCCAAATTACTGCCATCCATCTTAACTGTCCAAACTACACCCTGCATGATTCCTTTCGTCATACGGGTAGTACTTATATTTTGTATAGTCTTATATTTCTTGCCCGAGGATGCCTAATCTTAAATCCCTGTTTTTGATATTCTGATATTCTCTGGCTTAAGATGTCCTTGCCTCGTATATCATTCATCTGCTGTCTTTACAGTTCCTCTGTTCTGAAAACCATTCTGACCTCTGATTTATTAACCTTGAAGCACTCATTTACTGCAATCCGGCTGCAGTAACAGTGAAGTCATCTTCCGTGACTACTTTCCGTAATTTCGGTAACTCATTCTGGATCCCATTTTCCAGTTCCCTTCACCAGACCGGGAGATATCTTGTAATCCATTGACCAAGTTTGAACTATAAACGTTTCCACAAGGTTATGCAAGTACTTAAGAATTTAATGGGACTATAATATTATAATTTCTTCTTCCATAAATATACTCCTCGGCTATTCATTACTGAAACTTGCTTTATTAACAGCTTTAATTGATAACATAAAGGAGAAAATAAAGTATATTAGTTTCAGCTAATATTTACTAATTCGTTTTTTTTTCCTGTATTATTTTGCTGCTTTTAAATTTAATTGAATAAGCTTTGTACTAATGAGTACAGTCACCTGACATTTAATCTCTTACGTGTTTCATGTTAACTGCAATAATTTATAATTTATTTTGTAAATATTTGATGTGACTGAGTAGCATTGCTTTCTTTGACATTTATGTTGTATTTCATTACAACCGTCATTTATTATCTCGAGATAAGAAGTGAAATTTTACAGTCGACAGATTTGAACAACCAGTGACTGCCCTCCAGTGGCCTTCATATCCCACTTATCATTTATAGTTTGACAGAAACGCCTCTCTTGACCTAACTTATTTTTAATAAAGATTTCAAGCTCGAATGTTGTCCGATTTTAACTGTTATGCAATCAGTGAGTAAAAATATTGTTAAGACAGAATAGAATTTCTCAGTCTAAAAAAAAAAAAAAAAAAAATTAGTAACAATGTTTAGTATTGCAGCGGGGCCAAGGCTTGACATGATTATGAAATTAGTGCAAGTCATTCATTGTTTATCAAGTACGTATGCATTAAAAAATAAACATTCAGGGACATCATGATAATTAGAAAAACCAGTTCAGGGAAAAGTACAGTAGCTAAATATTAGAATGTGAATTATAAAGTTACGCGCGCGCACGCGCGCGCGCGCGCGCGTGTGTGTGTGTGTGTGTGTGTGTGTGTGTGTGTGTGTGTGTGTGATATTGAATGGAAAAATACACAAGCAGCAAACAAACACATTTTTCGAATTTAATCTACTATTAAACAAATTAGTATTCAGTGACACATGAAAACAATGTCATATGTCATTGTAGACTGTATTGTCCCAATGTATTATAGACACTATATGGCTATTAGTTTCTCTTTTTAAAGTAGAAACTAATAACAAAATACCCATATCGCATTTGTTTTAGGTTCATTGTACGAGATGAATTACCACAGAATTTTCGAGCAAAGATGGGATTTCCAGATAGATTAGCGATTTGTGCTTGTGCTGGTTCTATTCTATATATATTAATATATCTATTCTACAGTATAGATGCAGTTCTTGGGTACTGATTCTTGAGTTATAGATACCTGTGCAGTTTAATGCGATTCTGTAGAGTAGATTCTGTAGTGGTTGAGACATTTGTATCAATTGAGACAGTTGTAGGTTTCCTCCCGCGACGAGTCTTCGGACTCCTTGGAGGTGTCAGGAATAATAATAATAATAATAATAATAATAATAATAATAATACTCGGAATCGCTTGCTGTCCGGACCAGTTGTGATGCCTCCGGGGAGAAGCCTATCTCTGCTGATTTGTGTTGTATTATGTGGCCTAAACTGGATTACGCAAGTTATTTTTTGTTCACTATGGATAGAGGAACACCTAAGTCTCCTGTTCTTGCCCTGCCTGAGTGCATTCTCCCAATACGGTTGCTAGGTAAATTGGCCAGTTCCTGTTAGTCTGAGAGTCGGCATATATGTTTATTTTTCTGGGACTCATAATTTCTTTTGTTAATCGACTTCTTCTGCTTAGTAAAATGCTATGCATAATCGGATGGATAATTATTTCAGAAAAAAAAAGTGTCTATTAAAATATATACGAATATGGTATCTCTTTTGAGATTATTTATGACGTATTAAGCCTACGTAATTATTGGACTTAAGATTTAGCTTTTTATAATAATTTTAAAACTTAAACTGTTATTTAAAACGAATGTTTATCTCAAACATTTTGAATTCTTTTTGTGGAGATGAAGAAAGTAACAGGACGTTTGGCATACTTACTAGGGCCTTCTTTAGGCTTTTCACCTCTTCCAGAATCGAGAGGAATCATCTCCAGAATCGTATCGATTTTCATTCTTGTAGCATCTAAACATACTGTTATAAAGTTAGTTAAATACGTTAAATATGGGGCATAAAAGCTTTCAACTCTTGCTACAGTGTGAATGTTAAAATGTTAAAATATTTGGAATAAAAAAAAATTAAGTACAGAAATTCATCTATTCATTCCTAATTTTTCTCAGAGTCCTCTCATTTTTTTCTACTCTTTGAATTGTTATATTTCTAACCCAACTCTCGATCCAGAAGTTAAATTTATTTGAACACAGTTTTACATACTGTAAATCGTTTAAAATGCAAATTGACAAAAACAAAAGCACATTGTCAAGTCAAAATATTATAACAGTTGTCCTAATAGCTCATAGGCTCCCCCTCTTACTGCAAGAACTACTTACACGCAGCGTGGCATGGACGCTATAAGACTTGCGATCCTGACCATGTCAGGATTGCTTTCCATAGATCTGCGAGTATTCGGGGTGGAGGATTCAAATGCCAGTTCTCTCGATCCAATTAATCCAAGAGATGTTCTAAGGGGTTCAGATCCGAAGAATTCGAGTAATTGTACAACCTGGTAGCCGCAGTCCTGTTCGGAGAATCATTCTTGAATGATACCGGCAAGGTGGCGCAGCGCATTATTCTGCTGAAACAAATCTAGGAAGACCGTCTTCATGAATTGATCAGCCACAATGGATTGGTATTTTGTAATCTTCATAATACGGTCTTCCTGGCACAAGAACTCTAAGAGATTCTCCAGAAAAATCCTTCATACCATAAGGCTTCCGCCTCCTCTCTGTTCCTGCTGGAACATTCGCAAAGACAACTTTTGCGGTCTTCAGTGATCTATTGATAACTACGTCTGCAGTTTGAATATGAGAGATGTCATTATACTATTACAGACTGGAAGAAATGTTTGCCTTTTCGAAATCTCGTTTCCTGCCCTGTCGTGTGAACAGTAGATAAATGGTTAGGCAAAATCCTGGGGAGGAGTAATCTTCTCGATGTCACAGTCGAGCAGGAATAGACACGACACGACAGCGTTATGGTGTGATGTTTTCCTCATAGTCTTTTGGAACCTGATACCACATGGGTTCTTTGAGTGGATGTCTACTGAGTGACCATACCACCTTATGGAGATGGTATGTTGGATTGCGAACTGGAAAACACCGCCATTCTTCCCGTGGTTACATTCCATTATCAGCTGCTCCACACTTTTTAGTTTGTCGGCTTGCTTATTGATATTTTTCACCGCTAGCATCAATGAAGCGACTCTACTCTTGGAACACCTTAATTACAGTACTCCGCGAACCGCCTACAATATTGGATACCGCCACCTTTCAACGGGTACTCTATAATATCTTGCATTGTAGGGTACCCATTGAAGTGGATTGTGTATGTAAAACAAGGCTCTTCGTTTAGGCTTTTTCAGGTGTGCGATATGTTTTATTTATTTTTTGATTTGAGTATTTGATTTATTGATTGATTTTCAGATGTTTGATTTACAGATCGCTTTAAGGTGTGTTACTGTTTCTTACTTTAAAAAACAATTATAAAACTATATAGGTTTACATTCCCCCTCCCCTAGATTATCTGAAAATAGCGTGATTAATCTCTCTCTCTCTCTCTCTCTCTCTCTCTCTCTCTCTCTCTCTGTCTCCTTATATTCCTACACGGATATTTATTATTTTTGTTGTTATTTATAGTTCTTTGTACCATATCAAAACCGTCGATTTCTTCCTTCTTGAAAGTTCCAGACTTATCATTCAATATTATTCACAAATATGAAAATTCTGGAAGAATTATGATGTAAATTAATTGTTTTAACAACAGAAAATCACTGGCAGTTATATCTTTTTAATGTCTTTTAGAGAAGAAAACACGTAAAATCCATAGATCTAAGAAAGTTTTTCAATAATTTTCTCTCTGTTGAATCGATGTTTTAAATATAATTAATAAAAGAACTAGAACATTCGAAGGAACAAATAACGAATAGAGTAATGTGATTAAACCAGCCTACTAACATTCTGCCAAGGGAATCACTAAGTATTATTTTATTATAATAATATTCCCATCCCTCCATACATGTTAGGTTAGGATCACTGGCCTGTTGCTGCCAAATAATTACCCTCTAAGAAATCTAATTAATGTTCTGATAGAGAATTTTGCAGGATGGAAATTCCTGCAAAATTCCCTAATTTTCGGGAGTCAAAACCTTTCCAACTTCGTGTGAAACCATCTAACTCACCTTCATTGAAAAGTCATTATAAAGGTTTTGCGTCCTACATGGATTCGAACTAGGTATTTTTAACTAAAAGGCATTGTCTATATCGACAACGTTCTTTAGTTAGAAAGGATATTATCGTTGTAACAATCATATAGTACATCATAGTATACTCGTATATCCTTGAGAGTAAATATGAGGAATGATATTGATACTGATAATATACTTCCCTATTGTATGTGCAGTACACATACAATAGGGAAGAACGAATGATTTATTTTTTAAAAAATTACATTAAATTTCAGATAATTACGATATTACTTATCAGTATGATAAATTTTGTAAAATTTATCATACTGATAAGTAATGTATCAAAAAAAAAAGCCAGCGAAACTTTTCTTATTTATGCATCGGAGAATAACAAGTAGCTTTTACAGGTTTTCAAACATAATTAAACTTGACATAAGCTATAATATTCCTGAAGTATTAAATATTCTTGTGTATAAGTATATATGTATTGTATATATACATATTATACATGTATAAGTGTACAAGTATTTGAACGATTGGAAGTACAATTCTAAGCTGAATGCTGCTTTCATTCGACCCAGATATTCAACAAGACGCAGATTTAAAGATTTAAATCCATTTGACAAAATAACTAGAGGACATTTTTGAAAATAGTGAAATGCGGCCGAAAGCTATCGTCTTATTTCCCCTCGTCTTACTCCTTAGCAGAGCAGAAGGAGAAAAAGCCAAAATCTCTTATAGGGTCTGTGTTCAACCGAATTCAATCAGTATAAGTGTTTCTAATGTTGTTTAAGGCCTCTAAGAAAGTCATGTCAGACTAGAATGAAGGGGGACCATATGACAAAAAGTTGCTCCCTCTGCCAACACCTCGATAAGTCGCAACATTCAAAGGCTTTCGTCCGATTTAGGAACTGAAGTGTTCATGTTCATCTGAGGATTTTCATTCAATAGAACACGGAAGGGGAATCATCTCTTTTGCAGACATCTTCTACAACTAGCATTCTTCAACTGATTTCGGGCAAATTTGAAATATAGTTCGTACGTTGCTTAAGGTTTCCTGAGGAGTTTTAGTCCAGTTGGACTCCAATAAAGAGGAGGAGATTTCAACTGATTTTAATTTCGACCCATCTCGATTAAAATAGAAAATATTGTAAAGGGAAAAAAAAAACGTCGTAGATATCTCTACAACGTAGTTCTACAGGTCGTGGTTGCATTGGTTAAGCCAAGCAATATTGAGAATGCAGGAGATTTGTTGCAGTTTAGACGCTGTTAGTTGGCTAACATTATTATTGAGGTTATTGATGCTGCTTTTATGATATTTCTCGAATTTCAAAGGAAAATCATGCTTTTAACAATTAGAGTAATAATGAAAACGAATACCAGTTGCAGCCAACTGACAAATAAAATAGATTAACAGGTTTCTTTTAAACTTTTAATCAAGATTATTTATTTTCATTTAAAAAAACATTACAACATTAAACAGAAGCACTGTTGCATTTAATGTTTTTTTTAAGCCCAGCAGTAGTAGCAGTCGCCGTTTAATTAATTACTTAGTGACCATGACTTTTTTTCTATAGTGGAATACGTCAAATGTCATTCTAGTGTATTGGACTAATAATTGGGTCAGTGAATAATAATGATATTTTTTCGGCTGTAATCGAAATGAAATATCTACTTATAATCAAGCTTTTCCATATATTTGATCATTAAGTAGTATGTTGAACAGGTGACCAAAATTATACGATGATTGAGCAATTCATGATATATTTATTTATCGTTACATTATTAAGGCAAAAACAGTATCGTACGTGGTTGAAGTAATGAAAAAAAATATATTTTTTATGTGCAACCAGGTTTGCTAAAGCCTGTTAGGTCATAAGTTTTTCTTTTCTTTTTTTTTTTTTTTACTGAACACGTGGGTAACATTAAGAAAATATCTTGTAGTCGGACGCGATTTTAAGTTTTTCTTACACCTCTCCGTTTGGCAATTATTGAAAACTTGGAAGTCGCAATAATAAAAAAAAGTTTGTTTTTTTAATAATAGTATAGTAATTCGAATTCGAAATTATTAATAATTATAAAAATAAACTAAATAGTGACATCACCCAAATAGCATCGAATTCAACCATTTTTGGCGTAGTTCATTTATTGTCATTTTTAGCTAAATTAGGCTGTAATATGGCTCCATATTTCACGAAATTTCATGCAGCTAAAGCGAATTTATTACTACGCATCGTTTTCCCAACTTGAACCAAAATCTAAAATGATCGAATCATCTAGAGTAAAAATGATTGCAACCAATATTGAAATGTCCCTACAAATTTTAGTGCAAATTGTAAATATCGGAAATGTCAAAAACCCAACCAACAGCAGATAATTAACTTGCATAAGGATATTCCTGGTCCAGAAAAACAAATTTAACAAGAACTTTAAAAAAAAAAAGATGCAAAAAAAAAAAAGAAGAAGAAGAAAATATGTTACAACGCCGTCCATACTTACTTGACCTTGTACTTCTTCCTAGAAAAGAAGTCTTCCTTACTAGTATTAAGCATTGACAATTTTTATTAATGAGAGAGGTCAAGGTGGTTTCAAAGGATGTTATTCCAGAGGTCTCAGAAAGTGACCTGCGTTAATTGTTTCGTGATTCGAATTACGTTAGTTTTTTTTTTTTTTTTCTATTTTCTGAAGGGAAGTATTTAGAAGTTGATCATGTACCCTTGGACGACGAATATTTGATGTAAAATATCACATGATTAAAAGTCAGTCGAACGGGGAATACCACAATGGTAAAACTAATTCATGTGTATCACGTAACTTGTTTTCCTCCGCGCTATTATATGCACAGAAGGAAAAAGCAGTGTCGACAAATATGCCGTTTCTCACGACAAGAAAATATCTTCGTGATGAAAATAATCATCTACTCTTCACGCAGGTATTACGCTAAAAATACTCTACATTGTAATCATCTTACACTAGAAACATTAAGGAAGAATGAGAGTAGTCAATTAGCGCTGTGCATCGAACTACTCTAAGAAGGCTTCTACTGGACTTGGAAATGATGTTATACTCATGTGTGATGGAATGGGAAAACACGAAGTCACCAAAGGTTATGTCAATGTACTGTTGTGCAAAGGACAGAAAGAATTCATTGGATGTTGTGACATATTAAAGTCGTGGTAATGTAACGTCAACGATTGATGGAAATTTAATGTTCTTTTCAGTGGCGACGCTGCTGACCAAATGACTCATGAATCGCACACATTAAAGTACATAGAGAGAGAGAGAGAGAGAGAGAGAGAGAGAGAGAGAGAGAGAGAGAGAGAGAGAGAGAGAGAGAGAGAGAGAGAGAGAGATGGCTGATAAATAGAACGCCAAATGATTTGAAAAACAAAATTTAAGGGAAGAAAAGTGGATTGATGTTAACCAATCCACTTTTCTTCCCGATACGTTTTACCTATGTGTGTGTGTGTGTGTGTGTGTGTGTGTGTGTGTGTGTGTGTGTGTGTGTGTGTGTGTGTGTGTGTGTGTGTGTGAGGCAGTTTCCAGTTTGGCATTGAAAAATAGCTTCTGCTGATGACCTTAACATTTATCATAAAACAAGTCACAGAGGACTATTACATGGATTCTGCAGTACGGTAACTAGTATATCACGAACATAAGCTGATAACGTTGGAAAACCTGCCTTTAGCTGAAGTAGCAGCAATGGCAAAGGGATGTAGTTTATATTATTCCACAAAGTGTGTCGAAACATATTACTTTGCCCCTCCCTTTCAGTCCTCGGTACAGTTCCATAAATCACATAACAATGTCGACAAAAGGATGGCACAGTGTTTTCGCTTAATTCCGTGTTCAATGTAGTCGTATCACTCAGATTATGTAGGCGGTTGTCAATTCTTGAAATCCTGATTGCCGTTTTATCTTGACAAAATTTTTTTTGTCAAGATAAACGGCAAGGTAAATCAAGGAACTAAGTCCTGTCAAGGTAAATGGCAAGATCATTCGGGGAAGAAAGTTTGTGCCAGCAAAACACGTTTTTAATGTAATAGTCTCTCTATATATATCTATCTATTTCGCGCGCGCGCGCGCGCGGTATGGCATCCGACAGAGAGAGAGAGAGAGAGAGAGAGAGAGAGAGAGGGGGGAGGGAGATTCATGCTGTAATGTTCATGAACTTTTGAGCCATCCTACCATTCAACGCCGTTTTCAATGGCTAGGAAAGTGTCAAAACTGGTAAAGCGAGTTTTTCATGTATGGTCAACACACAAATTTTAGATATTGAATAAATATTTATGCCTCATATTCTCGTAAACTTCAAGTAAGCTTTAAGAGTCGAACTCATTTACTGAAGACGAACAGCGCATTTTTTTTCACGGCATAAAGTGCCGTCGACAAATGTATTTTTAAATAAAAAATCTATCACCGAGAACGATTCACCACTCAAAAGTTTGACTGTGCTGGGATATCCAGGGTGTAATTTGTTTTGAATTACAGCAGCCCTTGAAACCCTCACATTCTGTAGCACCGAACAAAAAGCTATTGCAAGAAAATACACGCCGTCGTAACCCTTGGATAACGTGCCAAAAAAACTCCGTTGGGGGCTGGAGGAGATAAATTATTCCATATCTTCCATATTCGCAAGCTCCTGCGTCAATAGTTATCTATTCGAGTTTCAAAATTTTTTGAAACAGTGACCACTTATGTTTACTCCAGAACCCAAGGAATGATTTAAACAGTGCGTTGAAGTGCATTAGGGAAAAAAAATTCTTTGAATTCAATTTTGTTTTCTCCAGCAGGAATCATTATTTTCATGAACAATCTGAACTAACTTACTTAAGACACATCTATCATGTGTCTTAAAGTAAGTTTGTAATCATGGTTTTATATCAGTTTATTTCAAGACTTGAGAGGAAGTTTTTGTCTCATATAATCTTCAAGATCGGCTAGCTTATAAATATTTGAAAATAGTTACAGGAAACGACATTCTTGCATGTGTTTCACAATTTCGTTGCAAGACTGCATACCACAAAGGTGTAAAGAAAGCGGTAAACATCATCTGATGATAGTTTATCATTATTATTATTATTAGGTATTGTCAAACGTTTAGCTCACCAGAGAAAAAAAAGTTATCATTTCCGGAAACAACAACAACGAAAAAAATTGGTCATATGATCTAATTGATAGATTTCCAATACGATTAGGATTCAAATCATTATAAAGGACGGCATTTCAATCGGTCCCTTGACAGACATGTATAACAGCAGCTGAGAGCAAGGTGTTCAACTAGAAATTATGATGTAATTTATCTGACTTTTTTATTTGTTATTTTGTTGTTTTCTCCTTCATCCATTCCTATTTGATCGATTGTGATTGAACTGTCAAGGTGATCCTTGCAATAGATGTAATAACATTCAACGCACACACATATTAATCCTACAGTCGTAAACTATCGAAGATTAAGATAAAATGACATACAGTACCCTAGAAAGTAGAGGTCGTAGCCATGGCTTGATTCCGACCACACCTCGTTAGTTGAAACCCTTGACTTTGTCCTTTCAACAGAATTCGGTAATATTAATATCACATGTTTTGTCAAAATTAGTGAACCAGTTAGCGGCTGCGCTGAAGGTAAGTGTCACGTGATCAGGAAGTCATCCACCGCGTTTGGGCACTCCATCACTTTTGAGCCCGCACCAATCAACTCCAATACTCATTTACTTTCTGACTTACCTACTTATGAGTGCGTGTGCCTCTCTGCGTATGTGTGTACGGCCTGTCAAAGATACCGTGACTTACAAGAAGGGCGACGCAAACCGACTGTCAGTATGCACAAGCGTCTCTAAAAGAACCTCCGCACAGCACCCGTATTTACTGCAACACGTGTGAGATGCCAGATTTCGTATAGCAAGCGGTGAACGATAGCCGTAAGTACACTTGTTCCACGTGTGACTGATTGTATTATGACCCAAATAGATACTAATATAGACTGATAAGTGGTCTCTTGTTTCGCTAACAAACAACGCTATCAGGTTGCTTTTATACACGACAGCGAACAGTCAAAGTTACTTAGTATGGTCATTGTGAGGTAGGTTTAATTCGCACATCGAATTATTATTCACGTAATTTTTGCATTATTTCTGATTATAATTTTTGAACGTAGTGAAAATGCAATGAAACAAATGATTGATTTTCGTCCAAATACGAAACCGACGTTTTGTTTTTATTTGAAAGAAATAATCAAACATTCTGCTAATGCGAACAGAATTTTTTATCGTCTGCCAGTATTAACTTTTATTTTCAATAATTTAATAATTATTTGTGTCATACAAACGTAAATTGAAACAATTTACCATTTGTTTTTCTATAAATATTTCGTATTATATCAGACAATTTAAAAATATGAAATTCCCGTTTCGATATGGGTTAAGAAACAGGATAAATGTTCCCATTTAACGGACAATTGTCACGATAGAACATGCATGCAGAATTTATGGCTACGCACTGTTAGACTGTAGTTAGGGGTATATTGGTTGCATGCAGAGTTGCGGGTCACAATTATAATAAAACAATATCGTTTTTATTTTATTCTTATTTGTTACAGATTTACTGTTTCAAATTTCTTTTGACAACTAGATACTGTCCGAATACTTTGTTATGTATAAGTATTTGTTATTTCAGCAAAATATAAACTGCCATGCTCTAAAAGTTGCTCCATTTTTTTTTTTTTTTTTTTCAACTAGCAACAAATTAATATTCTGGACATGCACTTTTACTTTTTGTCTTGATTTTATAGGTTAAGTAGGTTAAGTATATCGATCTTAATAATTATCTTCATCTTGTATTTCGTTTATTTCATTGAATCAAAGTTGATATTTTTCAAAGTTACATTTTATTTAATTAATTTTTGCTCATTACTTCTGAGCCGGTAGGATTTCTGAATGGTTTCGATCTAGAAAATCCTTGAAACCCGAATAATATGTTCAGGCCCTCGCTTACCATGGAAGACAATCTGGACAAATCCATGATTGGTCAGAAGTACAGAGTGGCTGCAGACAAGGCCGACTAAGGGAGGGGGGGGGGGGGGAGCTACGAAGCTGGTACCAATTACCCGAACCCATTTTTCGCCCTGGCTTCGGCGCAAGGATTGAAATATATATTACTTCATTTTCGAGGAAAATTAAAAATAAAATCATTATTTAAAACAACTTTAATGAAACACACACACACACACACACGCACACCGACTGTAGCAGACGGAACAAACCCGATGTATGTATGTATGTATGCATAATAAACTGCTACTATACTGAAATAACTAGTAACTGCACAAGAAAAAGTTGTCCTATTGTATTTTTATGGCCGATTTTTCTGTTTTTCGGGATGAAATGCTGGAGTTTCCGGGAGGGAAACCGTCTTGCTCCATATAAGACTAACTAACTCACCTTCAGTTGAAAAGGCCTAATAAATGTCCCCTGCGTTCTAGATGTAATGTCTGGCTTTTGCGTTAAAATATACGAAAAAGATTCCAAAAAAATTCTTAAAACGTTGTAGGCTTAATTAAGATTTATGAATGAAGAAACAAATGAATATAAATCTTGAAAGTGAAATAACTTATTGTAGTGCATAAAAGAAACATTAATATTTAAGACTCACTCGCTTTCTTGCTGTTACAATCCTTGGATAAGTAAACATCCAAGATATTTAAATATATAGATAACACGCATATATGCACATCCAAATACATAAGAGTGTTTGGGATAAATATCTAGCAAGGTTATTTACTCATGCAGCTCTGGATTGAATGTTTGCGCATCTGTAATTTTGGGATGAAGAAAGTTCGAACTAGTTTCCGCGATGGCCTTTTGTAGTCGAAAAAGATTTATGAACGATGAGTTAAGGTGCACAAGTAAAGTATATTTTTTTTTTTTAAGAAAAATAATTTAGGAATTCAAAGAAATTGCCAAAATATTGATTGCTTTGGTATTTTATATCTATCAATTGCATATCAAACAGTTTATTTGTTTGTGCAATGAAAATGAGAGAAAAGATTCTTAAAATTCTTACTACACGTCCTCGAGTTTCATGTTTTTTTTTTTTTAAGTTTGAAGCAGTTTTTCTACGTGTTATAAGAAAGTCAATAAATCGTTGAAATCATTGAAAGGCAAGAAAAATAAATTAGCAGATAACCGCACCCTTTCACCCATTAAATCCGGCGATGAAATATTACGGTAAACTGAATATGACAGATGTTTGAATTCATTGATATGAAGTTTTCTAGGGCTTAATATGAATGCCGATTGCGTAACAGGTTTGATCTTGTCATACAAATTTTCGTTTTATTTGTATTTGTAGAAAAATTTGATTGTTGTGGAGAAACCAGTCATATACAGTTAGCCGTTTGCTTTCTTTCCTGGTTAGTAAACTGAAGGGGAGGAGGGGGGGAACCTCTGTTTTTATTACTTTACTTCGTATTCAAACTGGTAATAGTCACAATACAAATGTAGAATTGCGTAACGATGTAAAATTTTTGTAAAATTAAAGTACTCACTGGAGGGAAGTTATTAACAACACAAACAGTGTGTGTTTGTGTGTTCTTAAATTCAGATATTGATATTTTAAAATGGGAAAACATTAACTGATAGTTATCAGTTATCACTCAATAAATAATAATAAAAGAAAAACGAATAAATAACACTGTAATGTTCATATTGAAAGAAATATCAGAACATTGGAAGTACAACAAATGTGTGGAAGGTTACGATAGTCTTTTTTTTTTTTTAATCACTTCCACACACACGAGAGGCCGCAAGTCCTATAGCAAATAAATGCCTTGTGTGAGCAGGGGTCAAAAACAACGTAATCTGTTGATGTTCTTCTTAAAGATCTGGGAGTTGTAGTCCTTGGGGAATACTAGGTGGCGTAACAGAACCGACTAAGAGACGATTGGGAATAGCAAGTTAGCAGTACAACGGTAAAAGAAATGTTAGGTAGTTGTTGCTCGTATTCCTGTAGGTTACCTATCCTGTACATTATGGCTCCCATTTAGCAAAATGGGAGCCATAATGGACGCCAGTTCTTAGTGATATTATTATTATTATTATTAGACACCTGCAGGGAGTCCTAAGACTCATCGAGGGAGAGTGTGCCAACAGCATCGAACGATTGATTCTCTTCCAACTACTAACCGCGCTTAAACTTACTTAACTGAGCCATTAGTAGCAGAGGCTCTACCAATCGACCAACCTTTGCCGGCACATAGAAAGATGATGACCAATAGTATTATTAGCTCTAAAAATGTAGCAAAAATGTAGCTCTAAATTGTAGCAAATTCCCTAACATTGGATTCTGTTCTTTATTTCTGATTTTGTTTTCTGTTTTTGTTTTATAGTTTAAAAAGAATGTAACATTATGATTCCATGTTTCCATGGCAACAGTAAATTCTCTCTCTCTCTGCGCCTACCAGGAAATATCGCCAGGTGCATTTCATTTCTTCCACTTCAATGAAAAGAAATATTTCGTTAAAATTTAAATGTCCTAAATGTCTCTACATTCACAGATGAATAAGATTGTCTTGATTATCCCGAGCAACGTCAAAGGAATGCTTCCCAGTATAATTGTGTGCTTATTCTTCTTCGGTATGCTGTTCTGTTCAGCAGAGTGCAGTGGTCCTTCATTCATGCAGCATCATCTGCGACCTCTATTCCGTTCATAATAAGCATGCTATTAATACTAATACGAGACTAATATATACTAATACGAGACTAATAATATAAATTAAGACTACCAAAAAGTGCGAAAGCAATATTTTTTAGTATTTTTTATATTTTATAACTTTTATATTTTTATAGCAATTATTTTACTATATAATAATATTTCTGTTGCTTTTGCATTCTCTTGTAGTCTTAATTTTTTTTAATTTTTTTATTTATTTATTTTTTAATATCAACTCCTCAAACTAAAGGTCTGATCTGATTTTCCCTTTCAGTCGTTTGCGACCGTAGGTGACTTTGTAGGCATTACCTACGTAGGTGTCTACCTACGTAGATTTACCTACATAGGTAAATCCCGATGAACCTTTTTCAGGGTAGTTCACCATTGCTTTCCCCAACTCCACCAATTTTATCCGGGCTTGGCGTATTCATGATTAATCCAGTGTGTGTTCACGGGACCGGTTTGCCTGTTCTGAGGGAATAAAAACCCAAGTTTCCGGGTAAAAAACCCCTACCTCCGTATGAGACCGGCGAACTCACCTTTATCGAAAGAGACCAGATAAAGGTTCCTCACATCACGATGGGAATCGAACCCAGGTCTTTCCGACTAAAGGACTTCGTCTATACTGACTGAGCTACGGAGGCTCTCACTAAAGGTCAATAAACCTATAACGGAAATCTTGAACTGCTCTTCCGTAGAATAGAGTAGATGGAATGAAAGAAGAGGAAGAGTTCTTTCGATAAGTTTGGAGCTTAACACACAGCTACTCGAGTCTTTACACGTTGCGAGGAAAGTGTGTGAATGGTGGCCATTTTGGTGGAACAACTCCTATCAGAAAACGATTATTTAGCATTGTGAGGGATCATCTGTTAAATCGATTGTTCTCTGATGAACAGAATCAAGAATTATGAAAGAGGATTTTGGCGCATCGGTTCAAATGGGATTTATAAAGTGTTAGGATGTTTGTGCAGATGCGAAATATTGTTTTGAATTTTCATTCAAAATTCCGAGAAGCTTACGGATGTGATTTGTTTGTAGTGAAAAGGCTGGAGTAAAAGTCAATAAAGAATAAAAAAATTATCTTGACTTGAAATTGGAATATTGTCAAAGTAAGGAGAAGTGAAGCTACATGTTTCGAGAAGTAAGACAAGATTATGTTTTGGCAGCAATGGAATTCACTAAATTTTCTTCAGCAACTTGAGAATTGTGAGAACACCAATGTTTAAGACATCGTTCATGGAAGGTTTAGAAGCTCCAATCATTTGATCAACGCTGCAGAGTTTCTCGACTGAAGAAGAGGACCGGAATTTCCTGTTATCAGCAAAACTATTTGAGAAAAGCGAGAGAAGATCATTCATTTAAAGAATAGAGTTGGGATGAAAGCACACATCCCAGTGTTTCCAGGGTTGTGATGCTGTTGTTAGAAGAGTACGAAGAGAAGAAACTTGTGACCCAGTTACAAAGAGAAGGAGGTGGGGAGGGGGGAATAAGATAGTAACCTGTTGGTAAAATCCCTATACGGGACTCGACCAGACTCCTTGGAAATATCAAGAAGCACTACATTATTTTCTGAACTTTTCTATGAAGTTTGTTTAACGGTGGGTAAGGTTACCCAGGAAGTCTGCTGTGGAACAACCCGAATTCATCTTGGTGATCACTAATTAATGTGTGCTTCCAGGCAAAAATAAAATAAAATATTGGCTGTTAATGACTTTCTATGTTATTTTCGATAGTACACTGCTGTCTAAAAGCTAAGGACGAACTACATTTTTACCTGTATATGAAAAAAACATTCATTTCATGACTGCAGCCAATTGTGAACATAAATGTATTGCCAGCATATACCAGTAAATTATATTACACAAAAATGCGTTATAAATTTCGCACAAATTAAATTTCAATACGTTTTTTTGGCACAAGTGACACATTTTAATTAAAGAATAGTTAAAGAAAATGGTGCAGAAAGACATTTAAGTATGGAATATGTCCGCCCCGAAATGTGATACAGCTCTCACAACGTTGTGCCATGCTTAGCACCACGTGATTCAGGGGTTTTTGAGGCAAACTAACCCCCCCCTTGTTTGTTTGTTTTCTGGAGAGGAATTTCGAGCAGCAATGCGTCTTCCTGTTACGCCCCAACTCAAAGTAGTCTATGAGGTTGAGATCTGGGGAGCGTGCTAGGCACTCGATTCGATTAATATCCTCGGTCTCCAGAAGTATCTTCACTGTACGATGTGGTTTGGCATTGTCATCCATAAAAATGACCTCTTCGCCTACGGAACAATCGAACATGACGTTGAAGAACTTCGTTACAATATCGTTCACCAGTCATAGTCCATTTTCCAGCACTTGTAGCTCGGTGCCTCCATTAAGTATAATGCCTCCTCACACCATGACCCAGCACCGCCGCATCGCGTTGTAATGAGTACATTAGCTCACTGGTGTCTTGTCCAATTTTTATGGATACATCACCACTGAAAGCGTGCTTGACGATGAGCTCTGGATTAAAGGAACGCAGAGTACAGGTCTTCGGGCGTATATGCCTACTTGTCGCAGAGTCTTGCCAAGTTTGTCGCTTGTGCTTGAATAGAGTCGACTTGCAAGCTTACCTGCCGTGGTGCGTCGATTGCGTTTTGCTGTCGTAACCAAAAACCTGTCTTCGTGCTCCATGGTAGAGCGAGGGTGACCTCTTAGCAAACGTCTGGGACACATTCCATTAGTTTGAAACGTTGCCCAGAGCCTGGATACGACGCTATGTGAGATTCCAAACTCTTCGGTAATATCAGTAATTCTGCGGCTTTCTTCAAGCTTTTCTAATGATTCTTCCTGGCTTGAAATCATCTGGATGATGTCTTTGAGACATTACAAGATACCCAAGTTTACAACTTTATTCCTTTACGAAAAGAGCTTCCTCCAGTGCAATTCGCTCAGTGAAGCCTTTTATCCTGTTGAGTGCTACCACGTGACCCCCTTTGCACGCGATTCGAAAATTTGAATGTGTACCTGCTTTTTACTCGAAATCATCAGTTATACAAATTACCACAAGCTGATTGGTCTGAATTTGCGGTTGTAATATTCAGAAATAATGTTCGTCCTTAAGTTTTGAACACCAATTTATGAAGCGAGAACAGTGGAATGCTCTCTCTCTCTCTCTCTTTATGGAGAGGCTCATCAATTTTACAGATGTTAAGAGCTGCACTGTATGCTTAACGAGAAACTTTGCTTGAGTTATTTAAGATATGTTTTTTTTTTATTATTTTATTTATTTATTTTTTTAAATATTGGAGTGGTTTGGTACACTTGTTAATGAAAAAGTGCTTGGACAATCATCGAGGGTTCGATGTGGAGTGGGAATGAAGGCCACCATCTGGCAAGGATTATTTCGGTTATTTAGCCCTAGCAGGCGTTTGGATTTGGAGAAGAAAACGGAAACACTAATCAGATCATGGAAAAGAGGCGTCCAAATTTCGAGGTCACATCACTTGGGACTTGCACTGATATACGACACGATGATGAGATTGTCTCTGAGAAGGTCAGTCTGTAGAAAAGGAAATGTGGACGAAGTTATGATTGGCATGGTCAAGAGGAGACAAACATTTATAGCAAATTTGGAGGGAGGGAGGGATGGTTATAAATCTTCTAGAGTTGATAAAAATGACGATAATCCACTATTCCGGTTGATAAGATCATTACTTCCACTTGTTAGATCTTCCGCCTTGAGATGTGAAGTTGGCAATTGGAAGCTAGTTTGAAATAAGAACATGATATCTCACTCAATCTCTAAAGATGAATAGGAATTAGGAGAATGTTAAAGGTTATGGTCTGCAGACGAATGTAACAAAGTGAAGGAAGGAAACTTATAGTTAAAGCAGATCACACAGAGGATTCAAATACTTTTTGGTACGGAATGTCAGATCTGACAAATGCATATTTTCTACTCTTCTTACTGAAGAGTAGAAAGGATCATGCAAATTGACCCCATTCAATCTGTGGAAGTAGCCTAGAACATATACTGACATTCTCCTACCTCTTCTTTCGTTACACCAGGCATAGACAGGCTACGAAGTAAACTGCAGACTCAGTCGACGGTGCCTTAAGAAACAGTATTTAAGGATCTATTAGGATCACATCATCCGTCTGTCTACACAGCAGCATTGCTCTAACTGGACGGATTTTGATGAAATTTTACTAAAAGTGATTATGGTTTATATCTGACAATTTTAATGACTTCAATATCTAACACGATATGAAATTGTATTATAGTATTGCACTAAAGCTTATGTAGTAATGAGAGATGTCGACGGAAAAATATATAATATGCACTTCAGTTGATTTCACAGATGTGTTTATTCACCACAATTTAATGCAACTATCTTTTACTTTTTAATTTTTTTCAAGTTAGATTTTTAGCTTGAAACACTTTTAAGGATTAAGAATATTCGCCAACTTGCGTTTTTCCACGTGGGCCACTGCTATAATTACAACTTCCGAGTTTTGGCACATAGTTGTACTGATGTGAACAGCAATAGCAACCAGTTGAAAAGACAACTGTAGAGTAGACGGCCTTTAATAGGTTAAGATACAATATTTCCTTCCCATTATCGGCATTCGGAGAAGACCTTGCATACGTTTCCACATTCACCAGTAACTTACTGCTAATATTTCTTATCTTAATTTGCAATCTAGTAAAACATCTGCAGGCTGTTTTCGTCTGCGACTCTTTAGCAGAAGTAATTTCTCAGTCAGCATTTATTTACTGTAGCCTCGATGCACGTGTGATTTAAATGTGCCATTTTTCCCCCTGTCGGACCGTTAAAGACAGTTATTAGATACAAAAACGGAGGAATGGAGAAATGTAGGCTGGTTAACCTTCGATACAGGAAAAAATACTAATAGTAATCAAGGAAGAGATTTGATCAGTTAATTCTGCGGCTATAGAATTAAGACTGTAAGCAAAAAAAAAAAAAAAAGAAAGATATATGTACATGCACAAGGTATATGCCATTAGCGAAATATAAATATTACAGTTCTAGAAAAGGTGATGGGCGAGATTTAACGAACAAAGGGGGGAAAAAGTGCTATTTTAAATCTATAAACAGTCTTTCAACTTTTTTTTTTTCTTGTTAGTTTTGAATACTAATTTATTTTACTTTGTTATTATTGTCGTTTGGTATCACAAAGAGTAACCTACTTTTCCAAACGCAACTGTGTATCTAATGTAATGGTGTTTATGTGTTTGTTGTTCTAAAGCGGAAACTTCGACACGTGTAAGCCTTCATCATTTGCTTGTGAAATGCAACAGAATTGTTATTGAGCAAAACGAAGCTAATACTTCGAATATATTCATTTTCTGGAACCTATTTATTTCTGAACCTCTTAATTATCTAACAACCACTCGCATTTTTTCTCATTTATTATTCTGCTATTTTATAGCTAACATCGCTCAACAACCAGTATGAAATAAAGATTTCAAGACTTGTCCTTTAACCTGTTTTATTCCTGAACCATTCGATCAATGTTGAGTCCAGTTTTTCTGCTTTACAATGTGTACGCCATAGATTCCTATAACTCTTGATAGCCCAGTTTGACAATGTGCTCTTCTACTTGTTCCACATAAATGGTAGCAGTGTGTGTCTTGCATTACTGGTATCATTTGAAGAATAATTAATACCTAAGGCTTTCTTGTGTTGTTTGGTGAATACAAACTAGTAGCATTCTTGATAAGCTGCTATTTTATAGTCTAGAAAAAAAATTTAACTTAGATTTTTATCAAGGTATATTGAAATTAGCATGCAGATGTGATACTATCTGAATGTCGGAGCAAAGTCTTATGTTAAATCCCAGAAAGAGTGCAAGATTTAGACTTGCTGACCGCAGTAGATGGTCAAATGTTTTATACTTCTCTTAATGAAAATTAGGACTAGTACTGTCCATCAAAGTGATTTTAAATTGATTAGTTGACCGGATACTTTTTGCCAATGCTTATCAGCAGCCCGGCGAGAGACAAATAGTTTATCCAAGTGTAAGCAAACAGTGTTTGAGCGTGAAGTATTAACATTAATATGATTTCTTCGTATCTTTAATTTAATTTATAAACAAGGGAAAAGCGGTCAACAAATGGTTTATAGCTAAGATTCTCCGTTGACACATACGAAGATTATACGATGAATTTTTGATGATGATTCTCCACAATAGAAAATATTGTTGACCTACGGGAAAAGTTAACATAAACTTGATCTTCTATAGTATTTTTTAATGGTAGTCCTACCAAAAAGGGGTTGTAAATCTATTGCACATTAGTACCATAAGTAGGCAAGGTTTAGATAGTCCGGGAACCCTATCATATGGAGATCAAACATGACACTTTTTCACCACTTCGGACTTCCAAAAAGAAGGGTGGCCTCACCAGGGATGATGAAAAATCACGATTTATCAGATTCATGAGGACCTAGACCACAGCGAATTCGCAGGCATATAGCCGAGCAGCTACCAACTGAGCCAACCATGCCGGCAAAAACAGTATCACCACTACGAAGGTATATTTCTTAATGGAAATGCTAGTAAAATTAGAATAGTGTGTCTATAGTTCTTGGCGAGACGGTTTGCCAATTTGATGAATCGAAAAACTCGAGTTTTGAAGGGGAAAAAAAAAAAACCTTCTACCCCGTTTGAGCTTAGCTAACTCACATTCAGTGGATTTCAAAGCGATATCAAAAGGAGCATGCTACGTGGTTCTAAGGCCTGCTAACAAAAACCACAAATACTATAATATCCTGGATGTCTAATACCTACAGGCATCAAATTAACTTAACCCTGCGGAGGTCGCGGTCGAAAAAATTGCAGCGTAGGTCGCGTGTATCTGAGAGATACATTCATTACTAGTATGTGCTAAATTGCGATAAAACTTAAAAAAATACTGCAGATATAATACATGATGATTTATTTATTTTCAGTTACAATCTAAAAATTATTGAAAACAGAAACAACGAAAACAACTTAAGTATAAAGAGCTAATAAGCTTCATTTCGGCAATGAAAACATTACTTAAATTAAGGGGATATTAAATCCCACATAGTTTTAAAACCGAATAAGAAACTCAAAGATTGGAATCAGAGAGTTTCTTGCCGAATATAGTAAACTATAAAGTATCGGCGACACTAGCGTTAGCCAATGCAAGTGATCCTAGTACGTAGTACAATACCGGGCAACTCGTTGCAAAGGTGGGGAAGTTCAGATCGCTATTCTTAGGTATTTTCCATAACGTAAAAACACATTCCCTAGGAAATGTATGCTGTTATTACATTATGGAGGGAGGTCACTACCCAAACCGGTTTCAGCCTTTTTTGAGGCTTCATCAGTGAGTAACTAGACCTAATACCAAAGTGTATAGCGAAAAGAACTTATGTACTCTGCGAACGAGTTTTCCAAACAGGTGCAACCATTAAGTTACTTAAGTATAAAGAGCTAATAAGCTTCATTTCGGCAATGAAAACATTACTTAAATTAAGGGGATATTAAATCCCACATAGTTTTAAAACCGAATAAGTCGGTTTAGGTCTAGCTACTCACTGATGAAGCCTCAAAAAAGGCTGAAACCGGTCTGGGTAGTTGACCTCCCTCCATAATGTAATAACAGCATACATTTCCTAGGAAATGTGTTTTTACATTATGGAAAATACCTAACAATAGCGATCTGAACTTCCTCCACCTTTGCAGCGAGTTGCCCGGTATTGTACTACGTACTAGGATCACTTGCATTGGCTAACGCTAGTGTCGCCGATACTTTATAGTTTACTATATTCGGCAAGAAACTCTCTGATTCCAATCTTTGAGTTTGGAATCAGAGAAAAATTTTTTTTTGAAAAAAAAACCAAAAATATCACTCGTAATATATGCAGCTACTCATGACCTCCAAGCTATACACTAGATATGTATAAGAATATTTATATTAAACAATTTGTTTGTATCTGTCAGATCAGCCGCGACCTCCGCAGGATTAAAACTAGGTTTATATGAAGTAGACTAAAGCTGTACTTGTTTCTCAGGATAATCTCCATCGTATTATATCACAGTTGTCTGAAAGCCGCCCAATCACAAGCGGCTTCAGTGTCATAAAGGAATGCTGATTTCTTCGATCATTCATATAAATCGATATTAAGGCTAAAGGATTTCTGCCATTTTAACAGTAACGTTTCACTTTTAATTTCCTTTTAAATATCCAGAAATAAGCAATTTCTAAATTCTAATAAACAAAAATTTGCTTTTTATTTTAATTTTAACCAAAAATTTCCCTAATTTTCCCTGTTTTCGCTGTTTTGATCAAACAAATTTTGTACCACTTTTCTACAAATAATTAAGAGCAACCATTTTGCTTTCCTTTATGCTGTATTTCTTAAAATTCTTCATAGTTCTTAAGTTTTCTCATAGGTTTCTTAAGAAATATCCCACAGGAATGTATGTGTTTGAGTTAACCTTTCAACCGAACTTAAACACATACACAACACCTTCCTTTCCAATGGCTACAGTGACTACAGAATTAAAAAAAATAACCAAGTCCTTCCCCATTCCCCGACCATCTCTTCAGAAGGACTTTAGAAATGCCATCACCATACCTCACATCCGTGGTACATCAGAAAAAATAGCCAGATCATTAAAAAAGTGCAACCTACATACACATTTTAAGCTCCACTGTAAATTTACTACCCTTATACCCTTATCCGTTCCACCAAAGACCAGCTCCCTCCTCTCTCAGTGCCTGGAGATATAGAGTACCTTGTGCCTGTAAACTGGCTTACTTCGGACAGACAGGCAGATCAGCACCCATCCGGTTAGAAGAATACAAGTCATACATCTGCAGTCACGATTATGGTCAATCTGGCCTTTCAGACCATGTTTTGGATACAACCCACAGGATCTCCTGGAAAAAAACATCATGCTCCACCATAGTAAATTCAAAAAAGAAGACTATTCTTTGAATCTGCATCTGCACTCAAGGATCAACCGAATTTAAACAAATACGGTTGCATTAAACTTCCCAAAATTTGGGAAACATTAATTATCAGAGATCCCTCTTTACATCCTAGGCCACCTTCAAATGCCCATAGAGGGCGCACCACCTAGATAGGATTTTAGTTTCACTCACTATTGTATTATTTGTGTGTGTGTGTATTGTTACAAAAAGCTTTTTTGTAATCCCTGAAGATGTCTCTGTGACGGAGACGAAATATTGGAAGTATTAAAATTAGTTTTAATCCTTTCTTAGTGCTGATAATATTCCATTAAACCTCCAACATGAATTCTTCACAGCACTTAAGCCTCAATACACGGGTTTTTGTCAGTTCTGTAATCGAAGAGGGGAGTGACGTTGACTCTAATCCATTTCCAGCACATCTAACAAGCGTTAACAAAGTTCTGTACCAGCAAGTGTAATGTCAATTTTTTTTATTACTTATACAGGCCGTCTGCATATCTTTCTTGCAGTCAGGAAACTGGCACATGCAAGCACTCGATATGCAGAATTTCTACAGTACAGCAGAGGACTCACTAAAACAAAAATCTAGGGCATACTTGTCAGCTCAAACACACCACGACCGATAATTCGAGTTAAGCAATTACAATCGTAAACAGATGTTAACGATGCGCAAATCCCCGTGATTTTATTTTATATAAATTTTCGAGTCTAAAAGTACTCATAAAAGAGCACATCAGATAAACTAGTAAGCTATAAAATTAAGGACGGGGAATAATGGAGATTAGGCTTCATCCCGTTTAGTTCTTTAAAATAATTTGCACGCGATTCTCAGTTCTAATAGCACGAGGGCCTCAAAAATTACGTCGTTACCGCTTGGCCCAAACGACAAAAGAGCCACACGTATCACTTTACTGCATTATTCAGACTTGGTACGGATCCAGGGCTTCCTAAAAGTCAGATACCGCTGAGACCTGAAGAATGTGTAGTATCCATATAACCTTTCAATGTGCTGAGGAGAAAGCAGGAAAAGGTACCGACGATTTTTGAACCAGGTCACTCAGCTAGAAGTGTTTACACTGATCGCTATTAAAGTTGGAATGTTGCAATTATACATTGGAAATTCATACCGGATAACGTCTTTCATATTGCCTAATGTTTTTACAACCAATTTTTGTGAATACGCGTATTAATTGCGATTATCCAAGATTAAAGCATGTTAATTCTATTAGTGAATTAACACTGCAATCAGGATTATGCGCAAAACTCCGGACAACCTATTGGGTTGAACGCTAGTGACATTCTTCAGAGAAAGACGAAGAATCTTAGTGTCATAGATGATCTCGTGTCATCATTTTGGCAACTTTGTTTCCATCTCAATAAAATACAGTTTGGAAGTTATTATAAAAATAACTAATAATAATAACTCAAATTAATAATAAGAGGACATTAGCTGTTCTGACGAGACACTGGAAACATTTAAGATTATAATTTAAATCTCATCTTTATGTATCATCTGTAATGCTTTGCTAATTATTGTTATTATTACATATAGATGACCGTCAGTCTATGATGTCGGTTGAATTGGTGTGCGTTTTATTATTTTTATTTTTAAGCAGACATATTTAAAATAACGCAATGTGGAAACTTAACGTTTTCTAGTTTTGCTTTAAGTAGCACACACATCCTTTTATTTCTTCTTGTCACACTTTTTATTTTTTCCTTGTTTGAAGGTATCTTCACCTGTCAAAGTTGTCAGCTAACGAAAAATATAAACTTCTGCTTAGCAGACATTCAATGCCAAGATTTGTTGTTTTAAGACTGCGTTTGATTTCGAATTCATCTTGCGTATTTTGGATCAATAAGCAAACACATTCTGAGACTGTACTAACGGAATATAAATTGCAGGCAACCCGATTTTATTTAAAGATGAAATCAACTGAATAAAAATAAATAAATTAGCAATGATTTCAATTATTTAAGGAATATTTGACCAGCAGTTTTATTCTAAAAAAAAAAAAAAGCACTTAATCTAGTATCATTATTTATGCACCGAGACGCCATCTCTTGATAATAATTTGAAGTGCAAATCTTTAATGTTCTCACAGCGGAACAGTCCTCAAACAATATTTATGATGTTTATTAATCCAAAAGCATCGTTTGGTATTAATTAGTATTCATAGCTAATAGAAAATTAATAGTAATGTTTAAAATAATTATTCCGCTCAGTAATTTAATTTGGAATAAAAAATGGATATATGAATTTAAAAGAAAACAAGGTGGGAAATAAAACGGTAATTATTAGCCCTTGATACAAGAATATTATGATGAATGCAATATATTTTCGGTTTCAAGGGGCCAGCAGCATAGGAGCATATCAAGCAATAACACTGAAATAAGGGTTAACTCTGGAAAAACAAGTTTAGAATATTAATGAGAGCGAGATTCTGCCAGACGACTTATAAAGATTGATCGATCTCGATTATTCTGACCACTTGTAGGCCAAAAGTCGATGAAAACATACTATTAAATATGATTTTTAAAAGATAAGATGAATGCTAAGATTATTAATCGCGGGGGGGGGGATAAGATGCTAATAGATCAGGTTATGTGTAATGAGAAGCAGAAAACGGAAAGAAGCAGCAGATTTTAAGTGCCTCCGTAGAGCAAATAGGAAGAACGATGGGACATTGTGTCCACTGATCGAAAACATCTTGTTTCGTTTCTCATTGTGAAGAGAGCAATTTTATTTGACTCTTTCAGTTGAAAGCGAGTTAGCTGATCTCATACGGAGGTAGCAGGTTTTTTTTCGCCCGGAAGCTCGAGTATTTCATCCGGCATACAGGAAAATCGGCCAGAGAACACACGTGATTTACAGAGGAAAAATATTGTTGGTAGGCGGTAGATGGCACTGTGTGTAGATGCAGTTGGTGCTCCTGTGTGTAGAAGGAGGATTGGGTTGTGTGGAGTGAGGTGTCCCCCTTGCGATGAGTCTTGGAGGTGTCATGCGATGGTAATAATAATTTTCAAGTCGAAAGTTTTGTATTTTTTTCCTTTTTCAAAATCGATTTTTTATATATTAATAACCTGTTTAAAGCTGTTTGGAGCTTCAGTATACATAGAAAAGAAAGAATTTGCGAAGAAAATTATTATATTGCACTTTCTCTCTCGGTCTTCTTCAGAATGAAGAATATTCTGAATGAATGAAGAAATGAAGAAAATTTCTTAAAGAATATTTCCATCAAGGAACGTTCTGAACAATATTTTCTTCAAGAAACATTGTACATATTTGGAGGAAAATAAAATTATTCTGTCCAATGTAGCATTGTAGAATTAAAAATTGTAGAATTTTTTTTTTTTTTAATTATTTGCGCACATCTCCTCCCCCATTCTTCAAAAAAACATTCTTACCGATTGGTGTTAAAATTGCGCTACTGGGAATATAGCACTTCGTTGGTGATTAACAATACAAGATACATAATGCAGAACTATTTCATATTGACCTGCTTATATTGGTTTGTTCTCGATATTCATCGAATATTGATGTTTAATTAATTTGAGATTTAATGTTTATCAGAATTTGATGTTTACAGAACCAATATGGAGTGTTTAATTTTGAATATCAAGACTCAGTAAAGGTCATTTACAATAGCCCCTATTTTAATCTAAATATTTTCGATATAATTTATACAGTAAAGGCCGTTCAGAGAAAGTAAGTCCGTTCGAAACAAATAGCCTATTGAGCATCATCTAGTTTTTAAATTCTTCAACAGCACCAGTTGTGAGCTGCTTCTTATTTAGTTAAAAAAATTAAGTAAAATGATAATAAATAAATAAGTGAACTAAAATATTGAGTAAAAATAATTTTGTAAAATATACAAAATTTTACATCGCACCCTTTTTTATGATTATAAATGCGCATTGGTAATCTCAACATCCTTTTGATATTCACATTATCATATAATCCGGAGAAATTTCCACGTGATCATTATGATGTACTCCTAGTCCACGGTAAAACTAGAAGATTATCATCCATTATGTATCTCCCTGATGTACGTTATAACGAATGGGTTAGTTTCATTGCAGATGAGTGCAGATCAGTAAAATAAATCCCATATAACATAAATAAGATAAATGAATACTTAGAAAGAGTATCATATATTGCGGTGGAGTTGTGAAATAAATTCAGGTGATATTATGGAGAATAATCGTTTTGACGGCAATAAGATCTGTAGGTGCAGATAATGACTGGTAGGAAGGGATGATATAACAGTTCTAATAGGCAGGCAGTACTTCTTCATCTGTGACTGCATCACTGAACTGAACGACTACAAAAGTCTGGCGTTTTGTAACTGTGCCAAAATGAAAACATAGCTGAAAGCTTTTCCAATTCAAAAGATTACTTATGACGTCAAGTTGGACTTGAATGAAAGCGTTTCTTTTATTTTCTGAGAGTGCAAATTAGTTCTCATTCATAGTTAACGTTCGAAACACTGGCTTAATGTTTAGTGGAAATGAAAAAAAAAAAAAAAAAAGCCTGTAAACCTTTTTTTTTTTTTTTCAACCAGTTATTAGAACAAGCTGTCGGCTTAGCCGTTACGTAGAAATTAGTCGAAATCGCTACACGTAATAGGTAAACTAACCTTTAGAAGACAATAGGAATTTAAAACAAAGAGTTATGAATTTATTCAAGAATTGCGAATTTAAAAACAAAGAAGAATTTTTAATTTCTTCTTTGTTTTTAAATTTAATTCAAAAATTTACAAACAAAAATATTAAGTAACAAACAATTTATGACAAAAGCTATTTATGCCTAACAAATACAGCATATGTCTTCCAATCTACTGATGTGTATTGTTCCATCGTCATAAACGTTTTATTTTCCTGTTTTTTATAATTGCATTGTTTATATCGCTGCATCATACAATACAACGATGGTTTCGATTGCACAATTATGGCTTCTTCAAGTTCTCGTGACGATTCTGGATTTCATTATTTCCTACGTCCTTTTTTCCCCTTTGTTTGTAATAGGGTCAAATTGATTTTAATCTGATTATTTTCATTATCACAGCTTACCAAACGTTTGCTTTTAAATGTTTATTTATCATTCGTCAATGTTACTTCGAAGTCCATATCCTCTGTTCGCTTAACTGATTTCTTTAGCGTTTTGTTTTTCATCATATTCTTCAGGATGCTTTTTTAATCCTGTTCTTAAGTATTTATTCTTAGCGAATGACATAGAGGAGAGAATTTGGCGACTAGAGAAGGCAGAGAGGGGCAGGGAAGGGAAGTATGCTTGTACTCCAAATTAGTTATCGAAATTATATCTTGTTTGTTGTCAGCTTTTTATGATCATTTTCTGTATACTATTTTCAATACGAAAAGGTTTTAGCGACATTTCAAAAAACATTTAAAAAAAGTTTCAAAAATAAATGTGGATTAATATTTTCTCTAGTTATGGAAAGAAAAATTAGACTTGCACAATCAGCTTTGTCGTGATCATACAAGATGGATGAAAGCTGGTTGAAAAGTCAAATATCACGCAGTTTGTTCTCTCTCTCTCAAAGAAAAAAAAAGAAAAGAAAAAAAAGTAGTCTTGTTTATAATATTCGCTGGATTGTTTTTTGATATTTCTGGAAACAGTATAATTACAAAATTAACTGTAACAGTTTCAGTAAAGCTCAGTTATTGAAAGTTTTTCCACTTGGTTATACTATAAATTAAAGATACCAAGAAATTATATACTTGGTTTAATCCTTTATCCAAGTGTAAGCAAACAAAGTTTGCGCCTGAAGTATTTTCCGGACGGGGGCAACTCGTAGTAAAGGCGGCCCAAGAGCTCTCGTCACTACTTGTCTTAGTATCTCCCCTAATGCAAAGCACATCTTCTTGTGGACATGTATAATGCTATGCATTATGGGAAGGGTCACTACCCAGACTAGTTTCGACCTTTATTGAGGTCTCATCAGTGGGAGTCAGACCCACAGGTGATACCAAGGTTGAAGTAATGCAGAAGTCATATATTCATATACGAGTTTGCCAAAAGGTGCACTTTTTTTTTTGTTGATAAATTTTTAGATATACATCAGTTCGCATTTAAACCTAGAACTATTCCGTGGACAATTTTGTATTCCTAACCTTATTTATCTCGGGTGATATTTTTCAAAATTTAACAACAACAAAAAAAAAAAAAAAAAAAAATCAGTCTTTCCTAGTGTCAAAACGCTGTGACAGTCAATCATAGTTAATTCCAATCATTCTTGTGCCCAAGATAATACATTTTATTAAGCGGAAAACCGAAGACTAACAAGAATATGTTTAAGATTGCGAACTTCTAAGACACACTTCTTGGTAATTAAACTTATGTTTGCGATCGCATGTTTGAGGAAACTCTTTACAAACGTAATTCTTACTCGTAAACTGAAATACGCCCTAAGGCATTACAAAATCAACTACTGGACTGAACTTGTAAAAGCTTGTTATGTCATTCATTTAATAGTATTTTAGTCAATATTATTCTTTCGCACTTCACGGTCGATTTTTCGGATATTCCATATGGAAGGCCACGGCAAATGATTCAAATAGTAGGAAAGTAATTGCGAAAGTTCAGTGAGCGTGTTACTGAATGGACATCTCAACGAGTTTATTAAATCATTTCAACGAAAAGTTTTCTTTTTTCTCCTCCGTTTATAATTTAAGTAAATTTGAGGCAGTTTCATGAGTTGCAGTAACCACTTTAACAATTGCTAGTTAACTGTAAGGAATGAGAAATACCAGTTTTGCAACCGCTGAATTATAAATAGTATTATTTTCTCTTACACAAATAACCTTTAGTCCCTGCACTGCAGGATTCATAAAAAAATGCCGCCCAACACCAATTAGAATTCATTAGCCGTTTTTCTTATTTGAACTTTTGGTAATATTATAACCCTAGTGTATTAGGCATTCTGATATAAATCGCTTAAAATTAGGTTTGCTGGTCTGATTGGCCGACAAACTGTTTGTAAAAAGAGAAATAAAAATACAAACTATGTATAAATATAATAAAAATAGGGAAAAAAAATCCGCGGACGAATGTGGAAAAATCCACGGTACGAATGTGCTATTGGTTTACAAAAGCCTTTCACGGTGAGAACCACATAAAAAGAAGAAGAAAAAACTTTATTTTTGTAGAATAGAACTGTGGAACGTACAACACTCAAAAATATCGAAATTTGTTTCTTAACGCACTATGATATCCCGTTTATTTACTGTCAGATTGAAACGCATCTGGCTACTCTGTCATCTCTCAAGGAGAAATTGTTGTTACCATGGAAACGCAAGAAATGGAAATTACAATTTTATTGCTAATTTACCAAAAAAGTAATGACATACTTTTTTGGTAAATTAGGAATTCAGATGTAGTGCAATGACTGCGCTACCGATGAGGCAAGTTCTTCTGTTGCTAGTTAACTAGCAACAGAAGATGATGTCTGGATTATGTTCCGAAAGCCAAAAGTACTCAGATGTCTCGATATTAGAAGGTCTGGACTTTGTTGGGACTGTGTAATTATTTACTAGTAAGTTTTCCTGTCTGAACTCAATGAACAACTTCGTTCAAATTATCGATTTTTTTTTAAAAAAAAAGATTTAAACAAGAAGGTAAAGCGTACTTCATAAACGGAATATACAACAGAGATATTCTTTACTGCTATTTTAATTCGTAAAAAAAAATCCTTTTTACTTTTATTACAGAAATAAAATTAACAATGAGTCTTATTAAAATTACACGTGTACTGGAGTTACGCTTTATGTAGTTATATGAAAATATTATTCCAGTGATTATCGCTCTTAAGATCAATGATTGACATGGCGAATAGCTGTTCAGTCAAAAACATTCGATTGACTAAACAGCTATTCGCCATGTCAATCATTGGTCTTAAGCACGATAATCATTGGAATAATATTTTCATGTAACTACATAAATTGTAACTTCAGCATACGTGTAATTTTAGCCAGACGAAAATTTAGAAAACTTTTCATTGATAACTGCTGATGATATTTTTAGCATATGCGATTCTTTAGCTCTTGGCATAACTCTGTAAGAAAGGTAAATATATAATGGTAGAGTTGTAAATGTACTAAATAGATCATTGGATGTGATGAGTTCTTTGTAAACTTCAGTTTTGTCCAATACGGAAGTAATTTAAATTAGAAATGCATGATATAGAAAGCGACCTCTGGACCAAATTTCATCAGAATCCAACAAACGGTTGAAGAGGTGAGAAACTCGATGAGAGATAGACGAAATTTGTTCATAATGTGCTCTGCTGCTACCGCCTTCATTAATAAATAACGCCTAAAAATCGTCTTTTATTGTTCTCTACAAATACGCATTTTGCTTCCTGCAGTACATCCTGCCTACAGTGATTTTACTCGCGTAATGTTCGAGAGAGGACAATTAACCTGTACATTTGTCCAATATTTGTCAAATATTATTTTATTTACATTTAAAAAAATCAACGTAATGCCTTTCTGAAATGAGAAACAATCATTTTGTATTTAGGACACGTTGTCTTAAGTAGACACGTAGAAGCACGCATGCTTGTCAGACGACCTCAAAACACTATATTCTGGATAAATCTGTCTTTAGGGGAAACCAAGCATCTCGCAACGTAATAGCCAGGTACAAGCTACTGAACAGATAATGCAGATTACTTTCACCTATTTATAACAATTAACCGAGCTTTCTTTTTTCTTTTTTTCTTTTTTTTTTATGACTGCAGTATAGCAACATTTAAAGCTCCCAGTTCTTTAATGTTTCATAAATTGTGTAAAAAATAAAACGCCGCTAGAAAGAGAGAGAGACAGAGAAGGGATACCAAATTAAATAAAGGGGATCACGAATACCAAGTAATAAAAGTATACGAAAATGAAAGTGAAAAAAAATTTTTTTTTTTTATCGTGATTTAAGGTAACTATGGAACTGTATGAAATATTATAAAAATATGTTAAAAGACAGTGTGTGCAAATTCAAAACTAGTAAGAGTATAATATGTAAAATTGCGATAAAAAATTGTATATAAAAATCGAAATGAAACAGAATTAAAATATTTTATTTTTATAATATAAAATAAACACGAAAGGACGTGAAACGTGTGCACAAATGTACGAAAATGTATATACAGATAGTCAAGCGGTTGCCATGGAAACATTTGCAAAACATTGCTTTAATAAAAGTAGATTTTCTAGAGACTTTTCGTATGCATAGCTTTAGTTGCATGGAAGTTTTCCATGTTAATAAAAAGATACCTACCTGTGTGTGTGTGTGTAAAGTTGGACAAAGGCAGGTAATTAGTAGAAAGCACCCCTTCTTGCTTACATGCGGAAGAGCTTGTTTAATAGGGGAAAAGACTCGGATATTTAATTATATCCGTGATCCTCATCGAAATATCACAATGGAGCGAATTTCCTTGTTTTAAAGAGAAGATCACAACCAAATAGGTTACAGCAATGAACATAAGTTGATATTACGGATACCAGCTATTCATTCTTCCCTCCCCCCCTCCACCTTTCCTCAAGGTCAAGCGTGCACACGAATTACTATAGGAGAAAAATGTCTTTACGTTACTCAGCATATTCATGGTCTACTAGAAACAAATATGTGCATAGTGGGGGGATTCGTGGAACGGTTGCTCAACAGCTATTGTGGAAGGTGGATGTTAAAGGATTCGAAATAACAATAAAAAAAAACTGTGATCACATGACTTTCCGTTTTGTAAAGAAATATTTATACAGAAGATGGGGCTCACTACTCGTGTTGACACATTCATAAACACGGGATTTGTGAAATATGTATCTCTAGAAAACTATACTGTAATTACTTTTGTTCGCCAAAGTGTTGTTGAACAAACCATCAAAGGTAAGTGTTGCAGTAATATCTTTTATTCTTAAGAAATTGTCGCACCCGAATTTTCTGTACACTTAAGTATCTTTAGTTATTAAATTTTGATCGATTTCGATCGTAGTGTGTGTATATATATTTATATACACACACTACGGAAATATAAGGTAGCGCCTCCATGATGTAGTTTCTTTAGCTTGCGACGCCCTTTGGTTTGAAAAGAGCCTGGGCTTTAATTAAAACGAGAGCTACATCTATATCGGATTTTCATCTGAGCTTGCCAGCCTAATGCGGATGGTTGGTGTTTTTTTTTTTTCCCTCCCTGCGCAAAAAGCCAAAGAATACACTGAAAGATATGCATTTTTTTTTAACGTAATTCCCACCCACGAAGGCTGCAAAGCTATAGTACATTAGTATCGTGGTAAGGATTACCCCCCCCCCCCCTTCTATTAATTTCTGTACTTTTTTGTATTTTTCTTCACTTTTACATGGAACATTTTCCATTTGCCCCTGCCTTCGTTGTGTGTATTCTGTACTCTAATAGTTTTCCAACTCTAGCCCTTGATTCCCAAGAATGCTTTGAAAATAATGTACAGCTATTAAAAATAAAAAATAAAAATAAAATAAAAAACTAATCCTTGTTATCCACCAGACATGGGAAATTTGAATCGCTTCAGGTTTTTTGTTCGGACTACTTCTGTCGTTGACGGTTCCTTTACTATTGCCGAAAGCATTGTTTCGTTATCTGCTAAGAAACATCTTAAAAAAGTGAGTCACGTGCGGTGCTGAGAAAGCAGGCCAGGTCCGCTTTAGAAGCGGTACTTCTGTAGCATTGTTTTTATTACTGGTTTTGTTGCTATTAGTATTTCGTAGGAGCATTTACATTCCCAACAGGTAAAACAATAATGCCGGTCAAGTAGCTGCTTTGAAATTACATCCCACGTTTTACTCTCTCGGTATATTAAGTTTATTTTTATTTTATTTTATTTTATTTTATTATTTTTATATATTTATTTGCTATTTTCAATCATTTTTTTTTTTAAATTTAACTAATTATTTCAAATTTGGTTTGTTGAGCTGCTTTGAGCTACGGCCGAAGCAAATAAGGCTATGACGTAGTGTATTATGTTTGTAAATTGTGTGTGCTCTTGTGGCAAGCCGGTTTGACTGTTTTGAGAAATAAAAAAATGCTCGAGTTTCCGGAAAGAAAATCCTTACGCCTCCGTAAGACCCGCTAACTTCCTTTCCGTTGAACAGCTCTTTAAAGATTCTTCGCATGTCACACAGGATTTGAACCTATGTCTTTCCAACCAAATAAAGTTCAGCAAACTGCATTCTGATGAAAATCTCTCTCTCTCTCTTAAATAAAAGTGACAGACTAATAATATTCAACTTAAAACAATTAGAGTGGGTCGAAATTTAACCCTGATTATTCTCGTAATAAACGAAATCAGTAACTTGCATTGCTTGGCTTAACAGTCACAGTCGGAACCGAATTTCGCACATAATTTTCCGGCCTCCTGAGGATAAGAAGTGGACGAGATGGATGGAGAATTTTGGAGTCAGCGCGAACATAAGATCCTACTTTCAGCAGATAATACTGATAAATAAGATACACTATCTACCAATAATTGTCTAGACACCCCTGTTATTTGAATTTATGGAACATTCCAGGTTTGTTAATGACATAAAAACCGGTGTAAAGATCGTAGGAAGCAGTATTTCAACTGCTACGATGAAATACTGCTTATCTGTACACCGGTTTTTATGCCATTAACAAACCTGGAATGTTTCATAACTTCAAATAACTTCGACAACATGATAAGAACTCAGTGACTTCGAGAGAGGCGTCATCATGGGCTGTAACATTTGGTGGCATGTCTATACGTCATTGTCGCTCAACTGGAGCATCCAAAATCAACGGTTAGCGACGTAATCAACAAATGGAGACGTTCTGGCATCACTAGTGCAGAAAAACATCCAGTGAGGCCGCCGAAAATGACAGGGAGAGGAGGATGTTAAAAGGGTGGCACGAAAAAACCGGCTACAATCGGCACAGACCATCGGTGATGAGTCCCAGAGCGCCAGTAACACCATGGTGAGCACTAATACTTTACGAAAAGAATTCCATTTACTCGGTTTCCACGGAAGAGCAGCTGCACACACAAGCCGAACGTCACAACAACGAATAAGGCGGCTGGCCTGACGGTGCAAAGAGCTCGTGAACTGGACAATTGACCAGTGGGAAACGGTACTCTGGCGTGATGAATCAAGGTTCACCTGTTTCCAGTCTGATGGCAGGGTGTGGGTGTGGAAGTAGCCTGGTGAACGCTTGTTACCACAGTCTGTTGTATCCACAGTCAACATTGGCAGTGGAGGAGTAATGGTGTAGGGTGCATTCAGCTGGTTTGGGGTGGGACCACCAGTCGTTGTCTGTGGTTCCATGAAGGCAGCTCAGTACCTTGATATTCTGGATAATCAGATACTGCCTACACTGTGGAGTTTTTATGGAACAGACCCGTGTTCCATATCCGTGTTCTATCAAGACGACAATGCCCCTGTTTCACAAAGCTGCAGCTGTTATGGAATGGTATGAAGAGATGGGTGTTAAACGACTGCCTTGGTCTGCGTAGAGTCCTGACCTCAACCATCGAACACCTGTGGGACGAATTGGAGCGGCAAATGAGGTCCAGAGCAGCACATTTTCGATCTGTCGCTGAATTTAGTGCTGCTTTGATGGAGAAATGGAGCAATTTCCACGTGATGTCTGTCGTACATTGGTGGGAAGCCTCCCTCAAAGGGTGCAGGAGGTGATCACAGCCAAAGGTGGACATACCCAATATTAGGATTCGCCTGCCGATATCAATTGTAAATTGCTAAAGTGTCCGGACAATTATTGGTAGTTAGTGTATGTTATATCTCTATATACGTATAATAAAATCGTTTTAAGATGGATATGGAGCAATGTTTCTAGGTCAATGATAAGTGGCAACGTTATGATTACAGCCTCCAAACATTTTGAGTTCGAAGCTAGATTAACTCACAAATATGCGAACCACTCTTTCAGTCGGTGGACGCATTGTAAGAGTGACTGGGGAAATAGATATTAGAAAACGTAACCTATGAAATTATAATTTCACTTATAATTCATTATTGATAGAAAAAAAATAACGAAAAGAGCGAAACAGGCGATATTTTAGCTCTACGCTGGTCAAAAGGAAACTTGCTCAGATAAAAAAAAAAAAAACGTCAACGTTATATGTGAAGAGAGCGTTGACCTATCATGCATTTTTCTACTTAAAAATTAAGAATAATAAAGCCTGTAATGTATTTTCATTTCACAAAGAAAGTAGAAGACGGTAACTCTTTTTGTAACTCCCTCATCATTGCCGCAGCAGAGATAATTTCTCTGGTGTGCTAGACGAAAGTTGGTTTTCCTAATCCTAACTAATATTTATTTGTATATACTCGGTTATGTATTGTATGGTCGACTTCGCTTTATTGAGTTTGTGGATTTAAAAATGTACGTAAAAAAACTGGAATAACGTGCTCTAGCGATCTACTAACTTTGGCATCGGCTGACTACAGGAACCTTCTAACATCATGAATGTTACCATACCTAAACGCAGTCGGTCAACTTGCTTACCTATCTATGAAAAAAAATTATAAATATCTCGGGTGATTATTAATTGCCATCTATGAGTAAAGTATTGGCTTATCATATATTAAAATTAAAAAAAAATCAAAAGCATATTATGCTCAATGAGGCGATAGCAAACTCTTTAATCGTGTTATCAAGTCAAAGTGTTTTTGTTGTTTGGCTTGCAGGATTTCATTCGTGTTATATCCGCTATTAAGAGAATAAGTTTAGATAACGATATTCAATAGGGAAGAAATTAAAATCGTTCAAAATACTCCTAAATAGATTTTTTATAGAAAGATCCAATCAAAACATTCTCCCTTGTCTGTCTTTCTCTTTCATTCTCTCACTGAAATATGAAAATATAAATAACATGTTATTAATAATGCTGTTTTGAAATTTGAGAATTCACATCAAACTTACTATTGGGTAGCAAGCATCACTTGGTTGCTGAGATCCTCCTGAATCTATATTTAAATATTTGAACAGTCTCCATAAATGTCAATAACCTGATTCGTTTTGTTTCTGCAATATCCGTGAGCCTTGTGAAAACACACACACACACACACACACACACACACACACACACACACACACACACACACACACACACACACACACACACACACACACACACACACACACACACACAAATAAAAACATAAGAACTTGCGTGTGTGTTGTATTTTATTTTATTTTATTTTATTTTATATGATGAGAGCAAATTTGCAGTAGCATCTGACGAAGGTCTTTGACATTAGGTATTCATCGAATAGTTATTCATGTTCAAGTCCTTAACTACCATCTCGCCTTTGTCATCATTCGGATCGTTTGTTCAATGGCTCATTAAGCGCGTAAGATTATCATCATTCCTTATCTCTGGAAATAACCTATTTTCATAAATTATCTTTTTTCAGAAAATCCTATGATAAAAAAAAAATTAAACTCTTTCACCTTAGGAATCTGAATGTATAAAAATGTTAAAAACGTTCATAAATATTTATAAAAATGTTAATTATTTAATCTACCAGTATTACTGAAATCTAAAAAAAGTTTACAAATAATTAATGAATAAATTAATTTAGAAATACATCATATACCATGTATTTTAATTATAAATAGTTGAAATAATTAAAACTATTTTAATTTAGCTATTTATTTAATAATATACTAATTTATGAAATTCACTAAATAGAAAAGTGCTAACATCAAGATAAATAAATTAAAACAAAAATACAAATAAGTAAAAAAAGTTACGCAGGGGAATTGTTTGACAAACATTTCTGGAATCATTCCACTGTTCATGACATCAGAAGGGTTTCTGTAGAAGCTCATTCTAATTGCTTTTCACGTGAAGTCACAGCGTATTATGCGCGAGGGTAGAAGTTAAAGCTAATGGTAATGCCGTTTTGAATTATAAATGCTGACAAACTGCAACTGTGTGTGCGGCATGTAGATGGCAGCAGTTATTTGATTTACGCTCAGATGGCTTAGCCCGTAAGGAGCGTTTGTTGGTCAGTCCACTGTTTGTCTGATTTTTGCAAGGGGAAAAATAATATAATCTGTCTACCTTCCTATGAGACTCACAACGCACTATACAAAGAGTTATTTGTCGATATCGAGTTTGGAAAAAAAAATGGTGGATGAGGCAACAGATTATATTTTTCCTACACTTACGAAAAAACTTCATACTGACTGTCAGATGGCATCGGTCAATGGTCGATCATCGATCCAATGGACCGTCCAAAAAATTTAGTCATATTTCATATGCATAAACGGTTGTATATGAATTGATGTATTATCATCTATAATAATAATAATAATTTTAGAACATTATTGACCAATGATAAATTCTTCGCCGTTGCATTCAATGCTTCTGGAGCACTTCCACAGCGCAGCTACTGGACCAAACGTGATATTTGTCCTTTTTCGGTTTGAATGTCTGGAGTTCGCACTTGTACAATGTGGGGAACCTTTTCCCCTGGACGTGAAAGTTAGTCTCATACTGAGGTGGCAGGGTTTTCCTCCCAGAAACTGTGGGAAAAACTTGACTAATACCAATTAACAATACCATTGTTAATTTGATAAACAAATTCGATGAGTTTTATAGTCCACAGATATGCGAAATGGCCAGAGGTATCCGCCGGAGAATACCCCGGCATTTTGACTTCAGTTGCTTGTGCCAGTAATCAGAGAAAATCAAACTAAAACTTCTGTATTTTTTGTATAGATCTGCTTCTGTTTATGTATTCCCTCCTGATCGATCTCACTACTCTGATCTGGCTGAAACATACCGTCTCTTGGCTATCATTAGTTCCTCCAGGTGCCTGATTTCAGCTTGTTCTTTTCTCTCTCGTACACACACATTTTTTTAAAACCGCTCAGATTATTTGCATTTACTGCCTCGTTCATCTACTTCGCTGCGCTTTCTTTCTATCACCGGTTTTCTTACCTGTCAAACATGCTTTCACCGAGACTCCTCTGAATATGGCGCAGTGAACTCTGTGAACAAATGCAAACAGTGGAAAAATCCAACTCAACAAATTGTTCTTTTGTTTAAAGGAATAAAGGAGGAAAACTCTATTGAAAAATCAAGGAAAATGAGAGGGAGGGAAGGAGAGAGAGAGAGAGAGAGAGAGAGAATAATCAAGAAGGAATTTCCCTTCCTCCTTCCTTTTCTCGATAAGATGATGCAGCAAATCATGTCTATCGAATAACAATTAATTTGCTCTTCATTAATAAATTAAAAAGGTATGAAGATTTAAATATCACACTCTTGACTTGTAATGCCAGAAGATCTCTTTTACTTTAAATCTAGAGTACAAGTGAAAGAAAACGAATTTTGCATTACTGAACAGCTTGTAACAGCTTTTCTGCATTAAATAATCAGGTATGAGACAGGAAAAAGGCTTTAGTGGACAGAGTTTATATTTACTGATTCATAATCCACATTTGTGCTTTTGGCCTCAATGCATCATAGCAGATTTGTTTTCTTTGTCTTTGGATGTTTCATCTCACAGTTACATTGGATTCCAACTGCATCTTTGAAACTACGGTTCGCCATTGCAGTTTTCTCTAAAGATATCGATAGAATTCCTATTCTTTTTTTTTTTCTCTGCCTCATTGCCAGCAGCATATTTCTATTTTTTTCCTTAGTTAATTATTAGTACTTGACGCATGACCTTTCATGTTTTGTGTTCTGATTTTTTTTTTAAACGGGCAACAGACAGAACTGGTTTATAGCGAATAGAATCAGCTATAAAAGAAGCTTCTTGAAAAACTTCCCCTTCCTCCGCCAAATAGGCTAACTTAAATTTAAAAACACGGATCTATCTAAGACCTTAATTTCTTCTAAATAAGCACAGCTATTAGCTCGAAGAAGCAATGAAAGCGCAAAGAAGGAAGCAATTGTTGTAGAGAAAAGAATTATATGATGCTGATACTGTCTTGTTCGAAAAAACCAACATAAAAATTGGTCACAAGACAACAGACACTCAAATTACTTCATATCTTTATTATGACCGACTAGGAAATCACATAAAAAAACAGAATTTTAGCATCTTATATATTTATTCATGCATTCGTACAAATAAATTATTATAAAAATAAATTAGGTTTAATATTTTTTTTCTGCGTTCGCAATTAGCAAGACGAGATAGGTCACTCAGCTTGCTTAGTAATAGTTTAGTAGGTCACTCAACTGACAAGGCAACTTAAGTTTTTACATGCAGTGCTTAATAACCCTTATTTAACCTTTTCATTGATTGTATATCACCAGGACATTATTAAGGTAAAGAAATGCAGGTTACCGTTATTTGTGGCTCCATGTTGTTATATTCAAGTTATATCTGGCCCTCTATAATTCCTTGACAATTTTAAATAAAATTAAAATAGGAAAATTGTTTATACTTGATTTTCAAGTACCCACAGGGCTTTTATTTTTGTGCGCCATACAACAATATTGTTATATATGGTGCAAAAAAACCACATCATATCACATCCATGCTATTTTAGAATTCGAACCAACATCCTGCTAGAGATACACTCAGCCAGTTAAGCAGTATCGCGGCTAGTTCATATTCCCTAAGCAGAACTTTTCATTTTGAATATATTCAAGAGATTCTTAGTAAAGTGATAGCAGCGCACAGAGGACTTGAATCAAAGCTTTCGGTAACTGCAGTGGTTCAGTTGGTAAAAATCACTGCTCTTCTGATAATGCTGATTGAAATCCCACATAAACATTTGCAAGTCTGTTTCAGTGTTAAATCCCGCAATGTTAAGAAGCAAATAGCTTCTTAACATTGCGGGATTTATCTTAAAAAAGAATGATTTCCGGAAATGTTTTTCCAGACACGGTAAAGATGTGGGTAGATTATATAGAAGCCGACGCACTAACGGATAGTTATAGCTTTTTAAGAATTTTCTGGTTTGAGGTTCTTTCCTTCTAAATTCTACAATCTGAAACAACGTAGTGAGTACTGTCTGTCTTCTGGGGGGACCAGAATGTTCAAAATGGGGACAGGTTTGTGAATAAATAAAATAAAATAAAAGACTAAATGAAAAAAAAAAGCACAAAAAGCGAACACACGGTCATGCTTTAAAATCGCATCTTTAAGTAATGCAGTACGATAGACTAATGCTTTCACTAAGGAACTGAGGTTTTAAAGCATGACCGTGTGTTCGCTTTTTGTGTTTTTTTTTTCATTTAGTCTTTTTTAACAATTTCAAAACTTTTTTGAGCACAGATGGCAAAACTCGTCATTGTTTTCAAGAGAATATCGGACTTGGGAATCGAAAATTGGAAATTTGCCTTTATTGCTAAATTGAACGCTGTAGAATTTTTCTGAATGTATATGGGTGCACTTGATGTAGCAGTCGAGAGGATGATGTGGCATTTGCTCTTTGGAGAGACGTGATAAATGTTCTTCACTTTCTAGATGGGATTCGAATCCTGGTCTTTTCAACAAAAGAACATCGTCGGAACTGACCGAGATACGGAGGCTCACTCAAACTGGCTAGAGAACGCATGAGTTAACATGTATAAATAGACCGGCATATTAGCCTAATAGCCAATATGTGCATGATCAAATGTTATTGCAATTGGCTGAACATTTGTGGCTATCGACAAAATCAGACATTTCAATGTCATTAGAGAACAACTGACATTGCTATACCTGATTGTAAGAATTTGGATTGTGATAGCGTAATACAAAACGTAGTGATCTAATTATATGGAATTGAGACTATTCTGGTTCACTCCCGATGGGGAAAACAAAAGCAAACTGCATTTGATCAAACGCGTTTTTTTAATGAAAGAAGTATTTATTGTTTAATTCAACGCTACTTTGCTATTTCAGCCACAAAGACTAATTTCTTTCTACATGAGTTAGAAATAATAAAAGCTACACGTTTTGCATCGCTCCAAAAGCCTAGAAATACAATGTAGTAGCCTGTCTAGTGTCGGATGCGTGAAACATCTGGTTTTCTGAATCTCGAATGCTTGCAACTCCTGCGTTTTAGAAATGAATGTAACAGAATCCAAACCAGATTAACAAAGAAAATAATCTCTCTTATTAACTATTATTTGTTGATATAACAAATAATAGTTAATGAGAGTGGCATCTCCTTTTCATTTAATAATTGACTTCCTCTTGTTTGAAGAAAACACCACACGGACAATAGAAAATCATTATAAAAAAAGTTATTGAATATTCAAGGTTATATAAGGTTATATGAAGATTATATTCATACATACATACATACTTTTCAAATTCTACTATATTTGTAGTAGTAGTTTCCGTATGAGCAATTATCTGCACTGTTTTCCTTTTATTTTCTATTTTTCTACTATTACAATAAACTGAAAAGTATAATTAAACTTCCTGCTGCATAAGGACATTCTTCGAGTTGGCAACGCTAAGCTAATCAGTTCGATTTCACCGCCATCTAGTAGACAGAACTAATTTCTAGAATATGTACATTTCTATTGGTTCATGTGGACATAAATTTAAGCAACGTAACTTTGAAAATGAAATTACACAGTGAATTTTATGCGACTTATTATGACTATATATTCGTGTAAGTATTCCTTAACTGATAGCATTATTTCCATTATTGACTTGACATTTTTGTTGCGATATCATCCTAGCTGACCATGTTTTGCTTGAGATTTTGGGTTATAAAGTACTTCCGTATCTTTTTATTTTGTTATTATTTTTTTTTACTACTAAATTCATGATATGTATAGGTTTCCAAACTGTGCTTGGAATTAATATTACTTTTTTCCAAGAATGTCACATGAAAAGGGAACACTGACGTTCATGAAGCTATTAATTTAAGTCTCACGTTCGTACAACGAGGTTAGTTTTGTTTTTTTCTTTTCTTTCAGCGGATTACCAAGGTCTGATACACTTCTGTCGGTTTCAAGGACCTGAGAAACGATTTTCCGTAGAAGCAAAATGAACAGATAATCAACACCTGCCATTAGCTAAAGATTTTCTTTCTTACATTCTTGGCATGTTGATCTAAAAATATTTTAGGATGTCATCATCTTTCCTGCTCGAAAATTCAACTAATGTCTCGGCCTTCTCTGTATGATAAACAAGCTTTCAACTGATCACCATCATGTCTTTTATCACCATCCGGGAATATGGTACCTTTTCTACCGAAGAAAGAAGAGAAGTCCAGGTACGAGTAGTAATTATATTTGGCCTTCTATTTTACACACTTATCACCGTCGTCAACGGACTCGATGCACTAAATACAAAATTTAAATTTTTGAAAAAAAAAAAAAATGAAAGTTGGCATTGCTCAGTTATCCTTGTAGAGTGAATGGATAAAGTCGAACTACGTTGGTTCTCAGAATATTATACCTGTTGTTGCTGATTTCATGGGAAGAATTCATTTTCTAAGAAAACTATACGCACAGAATGTAAGATGGGCAGCAAATTTACAACTCTTACTATATTGGCAGTAGTGTCGAACCTACAACCAGTGATCTAGATGCGATTCCCGACGACTCATGACCACGAATTGTATGTAATGGTTTAACACACAAACGTGCAAGCTTGCAGTGTTAAACACTTCAATCCACCACGAAATTGTTTGTTATATCTATTTTATTCTTCTGATTTCTAATTTGTAATTATGAATTGTCTGTACGTACGCACGCAATTGTTCCTGGATTCTTGGAGGACAGATTTTACTGAAATCAGGTATTTGGAATCTTTTCAAAAACTCTGTCCAGATATTCCAGTTTTGGTTTGTCGGATCATTTGTAGGGAAAAAAGAGGCAAAAGTATCGAATCATCCTGGATGGAACTGAATAAAAATGTGGGAATTATGATACCAGATGTGGTTCAATTTTGGTTTCAATCAGCACTTCGTTTTAAATTTTATTAGTGATCCTTATTACTAAATTTCATTAAATTATTAAATAAACCATTTGTCGTGGCCAAAACAACTAAAATATCGATTATCGAAAATTCTACTATGAACAGTTTCAGCTAGTATTATTATACATTAAAAAAATTGCACGAGCACATTAACGCTAATGCTCCTTTAGCATAAAAGTTGGAAATCAATTTTCATTGTTACCATTCCTAATTTCAAAAGTGCTTGTTAAGTAAAAGAGCTTGTCCTCAGCTATAATTCCATTTTTAGTGGGAAAAGAATGTAAACTTTTTCCCCCTTTTTTGCTATAATTGGACTTTTTTTTTATGGGAATGATAATTCAATACGCTTCAGTGCGATGCAGTGATCTCCGTTCTTAAACCAGTTATACGTTCGTGACTGATCGATGAGCAATTTTTTTTTTTTTGTTATAATTCCATTTTTCTTGAAAAAAAATTAAAACCATAATAATAACAAACATATATTCTTCTCTTAATGGAAAAAGTCCGAAAAACAAAATTTTGTTAACAGCACATATAACAAAAACTGCTCCAAGTTAAGGTTAAAAATGAAATCACAGAATGCCACCTTTTACGACTATCTGCGGTCGTTTCTTTACTCATCAGTTTCTAGCCTTTAGATTTCTTCAAACCTTAAACTAGAAATAGGATGCCAGATGGATCATCTTCACTGTTTATTGCAAATTGGTATATCATCTCTGGATGATACACCAGTCGTGGTCATCAAAATTGTCGCAAATGACTTTAAACACCCCATTGATATCTCTCTCTCTCTCTCTTTCACAACACAACATGTAGTTACTGTATATTAAAGTTTAATATCTTTTTTTTTTTCTTAAGAAAAGTTTAATGAATTCAGCAGTAGGTTTCTTTGTTTATATTTTTGTGCATTTTCTTGAGACACGTTCACTCCTTTCTCGTCCATAGGATGACTTTGCCAATGCCATCCTTCATTTCTCACTCTTAAATGGTTATAGCCACCAGTGTACATAAACGCTGCAGTTTTAGTGCAAGCGAGCATTTGGTAATTGGTTAAATAGCTGTTGCTATTTCTATGCATTTATGTAGATACGCTCTTGACGTGCTAAATAATGTGTATCTACAAAACTACACTGATAGTGATGCACAGTTCAACATATTTTTCATCCCTGTTCTACGGAGCCCGTATCTCTGTCGGTTTCAATGATGCCGTTTGGTTGGAATCCCGTCTGTGACGCGAAAGCCTTTATTAGGGAATGAAAGAGACAATGCACTGGCCTTATAGCTTTAGCTGCTTCTGCCATAATTCAAAAAAAAAAAAAAAAAACGCTTAACGAAGTCGTGTGAGAGTCATTTTCAGAAAAAAAAGTGAGAATGTTTTTTTTTTTTTTTTTTTTTTTTTTTTTTTCCCCTGCATGAAGGGTAGGAATCAGATAAGTACATCCGAAATGGGCGGTCAGTTTCTCAACGCGAAATGAATTCGAAGCAAGTTTCCGTTTCCGAGAGCCCTTTAACTTTGAAGACCTGGAAAATAATACTAAGACTAAATTGCTAGAAAGATAAATACAGGTATCCCTTGCTTAACGCTGTTTTGCTTGCTTAATGCGGGATTTGATTAACGCGGAGTAATTAATTGCAGCAATCCCTTGATAAACGCGGCATGAGTTTTGATTAACGCGCCTTTAACCCTACGGAGCTCGCAGCTGATCTGACAGATACATGCAAAATGTTTAATATAAATGTTCTTACACAATTCAATGTATAGCTTAGAGGTCATGAGTAGCTGTGCATTCATATGTTACGAGTGATATTCCGCACTGTTTTTTGCTGTCACTTTGGTTTAACGCATGTTATGTAAAGTTTGTGATATTTGACAGTAAATTGTATCTGAAAAATACCGCGACCTCCGATGTCAGCATAGTGTGGTTTTTTTATTTTTTATTTTATTATTATTATTATTATTCTTTGTTTTCAATAATTTCTAGAATGTAACTGAAAATAAATAAACCACCGTATTACTGAAATAGAGAGTCAAAGGCTTACTTATCATACATGTCCTCTAGGAGATGTGCTTTACATTATGGAAAATACTAAGGAAAGCGACCTGGAGCTGACCCTACTTTTATTACGAGTTGCCCAAAAGGTTGCTTATGCTTGCATCCGCAAAAAAAAAACTTTTAATTTCTATATATTCGGCACGAAACTCTTGTAGTTTCTATATTCGGCTATGAAATAATGTTGGATTCAATATCCATTTAATTTGCACCATCATGTATTATATTTGCAGTGCTTTTTTCTTTATGTTTTATTGCTTGTTTACCGAGGTTTGGAGAGTCATTTTGCTTGTTATCGTAGAATTTATGCCGATAAGGAAAAAACTAAAACTGTTCAAACGACTCTTGATAACTTCTTTTGATAAAAAAAATTACAGTAAATAATGTAGGTACAAGTATTTATTAAACATTTACTTTGCATTCATTTTTTATCTTTCCTAAAAGAGTACCATATAAAACGAATTATTAATACAGTAATCGATCATGGACGAATTGTAATTTTTACCATTATTAGATTTGATTAACGCGATTTTGATATACGCGGTAACATCGAGGGATTGCAGGCGTAGACTTCTGTGGCTAATTGTCTCAAAAGATATATTTCGGTGATTACACCACATTTTTTTTTTATTCAGTTATGCAAAACACTGAAATAATAGTTCCCGACAAGTTTCGTAAATCGTAGGATTTACATCTTCAGGGGGTAAATAGTATAACTTAAAGTTTAAACAAGAGAAATTAATAACTACAAATCATAACCGTCTGGCTATTCATAAACTCAAATAACAGAATGCAGATATATAACGTTATTGACGTTGAACAATACTGGACGATGCCACGTGTTCTTGTTCTCGTGCATATACAGTCCGAGCTCAGATTGAGGTAGATTTTTTATTAGAGCTGACCACACTTGATGGAGAATTAAACCTTGATTTTTATTGCATTGGGTTGGGTTTTTTAGCATATTAGCAGCTTCTTTAAATTAATCCCTCGATTAATTAACCGCGTTAATTAATGGATTATTTTAAAAACCGTATTTTAAAAAAAATACTGAAGTGTATAATCACTGCTGATTATACTCTTCCTCGATGATATATGAACCAAGATCTTTCCAGGAACATCATGTGAGAGTCCTTTATGGATCGAACAGGAATCATCTGCGAGGAAATGATCCCCGTGAGAGTAAACAGCTGTCTAGAATATGACAAGTTTTTCTACTCAAAGTTTCATGCAGTCAATCCTAAACAGCGAGTTCAGTACGTCAACAGTAAGTCTACTCTCTAAGGACCTGTGCATTTAAATCATGAAGATTTTTGATGATCGCTGGTGTAGCGGTTATCCTTGCTCTGTCTACGATGCCTCGCGGGACCTGTGCAAGGGAGAGCATTGGGAGATTTTGTGTCACTCGTTTCAAATAACAAGCTTTGGTCAACATTCATCGTAGTCAGCTAAATTGCGAGTGTTTGTTTACCTGCCGTTTACCATTGTAAAAGGGTTGAATTTTTACCTGCACTGTGGCAAACAGACATACCCGCGATGTGCATTTCGCAACAACTTAACAACTTCTTTTGGGAATGATCTAGATTCTTCTCCAAAACTGATTTTGTTTTAAATTGTTTGTTTCTGAAAGCCTGTTAACTTAGTGGAAGTGATGTTTACATCCTCTGCGCTAGGCTAGGCCTCCCCTCCCCCCCAAAGATAGACTTAAGTTTTCTTGACCGGTTCCTGAGTTAGTCGATCTCTGGAACTGGAAAGTCGTTTTGTTCTCCCGAAACTCGAGTTTTTCTTCCCGTAAACTCAAGAAAATCGACCTACATTATTTCTGACAGTAACATATCCTGTTAAGATTAGGTACCAAGAGATGGCAGCACTCTTTTGCCCGTCTCTTCATCAGTTGCTGCTTATAATTAGTGATAGTCTTGAGCCAGTTTTATATGATTGGCTACTGGTGGAGATTGATCTACTCACTCAGTCTCTGAAAGCTAAATATGGTTTAAAAAGGCCTCACTTACTCCCTATAAGGGAATAAAACGCGTTGGCTGGTTTATTTATTTTTATATTGTTTGTTTCTATCACTACATGGCATATAACTGAATTTTTGATGGGCCTGGTCTGACATGAGACTTTTAAAGCGATTCTAGAAGCACTAGTGGTTTGAAGATCAAATTAGTTTGGTTCGAATTACTGCAGTTAATTGCGGTGACGAAGCCTGTATATTATGCCTATCCTGGCATGTTTTCTCTGACCGGTTTATTTGTTTCCTAGGAACTCTGTCGCCCCTCCATATGAGGCCAGGCTAACTCGCATTCATTTGAAAAATCCTTATAAAGTTTTAAAAGGTTAAACGTGATGATTAAACTACTTAGAAAAAAAATCCAATAATCCGCCAATATCCGTAATAAAGGATAGAAAATACAGTCTTCTTTGGGAGACTTTTAAGTTGTGCAATATCAAAACAATTCATTCTGAAGATTTTTTTTATTTTTTATAATTTATTTATTTTATTTTATTTTATTTTTATGGTCTCACACTCAGAAATTCGGTTTCATAGCAGATGTTATTTCAGTTCGTGAGGAAATTGCACTTTAACCTCATTCCTAGTATAACGGAAATGTTTGCGTTTCGTTAGTTTGTGGTTATTACTTAAATATAAAATCAGTTTAATGAATAGTCAAACTGAATGCTGGTAAGTAAAGCAGATTACCAAATACTGTATTGTATTTCTCTCAGTTATCGCAACTAAAAAGAATTGAAAAGTTAAAAAAAAAAGCAAGGGCAAAAAATTTGAATGAACAGATAGTGTATTTCTAAATGAATTTCACCTATTATTAGCGAATTTCTCAATTATTATTATGACTTGATACCTCCATATAGTATAGTAATATTAGATTCCTTTCTTTTCTCTCTGTTTGTATGTATGCTTATAACTTGAAATGGCTGGAATATTTTAGTCAAATTTAGAACGTCAGTTCTATACAAAAATTCGTTGACATGTTTAGATTTGGTCTAAACCGGACAATTTGCATGGAAAAAAATTTAGCAAAAAAAGAGAGTGAAAAAGAAAAAAAAAAAAAAACTTCGAAAGAATTATTCCACTGTGAGCTGAAAAAAGGTCTTTAATGAGATTTACTGTGATGATTCTTATTCTGACGTCATTTAGGGTTTAAATCGGCTCAGCTAAGTGGGCAAATAATGATTCGAAACGATACAAATTATATAATTACGAATGATAATAATTTGTCTATATCACATAAGCAAGATGGCTTTAAGTTTAGTTTCTGAGATAATGTACGTCACCAGTAGAGATACTATTGAGGAACTCAGTTTTTTATGATTATCTGCGATCATTTCCATACGTACATCGAAAGAAATTACAATACATTTCAATGCCAAATAATTGTCTCTCTAAAAAAATACAATAAGAAAATATTTTCTTTTCAGACAACCAGTTTGTTTTTTCACGTAAAATTAATAATGACAGAATATTAAAGGTATTTTTATATTTAAAGGTAAAGCAAATATGAGATTAATAGGTCAGTTATGGAAGCAGCCTTCCTACTTTTCCAGGGTCAATTGACTCATTTAGATATGACATAGACTTGCAATCGGACGGTTATAAACATCGTTTCTTAAGGAGCGTTACAGTGCAGTACAGTACAGTACAGTGCTGTCAGAACTACTCGACAGTAAATTCTGTTTCATTCATGCCTATCCCAAACAATACGGGAAGCGATGACATAGGTAGGACACACACACGCTGTACTCAATATGATTTCTCAGAAGAGATGTTCAAATTATAGTCTGTCTTGCCTTGTTTGAAAGCCCTTCACCTAATTATAAGCTGCAATTATAGTGAGGCAATTAATAAGTTCATGACACATCAATAAACTGAGATGACAAAAATTGCAGCATAAGTGTGTCGCATTTCATGGATGTGATTATCATTTGCGACATCCATTCAACCATCCATGCCATATTTTCGACTGTAATCACGAAATAACTTAACGATCGACGAATTGTAAGTAAAATTTAAGTAAAACTGCATTTTAGCACTTTTCTTCCTTCTTACATTCCGAATTAACGTAAGCCTACGTAGCTCTGATCTTAAATCTCTTATCTTTATATAAAAGTACGGATTACAAAGCAACACTAAGGATTTGTGTTTTTCACTGTTTTTCCCAGTTGTACCGAGGTTTAATTTTTTATAAAGTGGGAAAGGAAAAGAATTGTACGTTGGGTTTTTTTTTTACAATATTAATGACTAACTAAACAAACACACGTAATAACCACAGTAATAAGTTTTAATAACTAAATATTTTATCGTTAGTATCATAGGACATAACCTCATCTATAACCTCAGAATATGTATTCAGAAAAAGATTGAGAAACTACTTTATGGGATTAAACAATGTTGATAATTACTTTAAACGTATAGTATAAGAGATCATTATAACTCATATATCATAACCAATTGCGGTATTGATTTACAATTGGTTCATTCAATTAGGTATTAAAATATCAACATATACATTATTATAACTGGTAGGTTGCCCTCTTAGATGCGGTCCCCGGACTCTCAGTGTCTGTTTTGCGCTAATTACTTTTCTAGTAACCAGTATGGCTATGGCCCTTGGTTACACATATTTGCATTAACTAACATTTCTCTAAACCAGTTACTTATCATAACTATGAAATCATTCGAAATATATTACATTCTACTTGCATATATGACCATAATAAAATAATAGCCAAAATAAGTGTTAGTACCAACAGAATATGATAGTAATACTTGAATTTTATTTTGTAACATTGTACTCTGCATTGAATTGTATTGTGAAATATTGTCATCATTGTACAAGTTGAATAGTATAATATGCATAATTTGTATACGTGATGTGAATAAACTGTTAAACTGTTAAACATCGTCAGTATAGTTAATTCAAACAATACTAGGAATAACATACAGTTAGGGCACATGATTACAATGGAATCCCAATATGCGTGCAGTAGCGTGTTATAGAATTAAATTAAAACATATCTGGAGGGAAAAAAATGGATTACATTAAAATAAGATAACATATATAAAAAAATTATTTTACACAATCTTCTATGATAATTTCCCATACTTTAGGAACGTCATTACGGTTTAGATTTGGTCTGTGAAGTAGGGCTTCATCACTTTCTTTATATAAACGTTCATGTTTATATAAGATCTATGTAGAAGTTTTGTCTTTTCCCAATGGATCCTTTGTTTGAATTTTCAACTCCGTGTTCTGCGAGGCCAGATTTCTGCGGTTTGATAAGACGGATATGGTCTTGATGTTCCGAAATGCGTTTATGAACAGATCTACCTGTCTGTCCATAGTAAGACAATTTACAGGAGCATGGAACCTCGTACACGCTAGGTAGCATCAGAGGTGAGAGTTTGTCGTTAGGAGAAGGAAACAAGTTATAGATCTGGCTGATTGGTTTGTAGGTAGTAGCAAGTTTGTATTTCTTCATAATTTTTGAAAGACGTTCGGAGATGCCTTTGACATAAGGTGAAAGGAATCCTACGGGCTTGTTCTTGTCTAGGTTGATGTGTGGGAGAAGTGACTAATAATTTTTGGAGTTGTTTTAAGATTGTATCCATTTAGTATCGCTGTATTTTTGATTATTTCCAATTCTTTGTTTAGAAATTCTTCAGATGAGCAGAATCTGTGTGCTCTAGTTACTAATGATTTAATGATGCTAAATTTTTGAGATGAGCAGAAGTTAGTGAATGTAGTGACCTGAAAATGTCGGCTTGCGATAGGCAGAAGTGCGATACACATCCAAAGAAAAGAAGACGGAACCATCTTCTTTTCTTTGGATGTGTAAGTCCAGAAAGGAGATACCTTGTGGAGATTCTTTTTCCAGCGTGAATTTGATGCGAGGATGAAGAGGGTTTATTTTATCTGGAAACAGGTGTAGTTCTTGTTCAGAATTACCCCAGACAGCAAAGACGGCATCACCATATCGCAGCAAAATTTCACGTTTAAACCCAAATTTTTGGTTTGGGTTTAAACGTGAAATTTTTTTTTCAAGATATTCTAGAAATATTATGATTATGATCCTACAAAAAAAACTCAACAAGTTGCTTGATGAAATCACTTCCTTAGATGAAGAAACAATAAAAAAACTCAGGATATATCATGGTAGGCCTCCTAGAATATATACGGTTTACCTAAGTTTCACAAGAATAACGTTCCTCTCAGACCCGTCGTGCATTCTATTAGCAGCCCGTTACAAATTATCAAGATTTTTATCTAACCTTCTCCGTCCTCACAAAGGCCACTTAGCCTCATCAATTAAAAATTCAACAGAGTTAAAAAAAAAAAAAAGATTCAATTGTTGGAAGCTGACATGTAATTAGCTTCGACATCGTCTCCATCTTCACTAATATTCCCCATAAGGAAACGGTAGACTTGTTAATTCAAAAATTTCCGTCGATATTGTTGAATTATTCAATTTTGTTATTATGTCCGGTTATTTCAGTTGGAAATAGAAAATTTACAAGCGAGAGGAAGGAATAGCAATGAGGTCTCCCTTATCACCAAACTTAGCCAACCTGTTTCTAGAATACCTTGAAGAATAATTTTTTTACAAGCGAGAGGAAGGAACAACAATGGGGTCTCCCTTATCACCAACCCGTTTCTAGAATATCTTGAAGAATAAATTTTCACGTTTAAATCCAAACCAAAAATTTGGCTATGATATGTTGATGACGTCTTTGCTGTCTGGGGTCATTCCGAACAAGAACTACACTGTTTCTAGATAAAATAAACGATAAAATTCACGGTAGAGAAACTCCACAGGGTATATCCTTTCTGGATTTGCACATCCAAAGAAAAGAAGATGGTTCCTTCTCCACTTCTGTCTATCGCAATTCTTCTGCTCATCATCCATCTCAAAAATTTGGCATCATTAAATCATTAGTAACCAGAGCACACAGATTCTGCTCCTCTGAAGAATCTCTAAACCAAGAATTGAAAATAATAAACAATACAGCCATACTAAATGGATGCAATCTTAAAACAACTCAAAAATCATCAGTAACTTCCCCACACACCAACCTAGACAAGAACAAGCCCGTAGGATTGCCATACCTTATGTCAAAGGCATTTCCGAAAGTCTTTAAAAAATTATGAAGAAATACAAACTCGCTACTACCTAAAAAATCAGCCAGATCTATAACTTGTTTCCTTCTCCTAAAGACAAATTCTCACTTCTGTTGCTACCTGGCATGTATGAACAGATCTACCTGTCTGTCCATAGTAAGACAATTTACAGGAGCATGGTCTTACTATGGACTATGGACTAACAGGTAGCTCTATTGATAAACGCATTTCGGAAAATCAAAACCATATCCGTCTTATCAAACCACAGAAATCTGGCCTCTCTTAACACGGAGTTGAAAACCCAAACCATAGGATCCATTGGAAAAAAGACCAAACTTCTACATAGATCTTTATATAAACATGAACGTTTATATAAAGAAAGTGCTGAAGCCCTACTTCACAGACCAAAATCTAAACCGTAATAACTTTCTTGTTGTTCCTCAAGTATGGGAAATTGTCATACAAAATTGTGTAAAATAATTTTTTATATGTGTTATCTTATTTTAATGTAATATATTTTTTCCCTCCAGATATATTTTAATTTAATTCTATAACACGCTACTGCACGCATATTGGGATTCCATTGTAATCATGTGCCCTAACAGTATGTTACTCCTAGTATTGTTTGAATTAACTGTACTGACGATGTCCTAAGACACTTAGGATGAAATATTTACTTATTAAAACTTATTACTGTGGTGTTATTACGTGTGTTTGTTTAGTCATAAATTTTCCATAGGTTTCATTGTACAATAAAATTAGAATTTCTTTGCTTTAGCCTTTTGAATTGAGCAAATAATCTTCTAATTTTTGACTTTCCTCCGAACTTAGTTTTCAAGTACATTTCGTAACATTTATTAGGATCACGTAGTTCTTTCGTATTTCATATGCGTATATCGACTCCTATCTGGCTGGACGGGTGTTTATAAAATTTGGTATTTGGAATCGTTGCTAAAATTTGTCCTTACAGGTTTGGTACCAATCAGTCAAAGTGTAGTACTGAAAGTATGCAAAGTGATATGAAATTATATTTGGTCGCCTGAGTTCCTTGTGAATGAGGATGTGCTGGAGAGGATTCAGAGGCGGGTGAACAAGATAGCGTCAGGCCTATAGAATGTTTCGTGTGAGGATAAATTGAAGGTCTATGGGTTACAAAAATTGATTACTAGACCAAAGAGAGGAGATATGGTGAAACATGTGAGTTTTATGCGAATTGCTCGTAAAAAGAACAAGAAGGTACAGTTCAAAGTTGAGGAGTAAATTTTTTGCTTCTTGGTGAATGGACCGTCGTGGGTGCTTTGTTGATGAATAAGTTTAAGAAGACGTGCGATAAGCATTTGGTGGATAATGGTTGGTGCAGGCTTATCACGAGAAAATCCACGATGGTCATAATAAAAGACATCACTCTGCAAAAGTGATGATATTCATTGTCACGGAAATTACGCTGAGGTTATATGACGACCTTGTTGGTAGATATGAGAATTTCATAATATTGTCATTAAAGTACATACTTTGCAATACATACATAATAATATGGATATATAGGGCGTCAGGATTTCCTCCCGAAAACTCAAGTTTTTAATGCCGCCAAAGAGACAAAACGGGCCCGAAGATCGCATTCAATTAACAGAAATAATAGTCCAAATCAACAATAACAATAGCAATGAATGTGGGACAAGGAATTTTCCAGAAGTCCTAAAACTCGGGTGATCAATTTTGAATTGATTAATGTAATGTAATCATCAATTCGCTTTCCATTGTCATTTCCTTTTCCCACTGCCCACAGCCTTGATTTTCCAAAGACGAACGTAGCTAGTTTTATGCAGATCAATTAAGGTCAAAAATCCAGGTGCAATGCTGTCTCAAATGAATCATCTAGAATAGTACTATCCACGTCCCAATCCTGAATTGCATCATTAATTTTCTTTGCGAAAATTTCGATTAAGTACTTCCTGTAGTAAGTACCTCATGGATACTGGAATTCAATCATCAGAAATTTCATAAAGCATTTATTATTTGGTTTATATTAAAGTTCGTAAATATAAGGAAAATGTACATGAATTCGTGGATTCATTTGTACTATTAGAGAAAGCTACGAAATATTCGACAGTTGATACACGTGACATGGTTCACGTTTCTTAACCTTAGCAATGCATATTTGATGACACAGCATTGATAAACTTCTTACGTTGCTATATTACCCCCAAAAGGGACATTTAATTACTGTTTATTTTCATTAATATCATAAATTAATTAGACTAAATTTTATTTTAAGTCGATTAAATGATTAATTTAATCAATTCGTACAAGAGAATAAAAAAATTAATAAACTTTACTAGATTTTTTCCCCTCGAGTTTTTCTGACAGATAATAAGTAACTATAACCTGCTTGGAAGGCGCATAAACGCAGGAAAAAAATTACATATTCTCTTAATGAAACTGACCTGTAAAAATTCATCTACAAAGAGTCTATATCTGGCATTTTATTTATAAAAATTTTGGAATACTTAGGTATATGTCTGGAGCATATATGTACTGGAATGTTGCAGAATTGAACGAAGATCTGATCTTTTAGTCAAAATTTTAGTCATAATCCCCATCGTATATCCGCATCCAGGACAGTACTGTTTGTTTTGCAATCAAGATACCATCGCAAATTGGACAACATATTCATGTATGCACAGTATGCAGAGTGATAGTGTGCACTGACAGTCAAGTAAGTAGGTAGGTAGAAAGATAAACAGAGAGAGAGAGAGAGAGTACCGGAAACACGCTGTGTTTCTGGTACTCTCTGTTATAAAGTTCTTAGCAGAACAAATTGAAAGGAATTTTGCACATGAGATGCTTCTGGTATGTGAGATAAATGGACAATCTTAAACTTCTTTTGTCGAAATGAGAAGACGTGTGCAGCAAAAGGAATTCAATCTAATATAATTAGGAGTTTATGCACGCATGTTTGGAGAGTCCATATAAATCTAGTACAACCCTAGAATCCATAATATTCTAACACGGTGTTCATTCAAAGAAAAAACAAACTGCCGAGTGCAAAATGCAGAACATTGCATAATTCAGTTTGTAAGTAAACATTATCATTTATTCAAGCAACCTTGTTGATGACAGAATATTCGTGATAAAATGTTCTGCTATGTACTTGTAATCTGTTGCACACTACTTCAATTCGTCGCAATTCTTTCATCGACAGAAGCGATCGATATTATGAAACCAAATTAAATTTTATGAGTGCTGATGAAATTTTGCAATCGCATCAAAGAATAAATTGTATTTCTGCATTCAGAGAATGTTATGATGGCCTGAAGATAACTGTAGCCCAACAGCTTCGATATTATTTTCGAGACTATTCCGTGGCATTGACCCGATACCGCTATAAATCACTAATGTCTACAATGAGGCGGAAGCAATAGAATAATTTATACCAGCCATACTGAAAAAGTATTATCCACGTTAATGCAAATCCTATCTACGAAAGGCAGTTAGCCTAGAGCATTTTAGTACTGTAGGGGATAATGATTAGTTAATCTGGATACCGTGCTCTAAAGACCAAACGCGGACTTTTTGAAGCCGCTTCAGCTCCCCCACCCCCAATAAGCGGCACTGTGGCCTCACACTGAGATTGAATTCATTCATTAAACTTATTACTCAATGGAATTCATCTTCCATCTAAGAGCATTTTCACAAAACATCTCCGTCTGTGGTAGAATTCGAAGCCACCACCTATTGGTTGAAAGCGAATGCACTAACCACTTGGCCAACTAGGCAGGCAGTTTGCATATTCATATTCAATTAGTCCCGCTGCTGAACGTCCTCAGTGATAAACATAAAACCTCACCCTGAATGAAGTGAGTTATCTAACCTCTACTAAGTTGTTTTGCGGAATTACTTACGTGAACATGGTAATTCACACACTGCAGAGTAGGCTGATAGGAAGCCTGCGAATTTCATATTTAGGATCATTGCTGAAATGTTTTATTGAAATTTGGTATGGGTCAATCAGTGTTGATTTGTAACACAGGTAAAGACTTATTCCCCGCACCCCTCGGAAACTGGTTTTCAACCCGCATCTCAATTCAAAAACAGTGGTATAATTATCAGACAAAAACTAAATGGACTGATAAGGGAAAATAACAATAATAAAATAAAGCTTGTGCGCTCATTTTCAACCAAATGAAGGAGAGGAGGAAGTCTAACCAACTGCAAATTAGTTTCAGTTCTGTCTATGAAGGTATTCACAAGAAACTTCATTTCCATGAAGAAATGCTGGCGCAAAGATGGTTTTACAAATAATCCGAATTTCCTACCTCTGTGTCCTGTGGTTCGTAATATATTTTATTTCTTAAAGTGCAAATTTCAACTAAGCTGTTTCTTCATATACTTTTAAATTCATTAACAGGAAAGCAATATGCATGGGTCATATCAGATATGACCCATGCAATAAAAATTAATCTAAGGTTTTCCAGCTAACACAAACACTTCTCAAGCAATATTCATACTGTTGTCAGTAAAGCAGACGGTAGAGTTAAAAATGTAAACAACGAAACTCGTTATTAGGTAATTTACTATTGGATCATCATTTCTGTTGGCGATCCCACATTCCGCAAACAGTGACGTTATAAAAAATGGCATCATCCTCACTATTTGACTACACTCAATGGACTAAACGGCAAATCTTATGATTTATCAGCATAGTCCATTGAGCAACATAAGTTTCGGGTACAAGCAACGAATAAGCTAATCAACAAACCAAAATAAAATCGTCTGTTTGCGAAAGAAAATAGTTTCAAGAAACGGATGTCTCAATATCTTCCTTGAAGTCCGTCTGTCTCGTTACAAGGTGATATTGACCCTGTTATTCGTTAGACCTTGGTGGAAACCTTGTATCGAAGTCTTCAAATAATATTGATAAATGCGAAAGAAACAGGATATAATTTCCATCTTACCGCAACCACCTTCGTTACTAACAACATTTTCATACGAGTTTGCTGAATTTTGAAAAATAAATGTGAGAAATTAAGAAAAATAAAAAATAATAATTATTTGAATTTGTAAGAAGTGATTCTGGCCCATTTTTACCCTGCTAAACTGATACTTTTTATGATAGTTACATTAATGAAATTAAATCGGCTGTCATTAAAAATTTGACTTACACTTCACTCTTACTACTATAATGATAGTAGTAAGAGTGAAAACAGTAATAAACAGGTGGTTTTCATTTTAAGATAAAGAGCCATTGATATAATACCATTTATTTAAATGACACCTACGTATGTTTTATTAAAAACCAGGATGCACATCAAAAAACAAAACAAAAAAAAAGCATTTAAACAGATCGTAAAAGTTTATAACATCGTCGAGATTTTCCCCTCCTCCCCGCATAGAGTGAAAAGTTGTTGGAGCATTCTGAGCTCAATTGTATGCGGCTCACCTTGAATTTCCATTTTAGATATAATTCCAGTAAAATTTTAATTGATTCTTCTACTGCTTCTTATAATTAAATATTAAGAATTATTGGATAAATAAAATAAAAAACATGCATATCAAAAGGTTACATTTTACGAAGAAGTCTTTAACTCCCCAAGTTATAACATTTAGCTAATACAGTTAAATATTACTTTAAATTAACTATAAATTGCTCCTATGAAACTTCGCTTGAGTAGATAATTATTATTGTTAAATAATTTAAAATGATAATATGCTAAATATTTAATATGTTAAATTAATAAGTTTTTAATTATTAAGCCTAAATGAAGTTTTTTATTTTCTTTCTGGTATTACAGGAAATGTATTTCAAGCATTGCTGTTATTTCACATATTTAAGAGAATAAGTGTTTGTAATATAGCGAAAATAATTTGCTTTTTTTCATTTTTTAAAATTTAATGATGCAAGTTATACAAACCTGTCGGTAGCAAAGCATCTGCAGCGCCACTCTCCGCCTAAAATAGAAAACATGAAATAAATAAATGAATGAGAATGCTATTTTTCAGGCAACGAAGTAAATAAATAACGCAGAACGTTTAAATTAACGCAATATCCGAAATGTGAATGTCGTTAGTTACACGTAGTTTATTGCCGTTGCACCGAGACGCATTTAAAATAAAACATTCTAGCATTACTCGAAATGTTTATAATGGGTTATGAACAATGGCATCTTGTATCACACGGAGCGTTGTTAGTTCCGTTCTCTGCCTGACATAATGAGCTGTACTAGTGGTGATGTTGAGCAACATAAACCATGCTGCTGTCTTTATTAATGACTTCTTCGCGAAATTTGCGGATTTTCCAGAGGAGAAATAGTTACAGAATAACCAGTTTGGGCTGGTTCTACTGCTAATTAAGTAGGACTTCAAAATTCCAAAAGGACGTCTAAGTCACAATAGCTTCGTTCTACAAAATTCTGAATCATACTAAAGCACAGGAGGAAATTTGACCAAAAATAAGATTAATTAAAATTTGCGAATATTTTTAAGAATAAAATATAACAAAACTTTTAAATCCTTTTATACATTTCACTTGGTTCAACTGAATACCATAATTAAAGGAAGACTGAGAGCAGTAGTATACGACATGCTCGCCGTATGCAGCGAATTGGGTACTGATATATCGCGAAGTAGGTCTGTTTATTAATTGTACTTATTTTTTGTTTAAATATAACGTCCAGTAAAATTGTCGGTAAGAGCTGGCATAATAAGATGAGTCTAAGGACTCCTTGGAGATGTCCGTAATAATAATAATAATAATAATAATAATAATAATAATAATAATAAGATCAAAGAAAAGAGCCAATACGAATGCGGATATTTGGTAGGTGAATCTCACAAAAAGATTCTACATGAAAAAAAAAAAAAAGTGATTGTTTATGCGATCCCACCTACGAAACGTGTTAAATCTATTCTACATCAGCACCATAGATGGGCATGGGATGTTTTTCTATTAAGTTTTTATTATTTTTTTGTATTTTACTTATTTTTTACATAATTCAGAAAGAAATCAAACTCCTCTCTCGAGGCCAAACATGAACCTTTTTCAAGCCATTTCAGACCTCCAATAAATGAGGGTCGTGGTCTTTTAACCCTACCTACCTTTTGGAGACTGAGTGGAAATCAGTCACCACCATAGCCAATCAGATATAGCTGGCCCAAGACTATTCACTAATTTTAAACGCCATCCGGTGAAGAGAGGCAGACAAGTACCGCCTTCTCGCATCCCCCTAACTCAATATATTATTCTCTGAAAGGATGTAGGTTCTGCGGTCGATTTTCTTGAGTTTAATGGACAAAGCAACTTTCTGGGGAAAAAAAAAACCTGTTTGTCCATGCTAGAGATCGATTAACTAGGGAACCAGGCGAAAGGCTTAAGCTTACAATCATCTCTAATCAGCGAGTAGAATCGAACTTGGAAATGCCTTTCTTTGGGAGGCCTAGTCCTATGGATGCAAACGTCATTTCCACAGGGATACGTAGACTGTTCTCCACTAGTTATCCTATAAATTTGTTTTTATGTTTCATTTTTATTATTATTATTAATTTATTTTTTTGAAGTGATTGTTTACACTTAGCTATGAATGTGATTATTTGTACTTAGTTCACCATTTGAAACGCTATTATTTATTTTTTTATTATTGTTATTTTTTGGATATAATTTAGTAGATAAACATAGTGCTTTTGTAATGATATTAATTCGTTCGATATTAATCACGTGTGGAAATGATCCGAGTTAATCAGTAACCAATCAGTAGCATTCTTATATAAAAGATTACATTTGTCTACAAGTTATTCCTGAAATTTGACAGTGTCATTTAGAATTACATTTGCAAATGTCCAGCTTTTTTTTTTTTTTTTTTTTGGTTTTAATCGAATCATTTTATTGGCAAATGTTGTATGTGCATTTTTAGTACAGTAATTTACGTTCTTAGTTTAAAGACAATTCTTTCACTTTTTTTTTCCCTTTGGGTACAACTCGACTATTTTATGGGCGAAATGAAAATGTATGCTGTGGCCAAATAAAAAAATAAACCAGAAATAAATTAAAAAAGGGAATTTCAAAAAGCATTTCAAAACGCAAGCAAGAGCTTCATAGAAGTTTTCTTTTCTAAATAATTTCAAGTGATCAAATTGATCGTTCGTATTCATAATTGAATGATTATCAGCAATTGAAACAGCACCCAGCTACAAAATGCGGGTTATATAGCTTATAAAAAATAGTGACAAAATCGTGTGCATTGTAATGAAATTTTATGTAAAAATCCAAAACCATAGACAAAATGGCATCCATCCAAAATATGTACAAATGAATTAACCGACGATGTCTCATTGGATGCAAATATTTCCAAAAAATAAAAAATTAAAAAAAGTTGAAAGTTGAAAATCAGTTGAATCTTCGATTAAAGAACTTCTAGTCGTTTCGATTGCATTCGACGAGCCATGTGACATTAGAGACTGTGCTGCGCATCGTATTATCTAGATTTGTTAATATCGGCTTTAATTTCCCGGCAGTGTTTCCTCGAATGTTAAGGAAAAAAATCAGTAACTAAGTTGAACATTGTTCACGAAGATATTTATTTAACGAAAGGCCTACAGCAAAAATTCAGCATGGACTGGAGGAAATTGATATTTGCGAGAACTTGATCTTAAATAAAAGAGACACCAGAAATACTGTATATTCCCGGCATTGTGGTGTAACAGAGGATATTTCATCAGTTCAAGCTATTCATAAGCAGCCCTACTTGACATATTTCTTAACAGGTCGGCTGAATCATCCAGACCAACTTGCCTGAAGGTAATCGCTCATCACGCGAGCGCCCAGGTTACCAGTTCACGTCGCCATTAACTAAGATCAACGTTATGAAGAAGATAACATTGAATTTTCCAAGAAATGAAGTAAACAGTTAATTCCTCTGAAAAACGTGATAGAGGATTGACTTTAGAAAAGTATGAACTGAGAATAATAATAAGATAATGCGTCTGACTTGTCGTCCGTTTATCCTAAACTACAGGATCCTAAACGCCAGTACAATAGGAATCTGTGAATAAAAATGGCATATACTGCACCCCATGGACACTCAGTTATCTCTAGATATCCAGTGGCTTATGCAAAATGGCGACATAAAACAACAATACAGATAAATGTTGTGTTGTTTTCGGCATACCACCTCTGTCGCTTTTTTAACCATTACCCTGAACATCACAACTGCAAGCATTTTTGTTCATTTTAATGTCGACTTTTTTATGGGAAATCGTGAAAGAAAAGTTACCGAAGAAACCTGCTACTCTCAAGGAACAGAGAGCAGTGTTGTTAAGTGGTGTCACAAAAAGTGACAAAGAAATATGTCGCAAGGTCACAACACACATTACCACAAGCCTCACAGAAGTTTATAAGAAAATTAAAATATTTAATGAACATGTATCTCCATAAAAAATATTTTTAAAGGAGCTGAGCAAGTGGTTGATAAAGTTCATACCATTTGCTCAGGTAAGTTTTTCCTGTAAGTTTTTCACAGTGTACACCGTCATATACATAAATGAATACTGCTTTCCTCAATGTCATATCTTATTCAAACACTTTTCTTTTCTATTAAATTATCCACATTCATTAAAAGTATTTTTTTGTTCCGAATCTGTACAAATAGTTACGGACGGTTTTTTAAAAGTTACATTTTAAAAACTATAAAAAATAATGCCCCACAGCAAGTAATTGTTTTTCAAATTTTTATCCTCTGTCATCGAAAAAAAATGACAAAAATAATTTTAAGAAAACGAAAGAAAAAAAACATGTCAACAGTTCTTATTGACATAAATAAAAAAAACGTATAAAAGTCCCAGATGCTTTGCTGTAACTTGTAGTTGGCTTCTATTTTATTTTCCTCTGAACTTAACTCCTGATGCCTTGTTTGATTATTTTTCTAACCGTTAATTTTAATGAATTATTTCTGATTATCAAGCGAACTAGGTAAATGTACATAACACAAATGCACAATGATTATTTGAGTAATCCTATCCTTGTTTTCAATCTCTCTCTCTCTCTCTCTCTCTCTTTCACAGTTACCTATTATAAAAAAATAAAAGCAACAGTGAGTGAAAAACCGATCTATTCCCGGGAACGAACACCACAATATATGCTTACATCCAACCGTGTTGTGGTGTTCCCTCTGTCAAAATGCAAGCTATTGACAAGTCCAGCAGCGTAAATTTTCATGGCTGAAATACTAAGGTTGACTTTCCTTTATCATATTGCAAAAATAAAGGCAATGAGTCTTTTCAAAACTATTTATTTTTACAAACTGTAAACTGTGGAGTCCTGTGTAAGCAGCGTTTTTCCCATTGTGCTAATTGCTCTCATTTAGATAGCCGCCGACTAGGAGAGCTTTTTTATAACCCTTTCTTCGACAGGTTCCCGACTTAGTCGATATCTGACAGGGCAACCGGATTTTTGCTCCCGTAAACTCAAGCAAATCGACCGTAGAATCCGCACTATTTCAGACAAATAGCATACCGTGTTAGGGACCATGAGATGGCGACACGTCACTTCCTCTTTTCATCGGATGCCGTTTATAATTAGTGATAGTCTTAGGACAACTATCTATGATTGGCTTCCGATGGATATTGAACTGTCCCTAGTCTCCAAACACTTAGACAGGGCTAGACGGCCTCGCCTGCTCCCTATAGGAGAATAAAATGTGTTAGAAGATTTATTTATTTATATATATATATATATTCTCATACTTCTGATCGTGACGTATGCTTCAAATTGGCAGCCAATTCCAGTAGTAAATGTGGAAGTTTTTACATCCTTAATAGACGTTCTGTTACTTCTGAAAAGTAGTCTATCAAGTTCAAATCCGTAGATTCTGCTCAGCAGACTCATTGTTACAGGTTCACAAATATAGTCATAGTTCCAGTGATGTTTATTTCCACTTTCAGTATACAAAAGCAGCACACTTTTTCCTAACAGAAACTCAAATTTCAGCTTCTTCAAGTACTATTCACCCGATTATACTTTTATTTGATTCTTTTCATCCCAAAGATGGCACTGGTGCCATGATCACTCTGACACACTATACTAGAGAGTTTCAACTTTGAATATCCTCTTTATGGTCTTCTTTGGCTAAAAATATCTCAACCCATTCAATCAGATTCATTTGAAGTTCTTGATTTCCTTTCTATAAATGTTGATTTCCTCCAATTCAACTTTCCTAATAGCGAGATCATCTCCCTTAAAGAGTTTAATGTTCACAACTTGAACTGACAGCATTCCTTTTACTAATGTAGGTAAAGATATTGAAGATGTTTGCTGTCATCAGTGATTTAAAATGGTTCACATGCCTAACAGAATATCAAATATCCCTAAACATTCATTCTCCAGATATTTTCAATCCTTTCCTTACCAGAGATCACACTAAATATACTATGGATGTTCTTTATTCTGTATGTAAGGAAGCGTTGATTTCTTCTCCCAAGGAACAACACTCATGCTATCACGCTCTTCCGCGTTGTCCACTAGTGCAATGCTTCCCAAACTTCTAGATGCCAGGGCCCCCTTTGGAAAAATGAGAATATTTCACGACCCCACTCGAAAAAAAATCGTAATATAGACATATTATTATAATATTTATTGTATTTGTATTCAATACAAAAAATATACAGCGAATATTGCAAAAATCAAATGCAAATATTACATTTTTAGCATCTTACATACACATTTGACATGGCACATTATCTCATATTTTTATATAGATAGATATATTGTTATTATACATTTGCAATACAAGCACATGAAATGTAAAACGATCAGTAATAAAGAAAGAATTAAAAACATAAAAGAAGTTTAATAACAATTTAATGTGATGGATGTGTTTCAATACTGCCACACAAAAAGTCGATATCAGGTAAAATATTTGAAACTGCAATTCTTAGGTTTCTGCTTTGAAATGAAACTTATATGAGTAAGCATATATTTACTAATATTCATTAAGTGCCGAAATACGCAGAAAGCAAAATTTGTGAACCTGCATCGACGTGTGATTTTTTTCCATTAAAATATAAAAAATAACAAAAAAGAAATAATAAATATAAATTAAATACATTTCTTTTAAGATAAAAATCTACTTAGTCTTAAAACATTTTAAATTTGTTTTCACTATTTCATGGCCGCCCAAGGGGACCGCGACCCACAGTTTGGGAAGCGCTGCACTAGTGCAAGAAAGTCAAATAGAATGATCTTAATGATTTCTGTGCTCCGTTTCTTTGGATGTTATTGTTTTTCTGTCTTCTGATCCAAACATTTGTATGGAATGTATCACTGAAGCAATTCTTATCTGCATAAAAAAATAATTTCCTATCTGACTTTAAATTCCTGTCCCTTATCTAACCCCTGGTTCTCTAAAACAAACCAGGAATATCACAGTTGGCTTTCATCGAATTCGCCATCTTTGATTTGAAGGATAAAAGCAGTAAACCTGCATCTTCTTTTAATGGCACGCCTCGTGCCTAAGCTGTTGTCCGAATGTTCTTCCTCTCCTTTTGCATTTAGATTGTTTCAGTGCATCGTTACCCAAAACCGCCAGTGTGTCCTGTGCGTAACAGCCAATGGAACAATCCTAAATTATTACATAGACGAACTTGTTAAATGTCCTCCTACCTTCTTAACACGAAACGCTCAATGTACCTTTGATTTTTTTTGCCAAAAAAGATCAGAAGATTCTTGTTCAACCTGGATACTAAAGTCTTTGGTCGTGATGGTATTTCTCCCATTGTACTGAAGAATGGTGCTGCATTAACTCCTCTTCTGTACAGTCCTTTAATCTTTCCTATTACAGTAGTATATATTCTTCAGCCTGGAAATTAGCCATATTCAACGTAGGAACGGTGAAAGATCTTTGCTATGTACTTATCGTCCAATTTCAATCGCTTTAGTTCTTTTTAAAATAATGAGGTAAACCAGTAGCAGTCAATTTCCAAGATAATTTGAATCTTATCTATTAAATTATCACCAGAATGAAATTACTCGCTGTAAATCAACAGGGAACTTGCTCGTATTAACCAGCTTTAGACAAATGCTATGTAAAGTTTGGGAAATCTCACCTAGTTTGTGTTGATAGCGCTAAGGCATTTCATCGGCTTGCTCGCAGGCCTATTAAGTAAGCCTTCATTGTATGGTCAGTCTCTCGGCTTCTGCAATTGGGTGGGCAATTTTTTTTTTGTCTGGACACATATTACATTTGATGCTGGAAGGATCTTTATCTTCAAATTTGCAACTAATGTTGTTCCTAGACGCACTCTTCTTTCTATATATCAACGGCCTTGTTCAGGTTGATTGCAAATCCAACACCCAGTTCAAAGATCTTTAATTCTGATCTCTCTCTAAACCATTCATCAATGGGATTTTGATGACTTATTGTTAATTTCGATGCATAATACTCAATTCTGTTTTTATTTTTCGCAGATAAAAGAACAGTAGCCTTCTAGTCTTACTTTTGACAAGAGCTCCGACTCTAGACAAAATGAGATATCTCATTTTTGGTTACTCTAACCCAAACCTATTGGCATTAATAGATTATAAACATCGTCTCCTTGGCATCTGAAATTTACACTTTCTCTTTGGTGGGCCTTTACTACTGTACTTCTAAACAGTACCTCTAAACAGTTAACACTATACAACTCATAAACCCGTATACAAACATTCAATATTGTTCCCATATTTGATCTCCTACTCCAATCAACTCGATAAAAATATTTCAGTCGGTACAGAAGAGAGCAATTAGGTTGATTACTGACCTATTTCTCATTAATTCCTTCCATTCTCGTTCACGGTGCTGCTGTTCAGTTTCTGCCGTTTACATTTTCTATAAACATTTCTATTGACATTAATCATTGATATCAATGATTAATGTGCAACAGCCAAAAACAATTCTTTATAGTTCAACTACAAACTCTCAGAACAAATTTTTCTTTGTCTTCATTTATTACTTCTGCTGCTGTAGTTTGGAAAAGTCGTCCTATGTATTTCCCAAAGAATGCACTCTACAGGTCTTTAAATCCAATGTCAATAAGTTGCTTCTTTCTTATCTCTCGGTTCATATACGATACTAATGCACACTGCTTGGAAAAAGTCATCGGACACCATAGTGCCAGGAACAAACCGCCATGGCGCCCACCTTAATAAGATAGGACCTCCTTTCTCTGCGATGACTGCAGCAATCCTACGTGGCATACTTTCCACAAGCGTATAGCGATCAGTGGGAATTTTGGACTATTCTTCCTGTAAGCATGTAATGAGGTCTTGCACAGTTGTGGGCGCGGACTCCCTTGATCTCACCCGACGCTCCAGTTCATCCACGGATGTTTAATATGCGTCAAGTGTGGTGACGTTCATGTCCACAAATTACGCGGTTACAGCAGCAGCCTTACGATAAGGTGCATTGTCTTGCTGAAAGAGAGAATGGTCAATTCTGTACAAACGCAGGAAGCATTGCATTGGCTAGAATGTTCAGATACCTCTCGGAGTTCAATGCTCGTGGCATAACAAACAGAAGTCCGAGGTCATACCAGGAAAAACAAGATCATACGATCACATTGTCACCTCGAATTTCATAGTTGGGGTTGGGGTTACGCACTCTGCTAATAGGCGTTCGCCGTCATCTGCCGCACCCATCCATCTGCTCGGCAGAGGGAGTAGTGTGATTCGTCGCAGCATAATACAGCTTTCCAAGTTTCTACGTCCCATTGCCCTTTGCATCTCTGAAGATGTTGCTGCATGTTGGTTAGGGTAATGCTGGGCTTGTTTATTGCGGTCCTACCATGGAAACTCGTGTTGTCAGCCTTGGTTCATGTCGGCCGACGAATGGCGTTTTTTACATACGAGTATTATCCCTCGTAGCAACTTACAGTCACGTTTGGTGAGTGTGGTGGGTCGTCCACTGTGGGTAGACTCTCTGTGCTTCCATCTCAATATGGTATCACTGATGGTTGATTTGGGATGCGCCATTTGTCAACAGTTTGCCGAACAGATGGGCCTGCAACATGGCATTCTATTACAACGCATCTTTCAAACTCTGTCGGTTCCATTCTCGCAACCATTTCACCCGGACCCAGTTGCAATGACTTAGGAGTATGATAATTCTCCAATTTATACCGGCTACAAACACTTGACTCTTTACATGGCACGATGCACCTCCTCATGGGGTGTCCATAACTTCTTTCCAAGCAGCGTATGTACTATAGGATGAACTACCTTTCGTGGATGGGATTAACATAAAAACAGCAAATAAACCAAAAACAAAACGATGAGAAAATGATTGAAGTGAATCCTTAAAAGAGAGGGTCGTGAATTAACGATATTGTCTTCTAGATAGCATCCAGCATTTTAAGAGTGTTTTTTTTTTTTTTTTTTTTTTTACATCTGCCGCTCCAAGTGCGAGGCAGTATTCTGCGATTTCGATGAATTTGGGATTTATATAACATTACGAGTTTTCCAGGCAAGAAGTATCGTCTTAAACGGATAAAGACAGAGTTCATGCCAGGGAAGACTACAGTTGCCAGTCTAAGAAGAAAAGTCGCATTTTGACTGGCGATCTAAGAATTATCGGAACGGAAAATGGGTGAAATCTTACTATAAATAAGAAATCAGCGGTAGGACTATGTTCAGGTAGGATTAAAGTTCATAGATTTGTCACCCAGCTGGAGTTTCATGTAAAGCGTTCACTGTTTCAGATATTGGTTACGGAAGATTTTGAAGTCTAAATCATTCGAGTGCTGCAGGGTTAGTCGACTAAGGAAGAACACAGTGTATGTGCTTTCATCGGCAAAATTGCGGACAGGATTTGAGGTTGGTGAATGTCGTTTATGAATGGAAGAAAAAACAGAACGAAAGAGTGAAGCTCTGCTATATTTCAGCCGTGGCAATGAATTCTGAATAGAGGAAGTACACCATGATACGTTGAATGATCAGAACTGATCATTTCATCTCAATTGATGTTGAAACCAAAAGATGTAAGACAGCCAAACGTTTTCATGTCCTGTGTTCAAAGATGGTTAATATTGGCTGAAATCTGTGGAGTGAGAGTAGTGGATTCGTATTGATGATCACGAATTAATTCGTGGACCTCTCGATCCACAAATAAGAGTGAAGAAGTTGGTTGTTGATGACCTTCCCCATTGTTTTCGAGAAAAATGGGGGTGGAGGCAATGGAATGGTAGTTTGTCCATTGCCAAACTAAGCAGAATTGATGTTGAAACATTAGACCAGAATATATGGGGTATCCGTAACTTCTTTCCAAGCAGTGCATATACTATAGGATGAACTGCCTTTCATGGATGGGATTAACATAAAAACAGCAAATAAACCAATAACAAAACGATGAGAAAATGATTGAAGTGAATCCTTAAACGAGAGGGTCGTCAATTAAATCCACAACATATTCCAAGCTGTTGGGGAGTTTTCTAATATCTTACTGGAGAATAGAGGAGGAATGCAGTGAGCTGTTCCTGATATTACAGGAAGCGATTTGCCCTGATTGTTTGGTTTAAACAGTGGCTGAAGAAGAGATGACATGAGGTCCACTTATATTATACCTTACAGTGCTGCGTGATTCGTCTCTTGCACGTAGTAATTGAGTAAGATAAGGTATTATTATTCTTGTTGTGGGCTTTCCACCAGGAGATCGACATCATGTTGATATGGAAACGGTATTACCACTACGAATTACCCAAATTCATAGCTTCTATCTTTAAGGTACATATATACATCTCTCAAATATCTCTAAAAAGACAATTTGGCCGGTCTTTTGAGCGATATTAAGTACCAAATCTTCTGACTGACCCTAATTCATCAAACGCATGTGGACCAGCTAAAAGATTTGGTACTTAATATCGCTCAAAATATCACTCTACTTCACGATCCTTCCAGTATTGATTAAATACACTAAGCATTTAACAAACGAATGAAACTAAAAATAATAATAAAACAGCAGCCTTTCTCAATATAATAACAGCCACTTTAATAAGAAGTCAATCTGCCTTGGTTATTAATAATATCTTTAAAAAGTCTCATTGATTAAACATGTATGAAATTATTTTGTTATTCGACAGGTAATATAATATAATATAATATTTATCACATAAAATATTACTTATATGATCATTTGTGATCCATCTATCTAGTATTAAAAATAATGACACATGAACTTAATTTAAATTTTCTTTTTTATACGCAGATGAAGTCGGAAAAGAAGGACGAAGATCCTATTCCAGCGACGGATATTACCGACATCATCGGTGGTTATGGGAGATGGCAAATCATTGTATTTATTATATTTTTCTTTACCGGGTTCTTCCCATCTTGGCATATTTTTGTTATTACATTTTACGCTCCAAATATCGATCACTGGTGTGCGCCTCCTGAAGAACTGGTCAATAACAGCGAAAGGTGGAAAAATTTGAGCATTCCACTGGAAATTAGGGACGGTGAAACGAGATTTAGTCAATGTGAAAAATACGATTTTGGAAATCGAACGTGTGATGAATGGGACAATAACTGCTATGACAACGATACACAGACAGTCCTATGTAGTGACTGGCAGTATGATAAATCATTTTATAAGTCGACGATAGTAGATGAGGTGATTATAATTTATAGAAAAACTTTCATTTTTTTATGTTTCTTAATCACAAAAAAAATGTTTAATTATTAAAACGATTGTAAGAAAACATAAAATTTTACCTTTTTTTAGTAAATTTTAAAACTTTAAAAAGATGTAGATTTTCTATATTATGTTTTTTTTTTTGTTGTTCTTTTGAAGAAACTTTTTTTATAAAAGTATTTAAATGAGTTATAGCTTTTTTGTGATTCTAGTGGGATCTTGTTTGTGAAAGGCAATGGCTTGTGTCTGTAGCTAGCGCCGTCTATATGGCTGGTTCACTTGTTGCATCTGCAGTTCTGGGTCATCTGGCAGACAGGTAAGTTGTATTTGACTCTTGATTCGTTATGAGTTTTATTAAATGAACTTTATTTGGCACTTCGAGAACAAAAAAAAGTATCTTGAAGAAATATCGGAAATAGTCAATCCAACTTTGCATAATTATACGTAATTAAATAGGACAATGTTATTATTATTATACACTGTATTGTTGAAATCATATAATATGAAGATTTCGAAACATTTTCATAAACTGTATAAAAATGACTTTAAGAATACAAAATACAATCACGAATACGACCAACAGAAACAAAGCGCCCTCTAATGGTTTCGTTACCAAGAGCATACTATTATTATTAGACACCTCCAGGGAGTGAGTCCAAAAATTCATCGAGGGAGGGCACCTGCTCTGTAACTCCATCTCCGCTACAATCCGCCAACTGACCGCAAATACACCAACGTCATCTACCGCGGATCACCACCACCACCACTGGTATTTCCAAAGATCATGACAAACATCCATGCCCATGGCGGGATTCGAGCCCGCAGCCTTTTTGGCTGGAGAGCGGATGCGCTAACCACTCGGCCAGCCATGCTGGCCAAATGTATATATAGCATACACATTTTATTTCAATTTAATTTAAAAAAAATTTAAGTTCCTTTTCTAAGCATAGAAGAAAATCAAATTTAATGCTTCCGTAGCACAGTTAGAAGGACGTAAAGATATGTGTCCTTTGGCCGGAGAAGGGCTTTGATTCTCATCGTGACGGAAGGAATCTTTAATGTGTTTTTTTTTCTTCATCATTTGAAGATGAATTAGCCTGTTTTATACGAAGGTACTGTATCCGACCACAGATGCGAGACCCTTCGACACTTCTGCGCATGGCAGAAGAAGGCAATCCATTCCGATAATAGGGTAATCAGTGATGAGTGTTTATTATTATACTTCGGAAAATTTGCTTTTTCTGTTATGAAAATTTTGCTTGTACAACAGCTGGAAAACTCAAAAATAATAATAATAACAAATCCTGAGCTCCTCCGTAATGCATTTGGAAGAATGAGCCCTTCGAATGGGAGTTCAATTCTCATCATGACGAGAGGTATCTTACATAGACTTTTCAAATGAAAGTGAGTTAGCCGATCTCAGTTCGAGGCAGGGCATTTCCGTACTGGAAGCATGGGTTTTTCATCTCCCGCATTAACAGACAAAAATACTATTAATTATAATACGAATAATATAAATTAATATTATTAATTTAATAATAATACTGTTATTATTAAAATGATTGTTTAGTGTATAAATGAATCCAGTGGTGGAGACAATAGATTGTGTGGCGTCCTCCCGCGATGAGTTCTTGAACTTTTTGGAGGTGTCATATAATAATAATTATTATTGCTATTGTTAAGTTAATTTATTCATTAGTTGTTTGTTTTTATAACGTTGTGTTAGTACATATCAGATATTATTTAAATATCTAATTTTGCGATTTATATCTCATATATAATGCTCTCTGAAGAAGCAAGCAAACTTCCTTCCTTCCTTCCCGGGTCGATGGCATGTTGGACACGTTTTTAGACTTGGCTATTTGCAGTATATATCATCTGCGGAGCGGAAAGTTGTTTCAGACATTTAGTCATCCTGTTATTGCGTTTGTTCTGCTATTCGGAACAACCTCTTTTCCCTATTTAATAGGTCAGGGTCCGCGAATTGCCCGTAAATCAGTCAGTACTCATATTTTCCACTAATGTCTTAAATTAGCATTCCCGTGGCATTTAATTGAACAAGAGACGGTAGAAATGATTTTTGTATTTTTTACTACGCATGCGCATTAAACATAAACTTGTGCGCTACGTTTTCTTTTAAGGTTCATGAAAGCTATTTACAGCTTCGTTCATATTATATTACAAAAACGATTAACAGATGTAATTATAAACATACATTCATAAGAAATTTAGAACAAGGTATGAAGTTTTATTTTTATTCGGTCTTCCAGTATTTTATTATTGGCATACACGATGAATATAGCTTTTTTTTTATATATCGTAGTTTCTATAGAAATTCTCACACTTTTTCTCCTTATTTCTATAATTGTTCATTTACACGCTTATTTCTATTATTTATTAATTGCATCTATTTTTTAAAACACATTTTTATGTTTTCTAAACAGTATTATTATTTGTACTTCCAAGCATAAAGTTTGAGATTTTATGAAATTCTGAGACATCCAGTCTCCCCTTAAAATTTATGGGAATTCCATACAAGTCATCTTTGGGTAGCGTACAGCGTATTCTGAAGCTGTGCTACGTATGAGTGATATTTCGTTCCAACTTTTTCCGAATGTCAGTAATATAAACTTTAGGATGTTTGGTTTAAACATGAGTCTTTTGGCTGTCGAAGATGTCGTGGTGCCCAAAAATCGAGTACCGAAAGTATCCTAACTCATTATTCTTTCACTGTGGCAGCCATAGACTTAATCTTGTTATCAGTAATTGGAATGAAATACGAAATACAATCGAACTATAAACAAGATTACAACTTTCTTTTTCTTTTTTCTGCTCGTTCATTTGTGGTATCACTTCTACTGCACACTTCTACTACTAGACCTCCAGAAGAAACATTTACAGTTCGAATCTAGTCGGTCACTTGAAGAATTTTTTCTGCACAATTTTTCAGCCATTTCCAGAGTTAGCTAATCTCTGGCGCAGATAAGTAGATTTGTAGGAACACGAAATAATAGCATTTGTTTGTCGTATTCTCTTGTCACTTTCATCTATAGATCAGCCAGGAAAACGCACAATGTCTAGAATGGTGTTCGGTTACCAATCGATTTCAAAACTCCCTTTAGGGCAGGCATGTCAAACACGCGGGCCGCATGAGACCGCTGACAAGTAACATGCGGCCTGCTAAACTTTGTAACCAATATGGTTATTTAACTTTTGACAACACCGATTTAAATAAACATATTTAAAAAAATTAACATTTCCACTTAAGATTTTAAACGCCAAACTACTCTGCAATTTCTAAAGGAAATAATGTTCTATTTGTCACTTCAAAAAATCTTGTTACATCACTTCATAAATATCGAATTTTACCGAATTTTAACGAGCAAGTCTACGTACGTGGCTATATCCGCTAACCACAGCAATCAGAAGCTAGCCGTTAGCAATTTTCAAGTCGTAAGAAAGTGTAGTGTTTTCTTTATAATTAATAAAGAATTTATAAAAAATAATGTCGAAACCTTCAACCAGTATGAGTAAAAAACGATTAATTGAAGAAGAAGAACATCGTAGTTTTCAAGAAAAATGAAAGTTACAATATTTTTGTATTCAAGTTAAAAAAACAAATTTATGCCTGATATGTAGAAACTCTATTGCAGTTTGCAAAGAATATAATATTAAAAGGCATTACGATACAAATCATAAAGAAAACTATGACAAATATGTTGCGAAACTTTGTGAAGATAAATTGTCAGAATTAAAGTTGACACTTCAAAATCAACAAAGTGTATTTACCAAACCTATTGAAGATAAGTGGTTAGCGTATCCGCTCTCCAGCCAAAAGGCTGCGGGTTCGAATCCCGCCGTGGGCATGGATGTTTGTGATTGATTGTGGAAATACCAGTGGTATTTCCACAGACGGTAGATGGTCGGCGGTAGATGGCGTTGGTTTAGTTGCGGTCAGTTGGTGGATTGAGTAGTGGAAACAGAGTTGTAGAACAGCTGCCCTCCCTCGATGAGTCTTTGGACTCCCTGGAAGTGTCAAATAATAATAATGGAGCTACGGTAAAAACCAGTTATTTGTTATCACATTTAATTGCAAGCAAGTCGAAACCATTCACTGAAGGGGAATTTATTCGCGAATGTATTATGAAAGCAGTTAGAGTGTTGTGTCCTGATCAATTAAAGAAATTTACAAATATAAGCTTATCTCGAAATACCATTGCTAACAGAATTGATGATATAACCGGGAACTTAAGGAATCAACTAAAATCAATAATTCCAACATACCTATTCCTTTGCAATTGGATGAAAGTAGAGATGTACGGGATATCGCTCAGCTGGCTGTTTTTATTCGTGATGTGATATGAACTTAAAAGTAAGTAAAGAACTTCTAGAAATTATTCCTATACACGATACAACCACTACAGTTGATATTTTTGACGCCCTTATGGAAGTTTTGAATGAATACAATTTACCGTTAAAAAAAAAAAGCTAGTTTGTCTTGTAACTGATGGTGCTCTTGCCATGAATGGTGTCGTTAAAGGAGTTCTTACAAATTTTAAAAAAAAATACAAAGAACAAGGTAATAATAATTTTTACCATTTTCATTGCATTATTCATCAGCAAACACTATGCTCCAAAGTTTTGAATATTGGGCATGTCCTAAAAAATGTCAATAATATTGTAAATTATATTCGTGAACGTGGGCTTAATCATCGGCAATTAAGTAACTTTCTAGAAGATATAGAAAGTGAATATAGCGATCTACCGTATTATACAGAAATTAGATGTTTTTCCAGTCAAAGTTTTAAAGCGATTCTTCGAATTGCTGGACGAAATTACCATTTTTTTAGAATCGAAAAATTCTTCTTCTTCTTCCCTTCAGGTATTAGGCCTAATGGCCTGTTACGGAGCTATCTTTAGCCCCTCTAAATCGTACTCGTCCCGAGGATAAAGTGGATAGCCCTATGCCTCCCAGTGTGTCCTATGTCTATAGCTGCGTGTGTTCAGGGGGACGGTTTGCCTGCTTGTGGGGGGAAAAACCCCAGATAAACTGGGGAGAAAAATCCCTGCAGTCCACACCCAAGACCGACTAACTTAGCTATCTCTGAGAAAGATCCTTAAACTTCTCACGTCGACGACGGGAATCGAGCTCAGGACACTCCTTTCCTTGGCATATGGTTGCGAAGCGCATAGCCACTCGGCTAACCTCGCGGACATCGAAAACTTATGAATGTGAAATATTAAAAAATGATCAATGGATAAAGGACCTGTTTTTTTTTTTTTCAGTTGACATTACAAGTCACATTAGTCAACTTAATCTTAATCTACAAGGCAAACATCAAATGGTTACCATGTTATTTGACAATATTAACATTTTCAAAACAGAAATTATTACTTTGGCAAAAACAAATTCAAAAAGAAAATTTATCCCATTTTCAATGTTGTCAATCATTAGTACAAAAATCACCGAAATTGAAATTTTCAAATTTCAATTTCTGATAACTTCAAAAGAAGTTATCAGAAAATGAATTCGAAAGAAGATTTTTAGATTTTAAGAAATATGAAAATCAGTTTCACCTATTTACTTCTCTATCGATTGATATTGAAACTGTTCATGACAATTTACAGGTGAAATTAATCGAAATTCAGTGTGATTCCGTATCGAAACAAAAATATATGAATGTTGGAATTCCAAAGTTCTATAATTATTTATCAGCCGATCGATACCCCAATGTGTTATTTGCAATTAGGCGTATTTTATCTATGTTCGGTAGTACATATTTATGCAAACAAACTATTTTCAACTTTAAAAATAAAACTGCGGAAAGATCAAGATTAACAGACCGGCATGTGCCATCAATATGAAAATAACTCAACAAATTCAACCAAATTTTGAAGATTTCATTAATGAAAAACGTTGTCAAGTTTCTTCAAAAAATGATATGTATAATTTTATTTAAATATGTAAACTTTATATTTTATGTATTTTTGTAACATGGTTGTATTTTGTACTTATATACTCTAAATATTAATATTAAAAAATCTGTTTTCTCTTTATTTCGAGATTTTTTTTCTGTTGCGGGCGGGGCTTGATGTATAATTCTTAATTTGGCTCTTGGAGGTAAACGAGTTTGACATGCTTGCTTTAGGGAATAAAGAGGTATAGAATATGCATTTTTAATGATTTATTTTTATTTCTTTTGTTTAAAATTTGGGTGTAGAAAAACGCCCCTTTTTCCTTCCTAAGGCCGCTATTTATGTCCAAATCAAATTCTGAAGGTTTTCATTTCTGTTTTATTCTCTGTTCTTTCCTTATAGCTGTTTACTCATGTCCTTCTTCGAAAACAAAATATTCGTTGCATGTGTATGCAAGTCGTCCTTAAGTTTTTTTTTTCTGTTCTTTGAAATATTTCCCCAAATCCTTGAATTTTATTAATGCTATTTTAGAACTTCGACCATTCTACAGCTTTTTCACATTTGTTTTCTCATAACCAACGTGGGTGTTTCTTAGTTGTCATTTATCCATTTTTCACACCAAAGTAGGACCTGCTGTGATCCGCTTACAGAGAGGAAAGCAATATTTTTCACATTCAAGGTCCAAGATTCGTTAAGCAGCATACAGACATCTCGTTGATAGCACTTCCTGAAACCAACCGCAGATACAAGTTGAGTGTTAGCCATGTGCTCTAAGTCAACAAAGGAGCACCATGGAGAGAGAGAGAGAGAGAGAGAGAGAGAGAGAGAGAGAGAGAGAGAGAGAGAGAGAGAGAGCGATTACTGTTCGATAGTGTCATGTTCTACTGATGTCAACGAACTTAAGTGTACATTTAATGACAGGTTCGCTATTGACTCAACTTACCTTGTTTATTCAACAACTTTCTTATATTTCGCTTTATCTCAACATCTCTATATTATTTTTTGGGGGTAAAATGAATAAATTACTATGTGGCATTCGTTATAATATAACTCTAGGGTTAGTCTTATTTAAAACAAATTAAATTTATTTTATTTAAATGATTTTAGGTAGATTTAATTTGTTTTAAATAAGACTAGCCCTAGAGTTATAAAAAATACGAAATCGTGTTTGTCATAGCAGTTATTTTTTTTATATGTAACTCAAAACTGCACTAATATGCGAGTAACTCAAAACTCGTAGTTTTGAGTTACATGTTTTGATACAGATAATTATTTTAACATTTTATTAACTTTTTTGTATATTTATGTGACTTTTACACCTTCTTTTCAGATATGGAAGACGTCCGGTTATCATTTCATGCGTAGCGGTTCTCCTCATAGTAGGGACCATCGGAGCCTTTTCCACATCCTTTATTATGTTTGCCATTTCCAAATTTATTATCTCTTTTGGAGGGTGTGGTATTTACATAGTTGGATTTGTTACATGTAAGTAATTCCTGGCAATATAAAAAGCAGAAAATCAATTAAAACATTTATTTTGTTTTAATTTTCTAAATTATGCTGCCTTAATAGATACATTTTATCCGACTGCGAAGTGGTCTGTCTGAACTAAAAAATTAGAAATCCTACTCCCTTTGCAATGTGTTATAACGGGTAAAATTATCCACACAAATTATCATATAACTGGAGATTGTCGATATGTTTTCAAGGAGTGTATAAAATACCATCATAATATTGCATAATTAAATTTACATTATTACTAGCTTTCTATCAGCATCTTCCAAAATATTCTATTGTTTGTCGTCTCCAATATTGTCAGGTTTTTCGATCTTCTAATTCACTTTTAAATTACATCGATTCGCCTAAATCTTTGTCTTCTTCTTCTTCTTCTGGATATTTTTTTTCTGGCATCCTGGCATCAAACACATTTTCGCTGTCCTTTCCTTTTTCATTCTGTTCAAGTGATCACACCATCTTAGATTAGTTCTGCTCACGCATTCCTGAATGTTAACAATGTTAAGTTCCTTCCTGATAATAATCATTTTACATATGATTCTGCCATTGATGCCGTCTCTTAACTCTTTCTCAATTTTTTCGCAGAACTCTCATATCTGTGGTCTCTAGTCAACTCTCAGATCCGCAAATTGAAATTGATTTGACCACTGTCTTGTATGTCATTATGTGCAACGTTTCTCAAAGTATTGTCGCGTATCCCTGGGGGATCCCGAGACCCTTTCAGTGGGTCTCGGGATCCCCCAGGATACAACATTAGCTCCAACAAACTATTTGTATTATACTGTATATATATATAGGTTATGTTATATACCTATATGTTAACTCGAATGTTAACATTAACATATTTTTAATAAAAATATATTATTCATATTAACATATAATGGACTTATTATTGTTATTTTACAGCCGATCCCCTATCAAATTAACCCCGTCTTCCCGCGGTGTGGCCTGTTTCCATAAAAGGGGCTCTTGCTAATCCAGAGCCCCGATTATAAAGGGATATTTCCTAGTTGGAGGAAATGCCAAATAGACATTAGGTGATAGATGTTCCTTATCGCCCAGCTTATGGAGGTTCTGAAGTGGCAAATGCCAGTTTACTCTCTGAAGCAGGGATTCCGGTTTCTGTTCTCCCCCCTTCTCTGTGCTGTGTGAGTGATACCCTTCAAGGATATCACATGACAAACATACATAGAGACATAACCTTCTCCATTTCGAAGGCACATCAGTTAAAACGGTGATGCCGCAGGCCTACCGACAGATACGGACCCGAACCAGTCAGTAACGGGTCAGGAAGCTCTGTGCCATGACGTGGGCTTCTTGCCCACGTCGTGGCACGGAGACTGGCTTCTCTCTGTATGGAAGTCGTGTCCGAGCGTCTATCTTCTTTCACTGCACGCACCCAGGGCCGAGCCGTGCGGTTGTGCAGATTGTGTGCCGCACAAGGGCGCTTGAAGATAGGGGCGCCATTTCACCATGGGATATAATAAAAAAAATATATAAATTTTTATTCTTGAATTATATCGTTTGAAGTGAAACGTTATCAATGTTACCACAGATTTTATTTCACATAATAAACATCGACTCAGCAAAAATTTTATAAATATTTTCGATTGTTTATTATATTTTTAGTGGAAATTGTTAGTTTAAGTCAGACCGTGAATTCATTCTTACGCTGTGCTTTGCACAGTACCGTCGACAGGATATAGCATAGAGGCAGCCTGCCTCACGGCGCTGCTTAATAAGGGCGCGTGCTCGTTCAGCCATATTACGGCAACAAGATATTTTACAAAAATACAGCGTTTAGTTTACCAAATAAAAAAGGCGTCATTTTCCATTGACAGTTAAATATGTGCCGCATATTTAACTGTCAATGGGAAATGGCTTAAGATATGGCTATAAGATATATAACTTATATGATTTATATAGTCATATAAGTCACATGACTTATATGACTATATAAGTCATACTTATATAGTCATATAAGTATGACTATAATTTTAATAAAAAAATTATAGTCATACATACTAAAACTAAACATTTTATTAGATACTTATTAGATACTTAAGGAAATATAAAATATATAAAACCCACTTATTAGATACTTAAGGAAACAACCCATAAAATATCGTATGATGTGAATTTCATACTTTTATAGTCTGTATATATATATATATATATATTAAATTATATTATGCATGTCACATTTGAGCGATAACTCGCTCCCTGCAGTAAACAATACGCCATCCCCAACAGCCATTATACTGCAGAAACACGAAAACCAATTAGTTTTATTATGTCACTGGATAAGGTTCACAGACATCATTTGCAGACTGTGTAATATATTTCTCAACAAACAGTGCAATTACAGACAACTGGGAATATAAACACTAACTAATGAATCACATCTTCCCTCCAACAGAAACTGCTATATACAGCAGGTGCAACATATGGTTTTGCTTGACACTACCCCGTCATGAACAGGTTAAAACTAAGAAATATATAGTGAATGCATTTCAGATGTTATGGAAATCGGTTTAAGAGAATTAGCATTTCAATTCAATTGTCAGCTTGTTTTGTTTGCGTAGCGCGATCTTTTGTTAATACCGCACCAATCATATGCACTTCTTAATAGTTGCTTTTTTTCTATTTTACTGGCCTACAATCGTGCACATCTTTTACTTCTCATTAGTAATTTGTCAAGGATTGTTCATAACGCATCTCAAGTCTTAAATTACTGGTAATTTTGGCTTGATATAATGGGAAAGAAGATGATTCTATTTGGGTAGATAACTTTGATTGCACACAAGGAAACCAATCTTGAGGATAGAAGAAGTGATGGAGAATAGAAGCTTCTTGGTAAGTCATACCAATTTTCAGTTTTTTTTCTCTGAAAACTTTAGTTTCCGAAAATCCCCACATATATCTCACAGGACGATTTTTTAGCTTTAATTTTGTTAAAAAAGTGCTAGTTATAGTCGAGTAAATACGGTAATTTTTTTAGCTTTCAAATTGTTAAGTATGGATCATTGGTTAAAGACTGGATTTATAAAACGCACAAAAGAGAGCAATAAAGCAGATATAGAAGTAAACAATTTCACTCCTCTCAATGATGATAAATTATTTATATTAAGTAAAAATATATAGTATCTTTATAAATTTTGTTCTATTAATAAATCTTTTTTTTTTGTTTAAATGTACATCTAAGTTCAAATAAAACAGACATTTGCAATGAAATATATTTTTATTTATTATTATTATTATTATTATTATTATTATTATTATTATTATTATTATTATTTTGATAAGGGTACTTGTTTGATATTGAAAAGGTACTTGTTAATAATGAAAATTAAAGAAGGGGTACACGGATATCTGAAGTTTCAGAAACACTGATCTATCCAAAAATATTTAGTCTGAAACATAGGTGTATATACGATGTTCGTTTTCTTAAATTCCGCTTCGAATTTGGATAGACGAAATAGCGTCTATTCAAATACCCACTTACATTTTTTTTCGACGTCATTTCAATTTTGAATGTGAAACATATTGAGTGTATTGTGTATTCTGTGTTTAAGTGACTTTGGACAATTTGACTTTGATTTTAATTGTGTACTTATTTTTGGATTTTTGATAGACAAATAAAATTTTAAAGATAATAGTTTATAAATTATAAACATATTAATCAGCTGAGGGACCATAGCTAAAAATCCCGTATATATGCAGGATAAACTATCAGCGCGTCAGGCTGACACGGTTCGAATTAAATTAATAAACATAGGTTATTTATGAGTTATAAAACGCATTAGATGATCTTTGTTTACACATACTGCAATTGGCCCTTTCTTGATACTATGTTGGTGTATTTTTGCATCATTTCTTTTTGTGCGTTACAGTAACAGTGTTATTGTGCAGTTGCCTTTTGTTTTATAAAATATATTTATTGTTGTTTAGTAAATTGTTTGTGAATTTGGATTATTATTCACGTAAAGTAAGTACATCCATTATATTTTTGCTAAGTTTGAAAATCAGTTAAATTGTTTCATTTTAGTTAATTATCTTATTTTGAAAACAAAAGATTTTTATTTTATGTTGGGTACACGTCTGGAAAATAAATAATTTTCAATAAGAGATTTATTTATATATTTGTTCTTGTTCTGGTTGGAAGACATTGGGGTTGGGGTCCTTTTACTAATTTCTTTAATAAATAATTTTAATATTCTAGAAATTTCTTAATTATTAAACAATTACCAGAATGTAAAAAAATATTAAATAAATATCACTGAGAAATCAATCAGTAGCTAATATCTCTACTTGCTAATTTTCAAAAACATTTATTTTGGCGGACAACTTTTAACGCTCTTCTAATTTTAAAGTCTAACCAAGTGTGTTAACCCCCAGATGTCGGAAAAAAAGACAAAGAAGTTGAAACTATCTGGTATATAACTATCTGGTCCACAAAACAGGAAAAGACAATTGCAACGAGTACAACTGGAACGTAATTTGGCTGGATCGCTGAATAAATTTTTAACTTCAGGACCACATAAAAAACGAAGAACAGAAAGTTCTGATGAAGCAAGTACTCCGTGTAGCTCTACTATAGAAAAAGAGAAGACACAAGATAACAATGAAGAAACAAATGTTACATGCGAAAATGAAACTGGCCTGACTGGACTGTCTACAGAAGTTGCAGCAGAAGAGATATTGGATTCCGATTCAGCGAAACACGAAACTACAAATTTTATTTTAAATTTTAATGTTAATGATCCAGGTACTTGGCCGAATCATATAACTACCAAAGTTAGAGATTGTTTAGTTGAGCATTGCCCGCGTCAAGTAGTTAATAAAGAATTTCCCAAAGATGAATCTGGCCGCAAGTTTTCCGATTCATACTATTATCGAACTTTAGCAAATGGAGAAAAACTTTTACGAAGTTATTTAGTTTATTCAGAATCGCGAAATTCGGTTTTCTCTTATTATTGCAAAATATTTGGTATTCAAAATTCCCAACTTACTAACGAATACGGTTGTAAAGATTGGCAACATTTGAGTCATATATTATACTAAAAATACACGAGACAAGTTCCACGCACATTAAAAACTGTTCAAAATTCAGCGAACTTAAAATGTCGTTGATTAAGAAATGCATTATTGATTGCACACAACAAAGATTATACGAAACTGAGAAAAAATATTGGCAATCTGTTATCGAACGGTTAATCTACATAATACAATATTTATCAAGACAGTGTATAGCTTTTAGAGGTTCTTCACAAAAACTTTTTGAAAATGATAACGGCAATTTTTTAAAGTTAGTAGAAACTCTCGCTAAATTTGATTCGATAATGGCAGAACACTTGCATCGCATCCAAACATCACAAAAAAGGAACATTGCTCATTATTTAGGTGATAAAATACAAAATGAAATCATCCGTATAATTTCTGAAGCTATAATACAAAAAAATTTAGAAATGGTTAAAGAGGCGAAATATTATTCATTAATTCTTGACACTACTCCGGATATAAGCCACACACAACAATTATCTATTGTTATTAGATTTGTTAATCAAAATAAAGATACAAATATAGCAGAAATTCATGAACATTTTTGGGTTTTCAATCTGTAGAAGATACCACTGGGCAAGGACTATTTCAATTCATAAAAAATTATTTAAAATTATTGAATATTAACATTTCGGATTTACGCGGCCAAGCTTATGATAACGATTCAAATATGCGAGGCAAACATAATGGACTGCGGAAAAAAATCCTTGAAATAAAGGGCTTTTTTATTCCATGTGCTGCTCATTCATTAAATTTGGTAGTTAATGATGCAGCTAAGATATTCTGTAAAACTAAATTTTTTGGGGTAATACAGGAATTATATAATTATTTTTCAATATCTGTGAAGCGTTGGGCTATATTAAAAAAACATTCGTGTTTTAAATTTGAAACCACTTTCTGCTACTAAGTGGGAAAGTAGAGTAGAAGCAATAAAGCCACTTAAAAATAATATCAAGGAAATTTACCAGGCTCTTTTTGATATTACGGAAGATGAAACTAAAGATATCGATTCAAGAGTTCAGGCAGACAACTTAATTTCAAAGATTTATTCATTTAAATTTATTTGCTCTGTTCATGTTTGGTACGAAATCTTAAGTCTCGTAAATGTTGCAAGCAAAATAATGCAGAATCCGACATTTGATATAGGAAAAATTACAGAAAATCTTGATTATGTTATACAAGAATTAAATACTCGCCGAACAGACCAATATTTTGAAAATATTAGACCTGCAAAAGAAGTAGCAAACGATCTTAATATTGATCCTATTTTTCCAGACATTCGCAAAAGAACAAAAACAAAAATGTTTGGCTACGAAGATGAGACAACGCATGATCCTAAACAAAATTTTAAAATAAATTTTTTCTTCGCCATTTTAGACACGACAATAACTTCAATCACGGAAGGATTCATACTCTTAAAACAACATAGCGAGGACTTTAATCAATCGTTTAATTTACATTAGTAAATTAAACGATTGGAGCGATGAAGATTTAATGAACCATTGTAAAGATTTGCACTTAAAACTGAGCGACAATCAAGATTCCGACAATCGCGATATTGATGGTATGACTTTATTTGAGGAATTAAAAACTTTATAATGTTTTGTTTAAAAAAAGTCGGCTTCTTAGGATGTTTTAAATTATATATACGAAAATACATTAACCTACACGTTTCCAAATACTGCGATTGTTGTGATGCGTATTTATTTAACTGTACCAATATTCCGTAGCATCAGGGGAAAGAAGTTTTTCAAAACTGAAACTAATAAAAAATTATTTGCGGTCAACAATGTCTGGAGAGCGTCTAACGGATTTATCAATTATATCAATTGAAAATAATATTATGGATTCATTAGACATTGAAGATATTATTAAAAATTTTGTGGCGGTAAAAGCAAGACGGATAAATATGTAAAATAAATCAACATTTATCCTAATTGTTATATACTTAAAAGCATATCTCCAAATTATCTTTGTTATGTAATATTTCTTTTTATATTAAAATAAATGTCATTTTGTTTATATATATATATATATATATGTGTGTGTGTGTGTGTGTGTGTGTGTGTGTGTGTTTATATATTGTGTTGTATTTATATATTAGGGAATAAACATTTTTGAAAATTTTTATTATTAAAATTTCCTTATTAATGAATTTCAGTGATTACAATGTTCTACTACTGTTAAATAACATTTATTTTTATGTATGCGTATAAACTGTTTTGTACTGTTAACAAAGTAAAATGTTTTGCAAAAATGTTTCATGGAAACTTATTTTATGGGGGCGCAGAAAAACGTTTTGCACAAGAATGCCTCCTACTACCCATGGCGCGGCCCTGCGCGCGCCCACTATATCTTTTCAGTTAGTCATGATTAAACTTATGAAGACTCTTACAAACAATGACATTAACACTACGACAAAAATTAATCTCTCTCACAAACCCATCCATCCCATCAAAAAAAAAAGGAAAAAAGCCACATCACAACCAGGTACAGCATACAAACCAAACTCACTTTCACATCCACTTTACTTGCATCTGTAGCATTAACACAAACATAAAAGACGTTCATCTGTCCCTGACCATGTCTTTCAGAACATGGTCAGGGACAGATGAACCTCCAAGCGCACTCCAGTTGCTTCTTTAACTCATCCACCCATCTAATTCTTGGTCTTCCTCTTCTCCTGCTTCTTTATGAACTGGTCAATAACATCGTCATAAAAAGTTGGTTGTAACTTAATTTTCCCAAGCAACACGCACAATTGTAAAGGCTGGTTGAAGCTCACTGGCTAGAGCTACGTTGACTGCGTATGGCCTGTGTTTAAGCAACAGAGTGAGACGACGTGAAATGACAGTGCTGCTGCGAGGACCTGGAAGCTCCTACAACCGAGCAAGCCAAGGTAGCGTTGACTAGACGAGCAAGCATCGGCCTTCGATACATAACGCAAAGCTCAATTATTGCCGCGCGCAAGCTTAAGACGTCTTTTTTCTTAAGACGGAGTTTATTTTTATTTTGGCCTTCTGAATAATGCAGTGTATAGCCATTGCAAATCTTTTATATTATTTACTCTACTTGCGATATTTGGGGTATCTGAGTGCTTGTTTAAGCGTAAGTACTGAGAGACATCCCTGACATGGTTATTTTCATGGATATTTTCGCCCGTGTTCCATGACTTCTCATTTAACAATCTTCCAACGTACTCACTTCAACATCTAGAATGTACTTATTTTAACTTTTTAAAATAAGTACTTTTTATGTCACCTTTATCATTTCTGATTCCTTTTTCAGTAGTTTTTTTTTTTCCAATTTTAAACTTTTTCCAGAGCAGTTTTGTCACGTTCGTGATAAACAGGTCTTCCCATTGGCTTTTGTTCGGTTACTTTTTTTACACATAGCTTAGCTTTCTTACATTTGTTTCTGTATTTTTCTCCGGGCATCTACTGATTTAACTTCCGAAACATTAAACAAATACGTTAGCAGAAATCGTTTCACCACTTTCGATCGAAATGAACAAAATGTAAAAGACTTAGTAAAAGGCGTTTTTAGCTCAAAAAAGGGAGAATCATTGAAATCACAAAAGGCATAGAATGTTAGCATGAAAGACTTTGAGTGAAAAAAATAAACTGAAGTGATGAGATAATCACTTCCTGTTGACAGTAAGTAACTGACATCTTCAGCCTGGGCCGTGATCAATTCATATCGACTTGAACCATGCGCAGACAAATGCAAAATTTAGGGTTAACTAATCTTTATTTGAATAAAACAAATTACTATATTTGAATCAACTCATTGGGAAATTAGATGCAAAGACTCCATTTATGTCGTATGTGTTCCGAAGCCCACATAATAATAATAATAATAATAATAATAATAATAATAATAATAATAACGTTTCAATGAAGGCCAGATTTCGGTTCTACTATTCAGACTGTGAGAATGTGAAATCAAGCATATGTTCACGTAATGTGATCATAATCAATATAATATACCCATGAATATATTTAATTGCTATCAAGATAGTTGGTATAAGATAAAATGAGTTCTATATTTTATTACTGTTTTGTGACGTCGAGTATTTCATTATGCACTTCATTTATTTTATAGTGAGCGAAATCGTCAGCGCAGACTACAGAACAGCTTTCGGCATGGCTCCGTATATTGGGTCAAGTGCAGCCTACATCATCCTGCCAGGAATTACGTGGATTTTAAGGAGTTGGTTTTATATTCAACTAGCCATTTCGGTCCCTGCAGTTATCTCTCTGGTAATTATGTGGTGGTAAGTATTTCAAAATATCTGTTCCAGCTTCTTAAGAACCACTCATCAAAATTAATAATTTATTTATATATCTTTATTAGACATTTTAAAAACTTAAAAACTGCGATCTAGTTTTACCTGCATTTGACTCAATAAAATATTCGTGGCACGAGGTCGTCCTCTGTTTGTTTCATGAATCCTCGAAAAGCGGCATAGAAATGTATGGGTCGCTGTACATGTACAGCGACCGATACATTAAAAATAATTTATCCAGGAAAATTGGCTTATATGCTTGCTTTTCTTAAAAGCACTTACAGAAAATGAAATGAAATTATGATGTTGTAAGATGACACGATTTTTACTTCTGAAACCCTTGCAAAAAATTAACATAAATGACACACTCGTAATACGATTATTAGTTGCCTGAACCACCAAGACTTTTATTTATTTTATTTTATGATTTTTGATATTCTGCAAGTTTTCTTCTTTATTTTATTAATCTCATATACTGTTTTAGGTTTATATCGGAATCTCCACGTTGGTTGCTTACTCAACAAAGGCTGCAAGAAGCTGAAACTGTATTAGCAGCTGCTGCCAAGATGAACAGACGTAACGTTAAGAATCTGGAAGAAACCATTAGGAAAATGTACACTCAAATCTGCAAGGTGGGCAATTTTGCATTTCGTTATTCTTTTCTCGTATACTGTGACTTGAAATTTCAGAAAAACTCACAACGTAGTGGTAAATATATTGATTTTACAACAAATGTACAATGCATTTTGATATACAATACGATATTGAAAAACCCGATCAGTTGCACTCATTGCTCTTCAGGGACGTAAATAATTGGTGCATTATTGGTGTTGGGAACTAGAATTACTCCTTAATGTATCAGTTTGGTCACTAGTGTAATTCTAGTTCCCAACACCAATAATGCACCAATTATTTATGTCCCTCTGAGAGAAAAATATAGAGCAATTCTGGGTATCAAATGATGATAGGTTAGTGAGAGATGCTTCTAGAGATGCGAAGTCTCATCAAGAAAGTTTTCCGATAGCTCACCATTCAATAAATCAAATAATCAAACAAGCATAATTAAAATGTTATTTAATAATCTTCATTCTATGAATTCATTTAAATATAATCAGTTTAAATCAAATCCGAACACGTTCGATTTGAATGAGAACAGAGATTTGGTTGTGCCAAGCCCCAGCCATCCGACAGACTCCGCCAACTTCATTTTAAACTGGAAACGCCATAATTGAAGTCTTCAGACAGAAGTATTGTTTCTAATGAACAGTATCTGAAACCACTCTAGTAAGAAAAAGGTATAAAAAAAACCAGCCACCAAGCTGTTAATCGTTTGCTTAAAACTGTTTATAATATTCTTAATGCTCTTCGCAACCATATGCCTGGGGAAGGAGTGTCCTAGGTTCGGTTCCCGTCGACGACGTGAGGAGCTCAAGGATCTGCCATAGCCAAGTTAGCCGGTCTTCGGCGTTGGCATCAGAGGTTTTTTCCCCTAGTTTATCTGGGGTTTTTCATCCCGCAAGCAGGCAAACCGGCCCTATGAACTCACAGGCTACAGTCATAGGATACCTCCAGGAATAAGGATTAACCAACCCCGTAGGATTTTCGTTCAGAATGCCTACACGTAAAAAGTGTAGGTCTACGCGTGAGCGTAACATATGATGATGATATAGTTCTCAACATGACGAAATAAAGCCCTCAATTATATATTGTAATTATAATTATAATTATATATATTATAATTATATAATTCCCTATAGAGTCGATTTTAAAATAAATGTTTTATTTATTTTAAAATAAATAAATGCATAAGACCCCTTTAAATCATGGGTCTTATATCTCCTCTGTCAACTTTTTTTTTCACTCAACGGAGACCCTTTTTTAAGTTAATAACGATATGTCACCTGCAGGTACTTTTAAATTACTCCGTGATGGGTTTCCTTCCAAGCACTTTTATGACCTTAAAGCTCATTGATACTGACTGATTGCTGCATGAAAGTTAGTATGGAAAATTAGAGCTACTGCTATTAAAATAAAACCTGTTACAAAAACAAATTTCAAAAAATATCCGAAATACAACAAAAAATACAGAAAAAAAAATACAAAAAAGCAACAAAAATACATCCAAAAATCGAACAAAACAAAATTCCGCGACAAAACAAAACTTCCACATCGAATTTATTAACACGCAAGGTCTCAATACTAACATACGTGACATGCACCACCACTACTTACAGGCATCTGAACTCTCTCTTTCATCAATGAACTTCAACTGGATCCTCTACAACCACAGATTTCCACATTATGCATACTGCCTTCCATAAGAAGGATGGAACATATGCTTTTTGTTACCAAAAGGTTAACCCATCTTGAATCTCGTTTATATGTTCTACTTTGGCTCAACTTTCTTTGCCTCATTTTGTTGCTTTCATTTGTTGCCTTTACTATTCTCCTAATTCTACACTAATCTTTTTATATATATCTGAAAGCTGTCACACACAAGCTAATAAACAGTGAGATAATTTTTCTAGGAGAATTGAAGGTCCATAAAATGAAAAATTTTGCTTTCAATAATGATCCAACACAAATCATCCATCAACTTATAAGGGAATCCTCATTATTCTCCCAACAATCTTGGACTTTTTCTTAACCCTCTCCCTTCAAATACACTTCTGACAGTAGCCCCCCCCCCCTTTGACAACTCTGACCATAACCTTGTCCTCCATGATCCATTTTTTTTATAGATCATCCTCTCAATTTGATCACTTGCTTCCATCAAATAGCAAATTATTCTTGTTAAATGAGTTCATTTATTCCCCACTCTACTCAAACCCACAGCCCTTATCCAAGCCTTGCTGTTTTAAATTTGCCAAATTCAGCATTCATTTAAAAGCTAAAAATAAAAACTTTATCTTACTCGGCTTACATAAAGTCCGTAACAGCTGTAAAAGAATCACCAAAAGACTAAAGCAGACTAAAGCAGACTTCATGCACTAAATTTGCCTCCTACTCAAGTGGGAGTTGAGCCTTCAGGTCCTTCACCAAGGCAGTTGGGCAAAATTTCCATAACTTCATCTTTCTCTCTCTCTGTGTCTATCTATTTTACTGTCTGACATCTAGCTTACCCTGGTATAAATATATCACATCCATAGCTAACGCAGACTCCAGAAACTTATTCTATTTCATTCTGAACTCTGTTTCTTTATATTTATGATACCAACCTTAGAATATTATTCGCGCATTTAGGTGATGCACCTAAAACTTCCCTAAGTATTCGTGATTGTATGCAGAATAGGGTAGTCTGCCTAATAGGTGCTCTCTCTCTCTCTCTCTCTCTCTCTCTCTCACACACACACACACACACACACACACACACACACACACACACACACACACACACACACACACACACACACACACACACACACACACACACACACACACACACACACACACAGGTAGAGAGAGAAAGAGAGAGAGAGAAATAAAATTAGACAAATGAATGAAATCACTGATATGAAAACATTAAGAAAAATTGTTCATAAAGAAAAAAATGCTTATCAGCATTTTAAAATACAGCCAATATATAACTGGATCCAAAAAAGAAAAAAAGAAACACAATATAAAAAATGATACTGAAAGAATGCAAGATAAAAAATGGGCAAAGAAAGTAAAGAACTGGATACCAAATGGGAAACGAATCAAAGGAAGAACATGGCGAAGATGATGAGAGAGTCTTGAAAACAGCAGCACTTCAAGCAACTAGTCTTAATAGTGAAAGAAAAAGAAGCAGACAATTTTGCGAGGCTAGCAAAAGGCATTGTTCAGTGTGATAATCTGATCATGAAATTTATTCATTGATTTGTTATCAGAAATAAAAGGATTTAATTTATCTGTGCAGCACCATGAATGACGGACATACTGTAGATACGATTCTCGACTTGAAAGTTTGCATTGTCTTTTGCTTGTTTACGATAGATGGCGCCAGGAAGGAATTGCTTGAAATACTTAAAATAAAAAATAAAAATAAAAATGCAAATAGAAACTTGAATTGCCTCCTAAAAACTTCCATTAATTTTATATAGGGGAAAAAAAGAGACTATTACGGCTTCAATTCTAGAACTTTTCCAGGACTTTTGAATCAATGGCAGAGTTAATCGATCTTTGGTGGAAGCGAATAGGATTTGCCTTAGGAAAGAAATTAAGGTTTTTAGCTGACAAAAAAAAAAAAAAAAAAAGGAATCTGTAGCACACACACGAATACATACAAATAAATACTGGTTAGGATTAACATTGATCAGGGTAATTAAATAAAAGAGCATTAGCTTTTATATGGGTCATTGGTAATTCACCCAACATTAGCGATAGTAAGTGGTAGAGACACGGTGTCTATTAACTTCCAAGGAATTAAGGGCTAAAATGATTGTGCCTTCTCCTTTTTGGTACACGAAACGGCATTAACGAATTTATTTTTATATGTTTTAAAACTGCAATGAGATTAAGTCAGCGTAACGTATTTCAAGTTTTATTGTCGCGTTATTTCCTTTCATATATAAGGAGGGAGAGCAGAATAGCTTCAATTATAGACATGTTCTTGTTACTTCCAAATGAATCAAGAAATTCTTTGACTAACTTAAAATTAATGTAATCTCTCTTTTTTGTGTTATTATAGCTAACTATAATAAAGAGAATGAGTTGTTTTTAAGGAAGGTTGTGATATACGTACTACTCTCAAAAAAAAAAAAAATTAAGCTTAGGAAGGGGAGAGAGAGAGAGAGAGAGAGAGAGATCTGAGGTGAAAAAGTGTACGAACGATAGAATTTTAATGAAGGAATTTGAATTTTAAATCAGCCCCAGTTCGCTTAATATCTGCTGAGAGAGTAAAAAAATTAATCCAAGAACTTTTAAATCCAGATTTGTAATATCAATTAATAAATATTAGATAACTAATGTAAATTAAAGTTGGTACTAAAGAAATAATAATGAACCGATATCATTTTTCTAGTTTGGTGTTCAGGTAGAGTATTATGCAACTGATTTTTATTTCCAATTTCCAGGTGGAGACAGAAGGCAAATGTAAGCAGGGGACAATAATCGACTTGATAAGGACTCCGAGTTTAAGAAAGAAAACACTTACTCTTTATTTCATTTGGTGAGTGTTTATCTTTAAAATTGCGTTTATTTCTTTAAGATACATTATAATTTATAATAATAAATTTAAAATTATTCGAGCCATCAAAACCCATTCTTTCTGCTCAGTTATTACTGTACAAGTGGTATAAGCTTTTTAGCATTTGATGTGCCTGCTAATCGCGCGACTCTTACACCTGATTTACACCATCATCATCATCACTGTAACAGTGATGATGACGATGTTAATTATTCTGCGGTGCTCCATATAGATATATTTGGTGTCTTTGATCCTAGTCGAAAGGGTATCAGGATCACAGTGGAGGGCTTTAGGTCTCATTACGCCCATACATTTTGTAACCATAGCCGAATCTGACAGATCAAAATATATGGTGTAAACTGACGATGAACTTATAAGTGCAACTGGTACAGAAAAGCTGACATTTTACACTTCCAATAAACTTACATGATTGGAATTTTGTCAGAAAGGAAATTGTGCACAGGGTGCTCGCCCGTGAAGGCTTAGTACAGATTCCTTTCATGTAACGGAAATAATAATTCCTGGAGGAAGTCAGGTTTTGTTACTACAGCACGAGTTACTGATGGTTAAGAACAAATTGTACGGTTCATTGAAGCCTAGCATTTCATGCATGTATGAATTGGCATCGAGATAATTGGGAACAAAGCCAAGCCAGGGAAATTGTGGCGTTAATTGAGATAATCTAGCAGAGAATATTTAGCGTAAGTGAGAGACAGGTGACAGACAACGTGACTGGTGTGAATATGCTGATTACAGGATATTTCAGCAGAACAGAAGAAATAAAAAAAAAGGAGGGGAAAGAGTTTTTAAATGAGAGCAGAGCATTGCAGCTGCTGAGAATAGAAAAACATGGAAAAGAGGGATAATAGCATTTAAGGTATTTGGTGTGAAAGTATTTTGTATATTGGATAGAATATTCGCTAGGATAATTGTACAAGCTACGGTACATCGAAACGGATGAGGTTGAAATATTCCAGCAAACAGACATGGCTGATTATTATGAGGGACTTGACTTATGAGAAAATCGACTGCGGTGAAGAAATAGCTGATAGTAGAAAAAATGAATCTCCTTAGTTGCTCGGGTAGAAGAGACTTGACGATCCTGAGTGTTAGAGTAACCATGTTGTACTAACATGGGAGGCGACCTGTTTCCTGTGAAGTAATTAAATTCAAAAAATTACAGAGCAGAAAACTCCGAGTAACAGACATTGTTTTGGGAATATACGCTGGCATGAGGAACTACTTGAGAAGGAGAAAAGTATATTAAAAATGCTTGGACTTTGGTAAAAGATCACTTGAAGGCGAGGAATCGGAATGTTTTCTGATTCTCCTTCAGGAATTAGGACAGTTAGGAGGATACACGAGTATGTATGGTAGTTGAAATAATGAAATTCAGGAGGAACAGCAAAAGAAGAATCTCTGGGGGCATAAGAACATTCAAAGAAGACCTTCAATCATACATCCAGTAAAAAATGCCCACTGCTGATGGTGGCAGCAAACTGAATGATTCAGATGTATAGAAGACTTTTTACTGAGTTCTTTGTATTTCATGCAAATGGATATATGCGGGCAGTCAGATAGATGGTGGAAGAAGAAGATAATATGTAGTCAGAAGAATGCGAAGAAATTTCTATATTGAGTAACCTTGTATAAATATTGGAGTAGGATCGAAAGTTGTATTACCATGTATTTGAAGGAATGAGCTGAGTTCACTGTGCCTCTGACTTGGATGTTCAATGACACTCCGGTAGAGCCGAAAAAGGAAGGTAGTACCGCTACACAAGGGACGTTTGAACCTCAAGTATCTATTAATTACCGATCAATCTCTGCGTATATCTGATAAGACTAACTGCCGGTCATGCTGGAATGATAACGAACGGTAGGAGAAGCAAATTGTGCCAAACTAGGTTCCTGAGAGAAGGGGATTGTCGAAAAGATAGCAATGATTTGTTAAGCGAATGCATAGTTTTGCTAATTTGATCATTATTTATAATAAACTAACGACATTACTAGATACTGGCGACAGTTAAAGTATACTATTTCTTCATTTCGTAAAATCAGTTGACAAAATTCAGCACAAGAAGCTAATCTTCATCACAAGCCATTTAGTATTCAATTAACTTGTGATGGAGATTGATAGTACATGGGTTGGGTTGTTTGGAATTACAGCCGAAGAAACTAAAGCTATGAATCCACTGTATTATTCATTTTAATTGCATTGTGTTCTTCTGGCCAGTTTACCTGTTTTATGGAATGAAAAAAAGTTTCTGTGATGAACTTCCCTGCTGCTTTCATCTGCCTAGAAGAAGATAATAAAGATGCCACAATTCTTTTTGTGACATACTTATTATTATCTTCGTCTAGCTACCATTCCTCAAACCTTTGCCCCTTCCACATCTTGTAATGCATATCCATCTATGTAGTACACTGATTTCTATCTCCTTGGTGTAAGTATAAAACCTTACACGTGCTGACATGGACCAGATATCCCAACTCTTCTGCAAACCCCCAAAAGATGCTAAACCTATTTGGAGTAATACTACATAAGAGTTATTTTTCGTAACTCCCCAGTTTTGCATAATCTGCAAACAGCTACATATTTCTCTTTGGTAAAAGATGCTGTGAGCATAGTTAAATTAAATAGCGAAGGGCTGAGCGCAGTATTCTGTGGCACCCTGCGTAATACACTCTTCCATACGCAACACGTTAATATCCATTCATCGGGTTTCTTGTCCATGTTCTAATAGTCTGCCTCATACGAAGGCAGCAGGAAATTTCATTCCGGAAACTTTTCTTTCTTTTTTTCTGGGAATTTCATCCCAGAAACCAGTGAGTCGCGACAAAGTGGCTGTGGCATTTTATTTGAAGTTCAAATGCGGTCTTTGATTCGACTGCCTTTGGACTTCATGCGCGGATTTGGTCTTTTTGGTTTCGTGAATAAGGAGAATTTCGAAAAAGGTCAAAGCACAGCAAGTAAGATTTGAGATCTGTGGAATGTTGGCTATGAAGAAAGATTAAGAGAGTAAGTTGAAGAGTCAGAATGATGAGGCAGGGAGAATATGATAGAGACATATAAGTTGTTGAAAGGGGTTTATAGGATAGATACAGGGGAGATTTTTTGTTTCAGTATATTGTGGAAGGAGGAGGAACTAGAAGTCATTTATGTAATAGAAGTTAAAATAAGAGCTCGGTCAGTAAAGAAGTGGGAAGCATGTTTTAATTTTTTTCGTGGAGATAGGTGGGCAGTTAGAATATACTGTCATCGCGAGAGTGGAGAATACATCAGTAAACGTATGACAGCATTGTGGTGAGCTGTATGATCCTCCCTGAATTCTGTTAATTTTATAGTAGATTGATAAGCATCAAGCGTAAATAGAAATATATGATGCAATAAACTGGCCTGATATGTAGAGTGTGTCTCCCACGACAAGTTCTACACTCCATGGAAATAGTAATAGTAATAATAATAATTTTAAAACAACTTCAAGGAGAAGCGTCAAAAACATTTAGTCAGTCATTAAATAACTCTTTCTAGAACTAATTTCACTGGTATCAAATGTCGTGTCTGAAATGCAATAAATTAAATTCAAAATATTTTTATATGCTGCACGTGGGGTATGAATCCAATACACAAAACACTGCTGTCTTTCCACAGAGGTAAAATTTATTTATTTATTTTTAATAGAATGAATTTATATTGCAAGGATAATACTATGCAAATAACAACAGAAATTTGTATATTACTGCATTCAGGTATTAAATGTTTATAAACTCGATTCTGACACCACAGTTTCTTTCTTTCTAATTTCCCAAGGAAATTAAGAGGTACTACGCAATCACATTTTAGTCAATTAATAGAAATTAAGACAATAAATTTCTTAATTAATGGTTAATTATTACAGTAAAATATTTATTTCACAAGACAAAGCAAAAGAATTATTTCCTACTCTCTCTCTCTCTCTCTCTCTCTCTAAAAAGACACAAAAATTTAAAAAAAAAATCAAAGAATGGCAAATAGCTGAGATGGTTGTGTTTACAATTCAATCCGAACGCATGCACCGGTTGCTTAATAAAATAAGAAGTTGTCTGGTTAGGAAACCTGGACAAAAGAACAATAACCATTGAAATCTTGGTGAGATAAAGAGATGGCTCATGAACAGTGCTATTAAGTCCTTACTTCTGACAGTGCGATAATACTCAGACCATTTCTTAAATTGAGATTCTGGAAAAGAAGAAATATAATTCAAAGTTTCATTCAGAAAATTTTAACCTTATTTAATAAATACCTTAATGTCAGTAAGACATTTATCAAATGTCTTACCAACAGTTAGTTACTGGTCTAAACAGGATTCGAAAGTAGGTCTTTCCAACCAAAACGGAAATCAGTTCAGAAGTTGGATGAGAAAAGGCTTAGAAGAAGTTCCTATAGTTAGTAATTAGAATCGCATCTTTAACTTTCTTCTGCTGATCAATAGTCATGGAAATTATCAGAGGCCAGCGCAGGCAATTCACACCAGTACTATATGAAAATAAATATAATTCACTGTAGTGTGTAATGCTTTCACTAGCTTTCTCAGAAATTTAAGTGAGTTTCATAATTTTTTAATATTAATACTTCAACATTACTACTTAAGCAGACATATATATGCTAATGTACAATAGTGCATTGATTTTGTGTGGCTACTTAAAAACATACCGATGTTTTTCTTGAACAACAGCAGATTCAAATATTTAGGAACCATTAGGCGAGGAGGAGCTGAAGTGAGTAAAGAAGAAGAAAAGCTGCTTCAGTGGGTTTGAAGTTGAACTTAGCTGCCACTCGCATTGCAGTAAGTTTAGCAGAAAGGCGAAGGACTGAATTGGGAAGTATAGGATATGAGATCAATCTATGAGGTCAAAGCTCGATTTAGGATGTAGAACCATAACAAAAAGTTGAATAAGTATTATGTGTGTTAACTGCTTGTATTCTTCTGCTGCATTTGCCTACTCTACGTGATAAAAAATAACTTTACGATCTCCATATGAGACCAGCTAAGTCACCTTCAGTCGAAAGTCCATTTAAAGATTCTTCGCATCTTAGATAGGATTCGAAACTAGATCTTTCCAACCTCCGTAGCTTGAAGAAGCAGAAAGAGATCATCTGTGTTATAAAGACTATAGTGAGTTTGTAAGAAGGGAAGGGGGGGGTACCTATTAACCGATTTGCACTTTGCTGTACAACCCAGATTTTGAGAAAGCCTTTTGGCATTCCACTTGCGAGAATAGCATTCTAGGGTAGACGAATTTGGGATTTATATAAAGTTATGATGATCTGCAGTGACAAGTAACGTCAAGAGCGACAAGGCATTGAATGTTTGGAGGCTGAGAATGATAAGGATGTGATGCGTGTTTTTACCATCTAAGATACAGACTTATTACACTGTATATGAGGTGTTCATGACTCCAGCATTTATTTCCGTAATCATTGGTAAATACTATACTGAACAAGAGTTCCCCAAAATGAGTTCCAAAATGATTTATTTGTGTGTGTGTGTGTGTGTGTGTGTGTGTGTGTGTGTGTGTGTGTGTGTGTGTGTGTGTGTGTGTGTGTGTGTGTGTGTGTGTGTGTGTGTGTGTGTGTGTGTGTGTGTGTGTGTGTGTGTGTGTGCGTGACTTTCTATAATTGCTGAAAATCTCAATATTTTCTTGATTCTAGGTTCGTTATTTTCTTCACATACTACGGCTTATCATTAAACACGAGCGAACTCGGTGGCGACCCATTTGTTAATTTTCTCGTATCCGGTGCTGTTGAATTTCCATCATACTTGTTATCCATGATCATTCTCAAATATGCAGGTCGCAGACTGCCATTAACTGGGACGATGCTAGCAGGAGGAGCCGTGTGCGTTCTTACTGTACTTTTGCAAAGAGGTGAGTACTAACCTAATCTGTTATATTTATAGTTTGTTAAGGCGAAGTTAACAAGACAGATTAATTATTTTTCAAAAATGTTTTCACGCTTACTTGGTTAATTACACCTGTGCTATTATTAACGATATTTGACATTCTGAATGAGAGACATTGCCATATTCTGCAAAATGTGTTTTATTTTCGGTCCATATTTATTTTATCGGGGCATATCTCATAATGAAATATGCCCCGATAAAATAAATATGGGTTTGTTTTCACAATTTTGGATATCAGTGTCTTTCACTGCTTGCTGATACTCGTGTTCGCATTAATTAATATTTTGTCCAACACATGTCTGTTAACGGCAGGTGTTTATTGTTTCACAGAATTAATTTCAGTTTCTAGCGGCAAAAGTCTTTTATTTATTTGAGGTTCAGATTTGTTGAAATTACATCTACGACAATAATCTTCATTAGAGTTCTTTTTGTTGGTGATTCAAGGAGAATTTTTTTATTATTTCCTTAGATATTACATGGTTGAAGGTGACCCTGGCAATGGTCGGAAAACTGTGCGTCTGCTGTGCTCTTGCAATCATACATGTCTATTCAGCCGAAATATATCCTACCGTGGTGAGAAGTGTTGGACTTGGCTCAAGTGCCATGTTTGGGCTTGTTGGATCTGCAGTATCGCCTTTTGCCAAAGAAATCGTAAGTATTGTATGATTTGAAGAAAATGTAAATCTTATATGCAACCAATTTTTGCATTAAAAATACGGTACGAAGCAAGGACCTTCTTTTTTTAAAAAACATTTTTGGGCAATGTTAGTATGCAAGTTAAATCGAATTGTATAATAGAATAGATGGTGCATAATTTATTGAAAAAACAATGTAGTACGATCAAATATTAAAAAAGGGTTTCTATAGTTCAAAAAAATTGATAATGTTTTACGAGAGCACGTATAACATTTCATGATTTTTTTTTTTTTTTTTTTTACTCGTAATATACAGGGTCAAGCAACGCATAATAGCGTCCCTCTTGGAATCTATGGAGGCTTATCGATAATTGCTAGCCTTTTGGTATTGCTTTTGCCTGAAACCAAAAATCAAACTCTACCAGACACCTTAGGGCAAGCTGAACAGCAACCAAAGTGAGTAGCAAAATTTAGTTTAATATTATTAATTCATGAAATCTTCCTTTCTTAAACTTTGCTTTGATCTCTATACAAAAATGTGCTCTACCTAACTAACCTTTACACTGGATGTAACTTTAACTGATTTATAGAATTAAGTACAAAAAAGTGCTAAATTTTACTCTAAATCTAATTATATTAATTATTATCTGTTGGATTTTTTTTTTTTTTTTTTTGTTTTCATCTGTTCCCATTTACGTTCTGGCCTCACAATGCAGCGTTTCAGAATGCCGTGCTAATTTAATCTTAACAATGGATGCAAATGAATTTTAGTCTATTCTGTTAGTAAATTGCTTATGTCATTATTATTATTAAATTCGCAGAAGACAGATTTATATCAGCAACCATTAAAATAAAATTATCAGCCCGCTATTTTACATCGGATAAACAAAACTCCAATTCCGATATTGTCCACATTAAAACAATTCAAAATTTTTACAGATGATAGTATGGTGGAAGTCGAAATCTAAAAGACTTCATGTCATCTTATGACACAATCTGACAGGAAGACATACATATATTATCATTCTAGAAATACCACCTGGAGTCAAAAGTTTCATCGAGGGGCATCTTGGTGTCATCGATGCCCTGTGTATGCAAGAAAGCCAAATAATAAGAAATAAATAAATAAAAATTAAAGCAAGCAAGCAAGGATTCATTCACTACCATTACTACACGATTATAGACAACTGGGGAAAAAATCCATATAATTCCCTATAGAAAAAAAAAGCGGAATACAGAAACAAACTTCAATCAAAAAGACACCGAAATAAACATATTCCAATAATAAGATAAAAGAACGGAAAAAATTAAAGACACTTGGATAGTGATAAACAAAGTACGCAAAAAAACATTTATTTCACTCTACATCAACTTTGTCAAACATAGCATATGCAGCAAGCAACTAGCAGACATATTTAATGATTTAATTTTCATTGCTAGTTCTGTTTAAAATTTAGCCATAAACTTTCATTTTTGCAGCTAAATTTTAATTTCTTTTATTACTGATTTCAGAAAAAAATCCTATTTTAATCAATACATTTCAATAATATTGCCTCACGAATACCATATGTATTGCTAACATTTTTCAATTTTAGTGCTTCGTATTTTAATATTGTTGCAGTAGCACAGAATTGACAATATTTCAAACTTTTCGCTAACATATCAGTTGAATGTTTTTTAAGCTTAATATTTTTCTTGCAAAGTTAACGCGCACAGAAATATCGATCCTGAGAATTTTCTGTTATAACATTTGTTATTTATTTAGCAATAAGATTCTAAATATGAACTGTACAACTTCTTTCTACAATGTATCTATTTTCGTTCAAGATGTTCGAAGAAAATGGCAGAAGGCGGAGCATAAAAGCAGAATGGCAGATGGCAGCTTTCTGTTTAAAGCATCATCTCTCAGTAATTTTATTGTAGATAATACATGTATTGTAATAAATCCGTTTATTTTGAAGAAAGTGTTTTGTTTTTCTTCTAAAAATTAATAAAATGTAATCTGCTAGTTGGGACATTCCTATCGTTTCATGATTATTACATTGCAAAAATGAAATAATTTTTATTTTGCTTTGCAATGAACACAATACGCCTTTCGTTTATTAACTACTGAATCCTCGAAACACATTCAGCCACAATTATATCAGCAATTACGCATAATTTAAACAACTTTAACTGAGAGATTAACATAGAGGAAAGTTATCCAGTAGTTACTAACTAAAGGAACTATCATTTACAGTATCATTTATATTCCTCAACACATTAGTCCCTCGGGACAATATTCGTTTGATTAGGGGTCACGGTGAATTAATGCAGATCACACGTCACTCCTCTGCTACATCTCCTAAGGTATGTATGCCTATATTCATTCGTGGGGTTGTTTGAGGGGGAGAAAAACCATCCGTATGAAACCGGCTAATTTGCTATTTGACTAAAATGACCTGATAAAGATTCCTCACCTTATAGACGCGCTTCAAACTCAGGTCTTTCCAACCAAAAGACCCATCCATACCAATTGAGCAACGAAGGCTCACATTATTATTATTGTTATTATTATAAAAATTATACTACAGTATATTATTATTATTATTATTATTATTATTATTATTTATTTGTCTCCCACCCACAATGGGTTGTAAACTTATATACATCAGCATCGTGGGTGAGCTAAGGATTTTTTTTATGCCTGTGTAGTTCAGTGGAAGTGACGCTTACATCTTCTACGCAAGGTCGACTGAAGATAGACTTAAGTTCAAGTCTAGTTACGGACTGGAGGAACTTTTCCTAAGACTTTCTTCAACCGGTTCCCGAGTTAGTCGATCTCCGGCACGGACAAGGGGGTTTTTTGTCCTGAAAACTTGGATTTTTCGTCCCATAAACTCAAGAATATTGACCTATAACCCACACTATTTACAGACAATAACATATCCTGTTAGGGTTAGGTTCAAAGAGATGCAGCACTTATTTGCCAGTCTCTTCATCATTTGCCGCTTATAATTAGTAATAATTTTGGGCCAGCTATCCCTGATCAACTACTATTAAAGATTGAACTCTCTACTCAGTCCCCAAACACTAGGAAGAGTTTTAAAAAAAGGCTCGCCCACTTCCTATAAGGGAATAAAAGGCGTCAGCTGATTGTTTTTATATTTTTGTATTTAATTTTTTTTTTTTAGATTTATTTTTCTTACATGTCAATTAAGGTCACTTAAAATGCAAGTATGAAAATGATCAAAGTAGCATAGTAAGTGTTTTTCCTGCCTGCCAATATTTTTTTTTTCAACCGAAGAAGGCATTACCTCATGCAATTTCCGCGTATAATTTTATACGTCATTAATGCACAATGATGTAACTGACGATAACAACAACGATAGACTTCTGACTATTACTAATCGTAACAGGATTTCTTATAATACGGTTTCAAATAATACTGTTCGATTAAGGGTCACACCCTAGATAACTTGGTGGAGGACTCCATATGATCTACAAAGAATGCATAGAACTGACTAGACTTCTCACACAATGACCAATCCTTGTTTTTATTAACAACTGAGCTTTTCATTTGGTATCCAAGTAGTTGCCTAGTAAAGAGAGGCACCACTGGAATATCAAATGAAAAGGACGGAGTGCCAATTTTTGGACACACTGTTCAGTGCCTCCAAAATTAAGGAATAAAGAAAAAAATCGCAATAACGAGGGAAGAAAAAAAAAGCATATGAAAGTCAGGTAAATCATGTAAAAAAATGACGCTGTCTGGTTATCGTGTACAATACAATAAAGTGGCACTATCGGTGGAATATATTCAAATACTCACGGCATAAAAACTGGTCCATTTCGTGACTAGAGTGAGAACAATGCATTTCATGATAGCAAAATTCTTGGATATGGCAGCAGACACATAATTTAACCTACGAATTCAGGTGGCGAGCCATCGTAGGACTAGAGGCCGGCCAAAATTAGGTGGAGATAGCCAGATGGTAGCATGTGAGTTGTTCTGTGGTTCGGGCGCGCGCGCGCGCACACACACACACACACACACACACACACACACACACACACACACACACACACACACACACACACACACTGTGAAACTAATTCCAATAGTCATAAACAGTATCCGAGAGATACAGCGAAGGAAAGCCTCGCACTATAACAGCGTGTGACCAATAGCTCCGATTATCTGTTCGCTGAAACGGAAAGAAGGTGGTCTGCATGCTAGGCGACCGGTAATATACGAATCCCTATACCCATGCCACAGGAGAGAGATAGAACGTTGGAAAGTTGGTTAGGGTCCGCGTAAACTGTACCCAAGATCGATGGAGATTATTGTTTACGAACTAATCCCGATTTATTCTACAAAGCGATACCAAGCATCCTCTGATCTGGAGAGAACCAAGGACATGTCATAATCCCTCTAATATCCGTGAAAGGAACACTTATGGTGGAGGTAGTGTGATTGTTTCAGAAGCATCTCGTTGGGTGGACTCACCGACCAATATGTGCTTCCTAGAGAAACTATGGATACTGCAAACTTATAGCAAGGTCCTGGTTCCCTACGTTGGTCCGTATTCGGGTACGGTAGGGGATCATTATCGTCTTATCGTACAAGACGATAACGGTCGTCCTGATCGTGTGAAGATTGTTGACCAATATCTTCAAGAATATATTATGGTAATCCCATAATACATAACATATTACATCCCAAATGGGATGTTTTAGGGAGATGTATTACTTTTTTCAATTCCTTTCCCTCAAACCTTGAGGGACTTAGAGAGCGTTGCAGGAGCATTGATTGATATTAACAACTGAGCTCCTGGACATCATTGTAAACAGTGCGAAAATTGTGAGCGCTGTATTGCTTTGAGGAATGACTACATTCCTTATTGAGTTACTCTGACAATCTCATTTTGACCTCTTGTTTATGACCAGTCTTCATGTACCCATCTGTTACTAAATTAAATTATTTATTTACAATTTTTGCGGGTGTTTCTTTCATATTTGATATCATACTACTTTTCACCGAATTGCATAAAAATTCATCATACAGTTTTTGAATTATCGTAATTTTTCTCTTTGTTCATTAATTTATGGAAACCAGTGTAAGAAACATGCATATGAGAGTGCCCATAAGTGAAAAATTGAAGAGCAAGGGAAAAAAACTGAAAAATCAGCTATCTATTAGAAAATCAGCACTTCTACATAACTAACCATAACATCAGTGTATGATGCATCAGAAGAAGGAACTACAGAAATAATGGTGGCATAGCAAGAATTACCGAGAGGAAGAAGAACAAAACGCGTGAGATCCTTTAAAATGATAACTGTCAGAATATTTATTCAGATAAATATGAAGTAAAAGGAGAACAACTATAATGTTTAACAGCAAAGATGAAAAACTCTTCCTGAATGGGAGGCATTTTCAAGAGCTGAGTGAGGTTAGAAAATTTCAAGATGGGAAAATTGAACAATGCAGTACACTGTGCACTACAATGCTCAAACATGGATATTGCTCAGGCTGAATCAACAATAACCTCATAGACTGTGAATCGAGCGCGTCTAGAAAGCGAAGGATCTTTATAAGGACTTTTCATCAGAAGTTGAGTTAGCTGGTCTCATACGGGAACAGAAGTATCTTTCCTCTTGGAAACTCAGGTTTTCCAAAACAGGCAAACCAGCAGGAAGAACAGACGCAATTAACAGATAATAACACACTAGCCATATAGCCCTAATTGCTACTTCTATAATTGAAAAGAACACTCACGTGCGCATAAATTCATGACATTTTGCGAGTTTACATTACCTAGTTATCTGTTCATGAATTATATTTTTATAATGACATAATTACAAGCTAAATGTAAAACAGGTCTCTAACTTTTCTTTGTGAATGGGATCACAGTAAATATTATAATAATAATGACCAACACGCATACTGAGGCAATTGGTATTATTATTAATAATAATTTAGTCTCCACAGCCAAGATGCAGAGGCCATCTCCTTAAATTAAGAAGAATTGGGTTCAGATTCCGTTGGGAATGTAAGTTGAAAAATCCTTTGTAAGGACTTTTCATCTGAATGTGAGTTATTGGATATCATACGAAAGTGGAAGAAACCTGACAAACTGACCAGAAGTGACATGCGCTGACAAACACGGCAGGAGATGGCAGAGTGATGATTAGAAAGCACAAACACCGACAGACATAGTAAGTTATTGAGATAGGATTAACTGTTCTATCATAGCATTACTTAGGATATGAAGCTAAGTTACTTGGCAATGTCATACCCTTTAGTGCAATATGTTAAGCGAAAGGCATGATATTATTAATAATTATAAATAATTATTAAGTAACTGAAACACCAAAAGTTAGGGCTAAAGAGTGCCACTTACTTACTCCCTTTGAGAAATAAAAAAAGGTTTAGACTTTTTTTTAGAACTTAGATATTAGATGTATTGGAAATACTAGCACCCACTAAAGAAATAACAACAGGTGATTAGAGAGACATATTCTATGCAGACCTAAATTTATCTAAAAAGCAACATGACACCTTCAAGAAATCCATGGACTCATCGGGAGAGGGCACTCTGTATATACCATCCATTGTCAACACTATTTAATATTATATTTTATAACACTACCTAATAATATCTTTTGTCTGTAAATTGCATGTGTACTACGACCAATTTTCCTATAAGTAATTATGCAATTTGTAGGTAAAAGAATAATTATTATTATTACATGACACCTCCAAGGAGTCCAAGGACTCATCGCGGGAGGGCATTCCATCACGCACAACAATAATGTGACGAAATGTTTTTTTAAAAAAGTACTCTGATCCGTTTTTGTTGTCATCACAAGTAAAAACTTATTGCCTTATCGTTGAGGCCACAACATTCTCAGTTCTGGATAGGAACATGAATTACAGTATTATTATCTTTGATCAGACCTTTCAGATCATTCATTTATCCTCTCAAACATCAGCGTACTTCCAACACAACAATCAAATCAATAAAAAAAATAACTAACCGGTGACATCCTCAGATAAGCTTACTAAAAGCTTCGAAAATGCAAGCTTAAACATTACATGTCAACCGAGATAAACAGAAAGGAAAAAAAAAACATTTATTACATTGAAGTGCTATAGTTACAGCACTTAAATACATTAAAAAGCAAAAATTGTAAAATATATATAACTTATTGTTATACTATAAATACTGTTAAAAAAATGTAATCTTATGCAACCCACAACTATAAATTACCATCTACAGCAACTGCTATTAATACATTATACAAAAAAAAAGAAAAATTTGTCTGAAATTCATTGTAAAAAAAAAAGAACAACACGTTTTGTAAATGTATAATATATAATCATAATTTTAATAATATAAAACTTAAATACATTAAAAAGCAAAAATTGTAAAATATATATAACTTATTGTTATACTATAAATACTGTTAAAAAAATGTAATCTTATTCAACCCACAACTATAAATTACCATCTACAGTAACTGCTATTAATACATTATACAAAAAAAGAAAAATTTGTCTGAAATTCATTGTAAAAAAAAAAAAAAAGAACAACACGTTTTGTAAATGCATAATATATAATCATAATTTTAATAATAAAAAATAATTGGATTAAAAATATTTAAAATATTATTATTATTATTATGACATGTATGTAATTTTTATAATTTTTTAATTTCTATAATTTTATAATGTAATTATTATATGTATGCAAGACATAATAAAGTGTTAAAAAATTATTATTATTATTATTATAGAAATTATTATATAAAAGACATTGCCCCAACCCACATAAAAATACTAATCTATAAAGCATTATGTGAAAACATTTTAAGATATGCAATCACATCATACGCATTCTGCACAGACTACAGACTTAACAGGCTACAATGGTTGCAAGATAAAATGATAAAACTGATATTCTGGGAACAACCCACTCTTATGCAGGAAGCATGGACAAAACACAAAATATTTAAGGTGAAACACTTATGCCACTACACAGTCATGTTAAAACACTACTACAGCCCAACATATACAAGTGTAGAGTAACCAGAACAACATATCAAATAACAAGACCACAGTCAACAAACTACATAACATATAAGTACAACAATCACAACGGCAAAGCCACCCGAAACTTCTACGTACCTGACATGATAAACAAACTGCCGTTCGACAACACAAACCTAGGAATATACAGAGAGCTGAAACAGGCACTATATAAATATTATAGCGAGAATGAAAATTAGAGCAATTCCTGTTTCTCTCTCCCCCACCACACATACACACACACACACACAAAACGACAACCGCCCCCTCTCAAAAAACCACCACTACAAGAACACAAAGAAACAAACACACCATGTCTAAATCCAACCCTATTTGCACAAAAAAAAAAAAAAAAAAGTTAAACTGTAATAGCAGTCGAAGTCTTTCAAACACGTACCAACAAACAGTAAAATCAACACCTGGCTTGTGACCACTATAGGAACACAGCCATGAAACCACCACCCTCTGTCATCTATTATCTTCCTCAGATAAGCTCTGCTAAGCTTCGAGGAAGAAAATTATTAACTTGCAAGTATCTGCTATACACACTTGTAATGCGTTATAAATATTATATACATATAATTACTACAGCAACTATGTATGCAATTCATCTGAGACATAAAAAAAAAAAAAAAAATTCTGTATAATCCTTATTGTAAATACTGTAAATATTATTATTGTATGTAACTTATACTGGGACATAATAAAATGTAAAAAAAAAAAAAATTATTATTATTATTATTGAACTGTGTGTGTATGCTGCATTACTGCATTGTATCGTGAATTGTGTGCACATTGGTGCCAATCCATATTTAGCTAGTTTAAAAAAATGTATATTCATATTTATAAAATGTACTCTGCATTTTGTATATCGAATTTTCGTACTGTACAGAAAAGATAATATGTTTTTCATTGTGTGTGTGCAGATACTCTGTGTGATAGTAAACCTTATCATTTTCATTGTAAAAACAAATAAGTCGTTTATAAAAAAAAAATATTATTATTATTATAATTATTATATTCTAAATTCAAAAATTCTGTATAAACCTTATTGTAAATATTGTAAATATTATTATTGTATGTAATTTATACTGAGACATAATAAAATGTTTAAAAAAAAAATTATTATTATTATTATTATTATACAAACACTTCCTGGACTCACGACTCATCAAGGGAGGCAATAGTAAGATGTATTCTAACAGAGATAATGTTTATCATACATCATCTTAAATTGATTCAATGTTTGTGCACTCACCATCTCATTTGGCAATAAATTCCACTCACCAACCACTCTCCTTGCAAAAAAGTCATCATACCACACTCTCTTACGCACCACACCTTTATACAACTTCCAAGAATGATCTCTTGTCTCTATCCCCTTCCCTCATTGAACCCTTTGAAAAATATCCTCGGTATCTATTTGATAAGCACCCCTCAGCAATTTATATGTCTGAATCATATCGCCCCTCTTCCGCCTATCGACTAGCGTCTGTAATTTATAATCTCTCAACTGTCTTCATAGTCGGTATTCTACAATCCCGATATTGCCTTTGTTATTCGCCTCTGAACTTTTTCCACAGTTTGCTTCTCACCTAGGAACGCAGGTGACCAAATCGATGCGAAGTAGTCCAGATGTGGTCTAATCAAAGCCTTATACAGCGGAATGACCACATCCTTATCTCTACTTGTCAGTGTTCCTCTTAGTATACTGGCATTTTTTGTGTTTCTTTTTATTATTTTTGCAATATATCCCTTGAACTTCAATTCTTTATCCACCAATATCCCAAGATCCCAAGATGCCCCTAAAATAGAACCCTGTGGGACTCCACTGGTAACTCTCCTGAGAGACGTGGCACCTCTATACACAACCGTTTGACATCGATTAGAAAGACAGTCTGCATCCAATTAACCTACTGATTTTCCAATTCAATTTGCCTTAACTTATATACCATTTTTTATGTGGTAGCCTGTCAAATGCCTTTGTAAAATCCAGAAGTATCACTGGATATGAATCACCCCTATCCAGAACGGTAGTCACCTTATAAAATGTAAGCAAATTTGTAAATCAAGACCTCCCTTTAACAAACCCCTGCTGATCTCTATACAGAATTTTTTTCCTTGTCCACTCAAACTTGTATTCTATTCCTAACCAATCTCTTCAAACTCTTAACAACCGCTCCAGAAATGCAAACTGATCTGTAATTTTAAACACCCGTTTTGCTTTCACCTTTATGCAATGGAACAATCTTGCCCTCTTTCCACTCATTAGGGATTGTTGAGGACACTAGACTCTCATTAAACAACCGAGTTAACAGAAGTGTCATTCTTTAGCGCATTCTTTCATAACACCTGGTGAAATTCCATCCAGCCCAATAGTCTTATTCACATCAATATGACTTAAGCAATCATAGACTTCTACTTCATTCACCTTCAAGGAACTAGGCTGAAGTATTGGTTTCTCAACTTCTTGTTTCCTTAGAATAGTAACATTACCATTAAGAAAAATCTTAGCAAAATGATCACTGAACAACTCCACAATAACTTCTTCCTTGGTCACTTTTGCGCCATCTCTGTCCAGCAGAGTTATCTTCCCATAATCATTCTTTCTTTTGCTAGCTGCATAACCGAAAAATTCTCTGGGATTTTTCTTAGCCTGTTTCGCTAGTCTCCTCTCATACTCTAATTTTGCCTTTCTTGTTATACTTGTCACTCTTCTTGCCTGCACTTTATATATTTCATGCAACTGTTCACATCTTCGAAGTTTATATTTGTTCCACAATCTTCTCTTCTTCTGCAATTCCTGCTTAATTTCCCTATTCATCTATTTAACACTTATCTTGTTAATCCTTTATGATTTAGGCACATAGTTCGTTATTGCCCTCATCAAATCCTTCTTAACTATGACCCACGCCATACTAATTTCTTTTCTTTCTCTCAATTTATATTTCGAAAATTGAAATCCTCCATTAATATAACGCTTTTTTAATAGCTAAACTAATTTGCCTATACATTTCTTTCTCATTTCGTTCATTACTCCCAGGTCTGTAACACACCCCAACTAAATACCTCTCTTTAGTAACACTTATTTCACACCAGACACTTTCAAAATCACTCTCATTTTTACCTCCTACTTCCACAGACCTACATAGACACAACTCATTTGTTATCATCAGTAATACACCCCCTTCTTTTTTAAAATTTCTGTCTTCTCTAAAAATGCTATATCCATCAACTTCAATGCCACTCAAGATATCATTTCCGGTCAACCACGTTTCCGATATTCCTATTATCTGAGACTGGACTGCAAATAACCAATGCTATAAATTCTTCTGACTTATTCCTTATACTTCTCGCATTGGTATAAAGAGAGGGGGGTATTTTTAAGGTTTACCCTGGACTCGTAAATTTTTTCCAGCCTCTCTGTCACTGCTATTTCTAACACCCATCCTCATTCCTTCCCATTCTAATAACTCTCGTTTCCCCTGATCTAATGCCCACATATTTTCATTAAACAGTAACTTCTGTAAACGTTTACTTCCGTACTTATTTAAATGCAGACCATCAGCAGCATATAATTCCTTTCTCCTATCAAACTCCTCCCATATATCCACATATCCCCACCCCTCTTTTCCTAGACATCCTGCCTACCATTTCATTCATCAATGCCCTTGTCAATTCTCCACTATCATATCTAGGCAGCACATTAACTGTCCTAGAACTCTTACTCTTAATTCTAACAGTCTCCAACATCTCCCTCAAATCCCTTGCCACACGATTTACGCTCGCTACTTTCTAAATGATTCGTCCCAACCATTAAAACTATTCCATGTACACTCTCACCTCTCTTTATAGCTGTAGTCACACACTCTAATGTAGCTCCCGGACAACATTCTTTAAAGGCACTCCGGTTTTTACTCTACGAATCATCGAATTCCCTAGTATTATTTTCTTAACTTTCCTCCTCCACCTTTTTCCTCCCCTTTCCATTCATCCATCCCTACCAAATTCATCCTTTCCATTCCAGTCCCCAAGGATCTCTTATCACTCTCTAATCTCACTCCGTGCTGTCTGCAGTGAGTTCTGGAGCGTCCCAAATCTCTCTAAAATCTCGTTTCCGCACTTCCACTCTTCACTCATCCGAGAATCATTCTCACTTTCATGCACATTTTGCCTTATGTTTTCATGTATCATCTCTTCAATAAGTTTACATTTTTCACATATATATTACAAATTCTCTTTAAGCTCATAACACGTTTCTTTTTCTTTTTTTTAAAGCCTCAGGCATACATCAAACAAATGATGTATGCCTCAGGTGTTATGAGAAGATAACATCTGACATAATTTTTGAACACCATATTCTTAAGTACTGGTGGACAGGAAGTGATAGATAAATACACATGCCTTATGTTCTATTAATACAACCCTATATTAACAGAAAGAGAGAAAACCTGTTTGGAGAATTTAAATGTATTCAGAATGATAAGTTCATTTATTATGTTTTTCATTGTTATTCTATGCTTGTGCCTCACTAATGTAGTGGGAAGGAAGTATTATTTAGTTGGGAAAGACATCATGAAGAGATTCGAACGTGATCTCTTCAAAATGTGGAGAATTTACAGGGAATTTTCAAACTGAAGATGAGTTAATCTATCAGATGCTTATGACAAATTATTTCTGCTGAAAACTCGGATTCTTCCTTCTGCAAGATAAAGTTATGTAGCGCACAAGCAATAAAACAACAAAATATATTAATATTCTTTAGCTTGGATCGTAACTGTTATTCTGTGTAAAATAGTTTGTATTATTATTATTATTATTATTATTATTATTATTATTATTATTATTATTATTATTAATACTAATAACAAATTAGTATTATTAATAATTAATAATAAATAAATAATTAATTAATTAATAATAACAAACAAACAAATATAAACAAACAAAAATAAAAACAAACTAATTAATAATAACAAAAACTGTTAAATAAAATCTTCGAAACGGGACACATACCTGAAACACTGAAGACTGCATTAATCACACCCATACACAAACAGGGAAAAAGAAACATAATAAGTAATTACAGACCTATCGCCACGCTGCCTGTAATCAACCAAATCATGGAGCGCATTGTACATCAGAAACTCTCCACATACGTTGAAAAATTTCAAATCATACCCAAAACACAATATGGCTTTCAAAAAAATAAAGGAACAGCAACACTCCTGGAAGATTTCACAGATCTAATAAACGCTGCATTGGATAAAAACAGAATAACATTAGTGGTATTCATTGACCTAACAAAAGCATTTGACACACTAACACATAAAACCTTGTTAACGAAACTTACCCATATCGGAATTGGAGGTCGTCTACTCCAGTGGTTTAAAGCATACACGAAAAACAGAAAGCACATCACACGTATAGGATCAGCACACAGCAAAGAGGTACATGTAACCTGTGGAGTACCGCAAGGAGCTGTCCTATCTCCCATTCTATTTAACATATACACACACGACATAAGCCAACTCCCCCTAAAAAGTAAAATCTTCCAGTATGCAGACGACACTGCCATAGTATCCATTCACAACACTGTAAAAATCGCTTACAAAAATATGCAACACGACATCAATCAAATCACTAACTGGTTAACCGAAAACGGCATATATATAAACCCTGGAAAAACAAAGCTAATGATATTCAAAAACCCCCAAACCCTGCCCATAGAAACTAAATATCTCACTATCAAACATTCATCCTCCTATACACAAAGTGCAGAACCTAAAATCACAACCATCACACAGGTGAAAACAACACGCTACCTTGAACTTCACTTCGATGCAGATCAAAGTTGGAATAGCCATACAAACTACCTACATACCAAGCTTAGGATAACAGCAAGCAAACTATACAGATTAAAAGACATTGCCCCAACCCACATAAAAATACTAATCTATAAAGCATTATGTGAAAACATTTTAAGATATGCAATCACATCATACGCATTCTGCGCAGACTACAGACTTAACAGGCTACAATGGTTGCAAGATAAAATGATAAAACTGATATTCTGGGAACAACCCACTCTTATGCAGGAAGCATGGACAAAACACAAAATATTTAAGGTGAAACACTTACGCCACTACACAGTCATGTTAAAACACTACTACAGCCCAACATATAGAGTAACCAGAACAACATATCAAATAACAAGACCACAGTCAACAAACTACATAACATACAAGTACAACAATCACAACGGCAAAGCCACCCGAAACTTCTACGTACCTGACATGATAAACAAACTGCCGTTCGACAACAGAAACTTAGGAACATACAGAGAGCTGAAACAGGCACTATATAAATATTATAGCGAGAATGAAAATTAGAGCAATTCCTGTTTCTCTCTCCCCCACCACACATACACACACACACACAAACCTACGACAACCCCCCCCCTCTCAAAAAACTACCACTACAAGAACACAAAGAAACAAACACACCATGTCTAAATCCAACCCTATTTGCACAAAAAAAAAAAAAAAAAAAGTTAAACTGTAATAGCAGTCGAAGTCTTTCAAGCACGTACCAACAAACAGTAATATCAACACCTGGCTTGTGACCACTATAGGAACACAACCATGAAACCACCACCCTCTGTCATCTATTATCTTCCTCAGATAAGCTCTGCTAAGCTTCGAGGAAGAAAATTACTAACGTGCAAGTATCTGTTATACACACTTGTAATGCGTTATAAATATTATATACATATAATTACTACAGCAACTATGTATGCAATTCATCTGAGACATAAAAAAAAAAAAATTCTGTATAATCCTTATTGTAAATACTCTAAATATTATTATTGTATTTAACTTATACTGAGACATAATAAAATGTAAAAAAAAAAAAAATTATTATTATTATTGAATTGTGTGTGTATGCTGCATTACTGATTGTATCGTGAATTGTGTGCACATTGGTGCCAATCCATATTTAGCTAGTTTAAAAAAATGTATATTCATATTTATAAAATGTACTCTGCATTTTGTATATCGAATTTTCGCACTGTATAGAAAAGATAATATGTTTTTCATTGTGTGTGCAGATACTCTGTGTGATAGTAAACCTTATCATTTTCATTGTAAAAACAAAAACAAATAAGTCGTTTATAAAAAAAAAAAAAAAAAAAAATTATTATTATTATTATTATTATTATATTCTAAATTCAAAAATTCTGTATAAACCTTATTGTAAATATTGTAAATATTATTATTGTATGTAATTTATACTGAGACATAATAAAATGTTTAAAAAAAAATTATTATTATTATTATTATTATCATCATTATTATTATTATTATTATTATTATTATTATCATCATTATTATTATTATTATTATTATTATTATTATCATCATTATTATTATTATTATTATTATTATTCTAATAGTGTAAAAACTTCTACATCCCAGATATGATAAACAAATTACCTATCGAATACAGAAACCTTACAAACTACAATTGCCTGAAAAGAGCTGTAAGGCCATACTACGAACAAGAAACACGCACCCAAAATACCATACAAATTTAATGAAACACAATATATTCGTTCAGGCTTCCAGTTCAGCTACGTATCAATACATTCCAAGTTATTGTGTGTGTGTGTGGGTGGGTGTGGGTGTGGGTGTGGGTGGGTGGGTGTGTCTGCACGCGCGCAAATTTCTCAATCATAGATTTCGTTGCTTCCCAACACAGCAAAAAAAACAATAAATAATAACCAACTGGTGTCATCCTCAGATAAGCTTACATATAAGCTTCGAGGATGAAAGCAAAGAAATTAGTTCTCATCCAAGATATATCATATGTAATCAAATGCATGTAATGTACGTTATCACATGTAAACCAATGTATGTAATGTATGTATTATATGTAAACAAATGTATGTAATGTAAATATCATATGTAAACAAATATAAGTGATGTATCATATGTAATCAAATGTATGTGTATGTAATAACTGTAACAAAATTATTCAATATAGAGTGATTATATCCATTGATATTGTATATATAGAGTGTAAAATTGCAAAGAAACATCTGTAATAATCATCATTATGAATATTATAATAATATACGTTGTAAACAGTTACTGTTATTATTTAAAAAACTTTATGTATGAGAAAGTATTTGTTATGCATAATTGTGTTCATATCATGTATGTAATTTATCTGAGAAAAAAAAAAATTATTATTATTATTATTAAAAAAAAAAAAAAATGCGGCTTTTGTTACTAAGTTGTGTTTGGCTATTGATAAAATTTACACTTTACGGATATAATTAATAGAGCAGCATGCATTTAGTAGTTTATTATTATTATTATTATTATTATTATTATTATTATTATTATTATTATTATTATTATTATGTGACACCTCCACGGAGTCCAAAGACTAATCGAGGGAGAGTGTGCCAACAGCATCGAACAATTGATTCCCTTCCAACTACTAACCGAGTGCAAACTTGCTAACTTTTTACGTGAGTCATTAGTAGAGGCTCTACTAATCGACCACTAAACTGGGAATCAATCAATCAGTGCAAATGAGTATGTAAAAATCAGTTTTTTCAAGTTTTTCCTAGAAATTTATTTTCTAGGAAAAATTGCTGATTGCTCAAACTCTAAATCTATTTCTTTCAATTCCCATAAAGTTAAACACTTTAATATTGCTTACTAAAATGGAGCCAGCTATATAATTATGTAAATTAAAATATAAAACTCAAAGCCATGTAAATCACAATATAGAATCTATAATTTCTTCGTTTAATTTAATAAAATTAAATTAAACGAAATAAGATTCAACATAAATCGGTCAAAGTATTTCAAAGTCGTATGTTCTACTATTAAATTACACAGTGACAAACTTACTTACTTTCGTATATGGCATTTGACAAACGCAATCTTATTTTATGCACACGAAGCTAAAGCTGTTTACGGCAAAATCCAGTTAAGAGAAGCCTCACTGAATCTAGCAGAAGATAGAATAAGGCTTCATTATTTTCGTCAGACTAATTTCTCGGTATGTGTCGCTTCAGTTCAGTTCTTTAAGCATCCACATTTATCAAAATATCAATGTCAGATGATCCTAAAATTCAAGGTTAGCGTTCACATAAATGAACATTATCTTCATAATTCATACTTCAGTTTTCTGAAATATTGCTTAAGTTCTCGATAAAACATTTCAAAAATATTTTTCAACTGGGAATTAAATTAAATATTCGGTAATATTAATGTCCCATTTAATATTGATATTAATTATTAATATTCGCAGGTGATCCTAAAATTAGGATCACCGTGTCGTAATAATTAAATAATAATATTAATGTGAATATTGACCTTAATAATACTGTATTCGTACTTATGAAAATTAAAAATCGACTTCCTTAGCCTTTCAGTCTAACTCATTGTCAAATATTAATATTATATTATGTGGTGTAAAACTCCACATAATATTATTATTATTATTAGACACCTCCAGGGTATATATATATATATATATATATATATACCAAGTAATTGTATATATATATATACAATTACATTTCCCAAGTAAGTTGCTTACTTGGGAAATGGGATTAAAAACCAAGTTTATATAAAATTACTTGGTATCTTGAATACATAATAGCAACTTACTTGGGAAATAGGATTAAAAACCAAGTTTATATAAAATTACTTGGTATCTTGAATACATAATATACTCAAGTTAAAAAAAAACTTTCTACATCTATCTCTCATCCTGAGATTTTATTTAATAAGGTCAAAGCACCTTGTGGCAACTTGTTTAGGTAAAATTCATAAGCTCTGCATTACTTCAACCTTAGCATTGTTAGGTCTGGCTCCCACTGACGAGACCTCAATAAAGGTCAAAACCGGTATGGGTAGTGACCATTGCCTTTAATGCATAGCATCATACATCTCCGCATGCTTTACATTAAGGGAAAAATACTAAGGAAAGTTATCAGAGCTTAATCCACCTTTACCACGAGTTGCCTCAGACTTGCACTACGTGCAGGAGCAAACTTGACTTGTCTGTTTCCTTACTTGGGAAATAGGAGTATATATATATATATTATATACAGGGTGATTATAAAATAACGTCACAGGGAATTTTCAGAGTTCAGAGCCCTCTAGCGAGTAGTGTATTGGACAAAACTCCAATATTCGGTAGACGTACACAGTGGAACATGGGGATTCGATTTAACAAAAAAAAAAATAGTACCAAAAGTCGCCAACATGGGAAATTTTGGCGCTAATTACCGAGTAAAATGCATTAATTTGTATTATCGCGTTTCTTGTGAGCGATCATGCAATAAAAGGAAAGCCTGTGAGATTTCTTATCATTCGTAGACGAACTGCTTTTCGATGCCTCTTACCTTACGCGTGCGTGCTCTGTTAGTCAAACTCTATTATCAGCGGAACAATAATGCTAGTGCTTGTCTTCGTGATTTTCGGCATATGAAAAATTTACGAAAAGGATCGATTAGCGTAACAAACTTACGAAAACTGATTCGGCGATTTGAAACTACTGGAACTCTAGCAGTGCAGATAGGTAGAGGACGCAAACAAATCGATCATCAACAAGTTGAACAAGATGCAACTACTATTGTGGAACAGGAGATGACGAATGTGCAGCGTACCAGCAGTGCACGAGCAATATTCCGGCAAACGGATCTCATACACAACGGTGTGGAAAATCCTACATCAGATGTTGAAGTTTTACCCCCATAAAATCAGTCATGTTCAAGAATTACGCCTTCGTGATGTGACCACATGAATCGACATCTTTGAAATTCTTAGCGCGCATGGAAGTGGATGATGCATGGCCATGGCAGATTTTATGGAGTGACGAAGTGCACTTTTATTTGAACGGCGATATTAACACACGCAACTGTCGCATTTGGGCTGCAACTAATCCGCACGTGTGTCTGCAGATGCCTATCCACTCGCCCAAAGTCACAGTGTGGTGCGGATTTACGGCATCTTTTATCATCGGTTCATACTTTTACGAGGAAAATCGCCAAAATTGACCAGTGACCTGTTCCGGGTGATTATAATTCATAATGCATATTGGCAAACAGGTATGCCAATATGCTACAGAACTTTGTGGTTCCACAACTGCAGCAAAGAGGATGACTCGATTCGACGAACTTCATGCAGGATGGTGCACCACCCCCACATCGGACTTCAGGTGCAGCGTGTTTTGCGACAACATTTCTCTGACAGAAGAATCATTAGTCGTGCATTTCCCACGCCATGGCCACCGAGATCACCTGATCTCAATCCTTGTGACTTTTGGCTGTGGGGATTTCTTAAAAGCATTATGTATCAAGGACATGTATCCGATATTCCAACTTTGAAAGATCAAATAACGTTACACGTGAGACAAATCAATTCCGATATGTTGCGAGCCACTGTGGAAAATGTCGTGTACCATATGCAGTTCCTGGAACATCAGAATGGTGGTCATATTGAACCTCATTTGTAATTAACAATAAACGTCATGAAATTGATGTGTGCTGTCTCTCATTTGCCATTTAGTCATTCATTAGTTACACCTACTAAAATTAATTAGGCAGCGCCAAAATTTCCCCTGTTGGTGACTTTTGGTACTATTTTTTTCGTTAAATCGAATCCCCATGTTCCACTGTTTACGTCTACCGAATATTGGTGTGTTTCGTCCAATACATTACTCGCTAGAGGGATCTGAACACTTGACGTTATTTTATAATCACCCTGCATATAGGTTTATATATATATATATATATATATATATATATATATATTTGTTACACAGTGAATGTTACACAGTTAACAACCAAATGTTACACAGTGAAGAAAAATATTAATCGCTCACATTTTCCTGTAATCTTATGGAAGAAACAAACGTCTAGTAATATTAATTAACTAAATTTTATTTAATTATTAAGCCAATATTGTCAGTCACCAAGGCATCTTCATGTGCACATACGCACACAGAAATAAACAAACAAAACTGAGTATTGAATATATTAACCATATAGTTCTAGTTAGCGTCTTTTATGGCCTCACTAAGGAAATTTTGATAGTTAGATTAACGGTCGCATAATATTTTATATTTCATATTTTTGATAGTGTTAGACAGTCATATTTATTTAGGTTTACCGAAAGTTGTAAAGCTTTGGCAGATTAAAAAAAAAACGTTATAATAACTCTCGTTTATTCACCTTAATTCTAACATTGCAATTGTTATTTATAATATGGATGGTAAAATCACTGATAAACAAGTATTATTATTATTGCAAGGACATCTCCATAGAGTCCTAAGTCTCATCTTAGGAGATCCAAAATAACCACATAAAGCACTCACAACCGACTCAGGCACCTCATTCCATTCATCCACCACTTTCGAAGCGAAAAATCTAGTCCTCACTCCCATTCGAACCACACTTTTATTTTCAACTTCCAGGGATGACTTCCTGTACTGTTCCCTCTAGCTAAGTATTTCCTTTGTATTCAATCCTATAACATCCTTTTTCCTTTTTCTGACAGGACAAAAAAAAAAAAAAACAGAGGGTTTTAAAATTTTCACAATACATTCAGAAATTACTTGCACATAAGAGAGTAGAATATGAGTGATTTCCTCTGAGCAGAAGGGGCAAGGGATTCTACACCTAATGAATGCTTTATAAATGAAAGTCAAATGAAGCCATTTGATAGAAAGTTGACTTAAGTAACTTAAATGTTTCTATCATATCCCTATGTGTCGCCATACAACCAACTTTTGCAACCCATAAACCCTCAATCTATTCTCACAGGGAGTATTCCACAGATCACCCACCATCTTGATCACTCGCTTCTGGATCCTTTCCACCATTCCTCTTCCCCCAAAAAAACTCAGGTGACCACACCTGAGCACAGTAATCGAAATGTGGTCGCATCAAAGATTATAAAAAATAATGATAACTCCCTTATCTGTGGCTGTTAATGTTCTTCAATAACCAAGTAAAGGCGTGAACTACCCTGGCTACTTTAGCAAATATGTCCTCTAAACTTCAACTTTCTATCTACTACTACTACCCCCAAATATCTGACGTCATCATTTTCGTGGAGCTCAATTCCCTGAGTGTGGCACGGCCTGTAAAACTTTTTATCCCCAGATGCATAACTTTACACTTTTCCACAATAAATTGACATCCATGTTTTGTCCATATAGTCAGCCTACACGCTTGATTAACTATTATGAATCATAAGCAAACAACTTAATATTTTCCATCAAATTATTTCCTATATCATTTAAGTACAAATTAAACAGCAGTGATCTAAGCAAAGAGCCCAAGGGAACATCACTAGTCCTGGATTCTGCTCTTCCATATACTATTTTCTGATATCTGTCCATCAGCCACCCTTTTATCCATATCAGGTTTCATATCCATTTCCATTTATGGCAGTTTGAGTAACAGTTCTATGTGGTATCCTGTCAAACGCCTTTGCAAAATCCAGCAGTATCATCGAGTAACCATTTCCCTTTATCTAATCTCTCTCTCTCTCTCTCTCTCTCTCTCTCTTATAAAAAGTTAGTAGATTACTAAGGCATGATTGACCCTTCACAAGCCTCATAAGGTATAATTCTTATACACCCATTCCTGAATTCTCTTTTTTTTGACCAAATTTTCCAGTACTTTTACGACTCCTGAGATAATGATTGATCTATACTTTGAAAACACAGAATCGATCCTCCTTCATGCAAAGGAATTATTTTGCCCGAGTTGAGACCTAAACAGTCAAAGACATTGTCAGTTACCCCCACACATTCTCGTAAAACACGAGTCGATATTCCATGGACAATATTATAAAATCAGAAGTACTGATGCATACAAACTAAATAAATAATAAACGTTTATTAGTACAAAATTTATTTCATTTCTTTATATTAAAAAAATAATAAATCAGATAACACCTTTTATTCCCTTATAGGGAGTAGGCGAGGTCTTTAAACCCTCTCTAGCTTTTGGAGAGTGAGTTGGCAGTTCAATCTCCAGCGGTAGCCAATCAGAGATAGCTGGCCATTGTCTATCAATAATTATAGGCAGCCACTGATGAAGAGACTGGCAAACAAGTGCTGCCGTCTCTTGGTACTTAACCCTAAAAGGATATGTTACTGTCTGAAATAATGTGGATACTACGGTCGATTTTCTTGAGTTTACGGGATGAAAAACCCGAGTTTCCGGGAGAAAAACCAACTTGCCCGTGCCTGAGATTGACTCACTCGGGAACCGGTCAAAGAACTTTGAGGCGCCTAAGCGCCACTTCCACTGAGCTTCGAGGGTGGTCTGAAAAGTTCTCAGCCTAACAATGAAAAACAAATTTATTAATTTCAAAATTATTTTTTATTTTTCAACACAATCTCCCTTAAGACTAATACATTCATTCCAGCGATGCTCCAGCGCCATTATCCCAACCCTCTAGTGGTTCTCAGTAAGATATGCAAAATACCCCATACAGCTGTAATGACTTCTTGATTCGAAGAAAAATGCAGACCAGTGAGGAAGAGGTTTAGTTTTGGGAAGAGATAGTGGTGTCAGGGAGCCAAATCTGGGTAATAGGGTGGATGTTCCAACAATTCGTAGTGCAGATCCCTTAATTTTCATATTGCCAAAACACTTTTGTGGACAGGTGCATTTTCCTGATGAAAGATGATTTTTTTATTCTGCAAACCGGGTCTTTTCTGGCGAATTTTTTCGTCTAGTCTGGTTAAAAGATCGGAATATTATTCCCCGGTTAATGTTTCACCCTTTTCAATATAACTAATAAACAAAATGCCTTTAGTACCAAAACACCATGACCTTTCCTGGCATTGGAACCAACTTGGTCTTCTTTGAAGCTGAACAATCAGCTTCTGTCCACTGTTTTGGCTGCTGTTTGGGATTCTGGTGTGTAATGGTGAATCCAAATCGCATCCATAGCAATAAATCGATGCATAAAATCAGTTTTATTCTTTTTAAAACGCTCCGAGCACTGTTCAGAGATTTTCATGAGAGTGCGTTTTTGATCTGCTGTGAGCAAGTGTGGCACCCATCTGGCGCAAAGCTTTTTCATTTGCAATTCTTCATGCAAAATATCTCCTACATTTTTATTTTGAAATGCCTATAGTCTCGACAATTTCACGCACTTGGACTCGCCGGTCATCCAATACCACATCATGCACTTGGTCAATGATTTCTGGTGTTGTTACACTTTTTGGACATCCTTCACGTGGATCATCTTCAAGGCTGGTACGGCTCATGTTTAAACTCGGCAGTCCATTTCTTAATTATCGAAAACGAACTTCGAATTTTATGAACTTCAAATGAATTTCTTTTGTTGTTAAACTTTTTTTTACAAAGAATTTTATAACCGCACGATACTCAATTTTATCCATTTCGAGGGATAGAGACAACACTTTTGCTTCAGACAGCTGTATAAAACAAACTACTTGATAGAATCGATTGCAATTTCACATCGATGTTTATGACATATATACCAACTTAGAAAAAAAAATGTTGCCGATAGTGTTGCCATCTATGGTCGAAGACGAGAACTTTTCAGACAGGCCTTTCATTTCTTTATAATAAATTTCATATATTTGGTCGTATGTTTCACAACCGCTAAAAATATCATACGTAAATCGGAGGGCAACTGCCAGGAACGCAGTAGGGATATTTTATTTCTTTTTTTTAGTGATAAATAAAATGATTGAGTTTTACTGGAATTGAAATTAATAATATATCAGATCCCCTACCTCCCCCTTGAAGAATGATTTGGAAATCAGAATTTAAAATGTAGAAGTTGATATTCTGCAAGTTTGGTAATTTATATAAGTCATTAAACGAGAAAAGAAGAATAAATTGTATTGCCATTAGTAGCAGTGGCATAGCTAGGGTAGGGTGGAGGGGGAGATTCGCCCCAGGCGACACTTTTCAAGTGAGACACGATTTTATTTTTCGACGATTCTTTTATTTATGCTAACTTAGTAATTTTTTTTACTTAATTAATAATTAGTTTTTAAAATACTACTTACAACTAAAATAAGCATAAACATAGTGTTTTAATTTATTTCCCTATACTGTACTTCGCTTTGAATTTTTGTATAGTACGCCCACAGATTCGGGACCCTTCGACACGTCTGCACATGTGAAAAGAAGGAAAATCCATTCCGATTATAGGGTAATTAATCCGTCTTGTGGGATGGGTTGTTTATTATTACACGTCGAAAAATTAACTTCTCTTTTATGATCATTGTAGTTTTTAAAGTGATAACTATTTTGCTTGTATAACAGTTGGAAAATTTTATGTATAAAGCACGTAAATTCGCGTGTTGGTGACCAATTCGTACATCGCCTTATTTCTTTCCCCCCTTCAACATGAATGGACTCTTCTTGGCAGCTTTTCAACTACAGCTCTTTATACTGTGGACGGACTATAGTATTTTTGGTGTGTATTGAGAGGGGCGACAAACTCAGGGACCGCCCCAGGAGACAAAAACTTTAGCTATGCCACTGATTAGCAGAACCATTTATTGGATCTGCAGTAAACTGGAGAAGATAGTTGATATACAGGAGTGAAAGAGTAAGTGAAAGAATAAGGCCATGTGAAACACAAAAAATAGTAGCGAAGTTTGGGGATAAAAATGAATCTATCATGACACATAATGTGAGTGAAGAGAAGAAGCTGGCTACCTAACTGCAGAAGTCAGGAGAGTCACTTAATAAGCCATTATGCCTTAAAGATATTAAGAGCAAGCACAAAAGATTCTACAACCACGGCATTTGTTCAACGGAAGGAGGGTAAGAAACAAAAGATTTCCTGTTGATCGACAGTGGTGGAATTCACACGTGATCATTCATTAGTTGAACCGATTCAAGATAGCATAGAAGTTGAGTGCTACTGATTTTCTATTACTTTAGGAGGAACTGAAGTCAGCTAAACAGGTAATTAGATTGCAAAGATTTGCAACTCTTCTTTAAATGGGTTGAATATGTACTCATTTCCAAACATCAAGATAGATTCCACTGTTAAGTGGAATGTGAGAATTTTTTTTTAAAAAAAAGTAATGCAAAACAGGAGATAACGCTCTTTTTCTCTCACCAGAAAAACTTGATTCAATGATAACTTGTACTAACCATCAGTAAAGTCTTGAAGGATGGAGACTAACTATTTTCAAAATTTTGGGTTTAGAAGAGCTCTGCCTTCTCGCTTTGGGAATAAAAGGCGTTAAACTATTGTTATTTACTAACTATTCAAAGGCTCTAGTAGAAATTTATTAACCGACCTTACAGGTACACAGTCTCTTTTACTTTATTCTAGAAGACGTAAGTAGATCCACTGTTACCATAGAAACAAAACATCACTTTCGGCTTTAGAAACAAACAAATCTTTTCTCCCATTATATTATATTATATGGGAGAAAAGAACACATATATTCCAGCATATTGGTAAAATAATTTCAAATAAATCTTAACAGACTACAATATAACATGAATCCTAAAATGCATATGGAATGAGACATGTTTTGGATGAATTTCGAGAATAGAGAGAAAAATCAGTGCGATTTCTGATGGTTTTCATTCTCGTAAGGGAAGTAAACATCGCTCTTTCTCTTACTAACTTTTTATTTTCTTAAATTCTAGTTTTCCTAGTCTCTGCTTTCTTTCCATTATGATAAATTGATGTTAGCTATGTATATTACTATTAATACATCGGTTTGTCTATTTTCAGGGAGAAAAATTCCTATGATTCTCTCTTAGGAGATCTTAAAGAAAAGAATAAAAGAGATTCTATCGATGATATTAAAAAAAAAAAGTAATGGCCTTTTTCTTTGTAATATCTATTTGTTTTAAAATCTTTGTACTGAAAAACAATTAGTACTTATTTAAAAAATATTATGTTTAGTTTGCAAAGGATATAAAACAAAATTGATTTATTCAACTGACATCTAAAGAGATTAGCATTCGTGTATTGTTGGTGAAGCCAAAGAACTTACTGCAACGTCTTTCAGACGAAATGGCATACAAGTCAGGTGATGAAGTAAATGGATTAGTGAACTCTGTTAAATGTCATAAGCGCTATTTAAAAGGAAACAAAAGGCTCAGAGATTTATTTCTTCTGTGAGTGAAGTGAAAGTGAAATAGAAAATGCTCTCCTTGCTACTATTAGTTTCTGTTGTAGCCGTTAAAGTATTCAAAAAGACTTCACCCAATGGCAAGATTACTGTGTATTTAGGTAAAAGGGACTTTGGCGATTATGGCTCGTTTTGTGAACCTATAGACGGAGTTGTCCTGGTCGATTCTGAATATCTAAAAGACAGAAGAGTGTTTGGTCAAATCGTAACAACATTCCGATATGGAAGAGAAGAAGATGAAGTCATGGGGCTACATTTTAGTCGCCAGTTATATCTCGCTCTGGAACAGGTCTACCCTACTGTAGAAAAGGAAGAAAAATCTGAACTCCAAGGCCGCTTACTCCGTAAATTAGGAAACAACGCATTTGCTTTCACGTTTGATCTTCCTGACAATGCCCCACCTTCAGTAACATTACAACCCAGTTCCGAAGACCAAGGAAGACCACTTGGTGTTGAGTATGAATTAAAATTATTTGTAGCAGATAATAAAGAAGATAAACCTCATAAACGCAGTTCAGTGGCTATGGCAGTACGAAAACTTCAGTATGCAAATCCTGGACCCAACATCAGACAACCAAGCTCTATTGTAAGTAAAGGTTTTGTACTCAGTCCTGGCAAACTTCAGCTTGAGGTAACCCTCGATAGAGAATTCTATTTTCATGGTGACAAGATGTCAGTTAATGTAACGGTATCTAATTTTTCAAAGAAAACAGTGAAGAATATACGAGTATCAGTGATACAGAATACCGAAGTGACAATTGTCAATGGTCATTACAGCAAAACAGTGGCTAGCATCGAATCTAGAGAAGGATGTCCTATAATCCCAGGAGCAACGCTATCTAAAGTTTTCTATCTTCTTCCCCTAGCGGGAAACAACAAGGACAAACGCGGAATTGCCCTTGATGGTATGCTCAAAGAAGGAGATACCAACTTAGCATCATCTACCCTGGCCGGTGCAGATGCCCTTGGTATAATTATCTCATACATGCTTCGTGTTCGATTATACCTTGGAGCAATCGGAGGAGAATTGACGGCTGATGTTCCATTTAAATTGGTCAGTCCACTTCCAGAAAAAGGAGCTCCAGATGCGAAGATTGTTCAACAACAGAAACTGAAGAAACAGTTAAGCAGAGAGATGAGTACTGATCTTATCTTCGAAGACTTTGCCAGAAGAAGACAGTTTAGTGAAGAATTCGAATAGGACTGGAGTGTTATTTAGGCAATAGGTAATTTTAGGCATTTTTGTTTTCCTGAATTTGGTCAATAACCATAATTTTGATCAATCAGCCAAAAGAAATCCATTCGTACTTTCGTTTGCATTGTAGATATGAAAAATTTTCCATATAATAGCTCATAGTAAGTGAATAGAAATTTTCTTTTTTTGTTTATTGGTTTCAATATTATACATATGCAAATCATAAATTAAATGTAAACTGAAAACAAATATTAAGAATAAATTATGTTTGAAACTTTGTTTCTCTTATTCCATTTCTTATCTTATCTGAGAGAACGCTAATGTGCTTTTAAGAAGAAATAATGTATTATGACAGTGGTATTAAAATTTTATTTGGCGCCACCGTTTAAAAAGAGGAGAGAAATATCTACATGCTTTTCTATCTATCGACTTTAACATGGTCTATTATGGTACGCCAATTAGTTTGTGTTTTCGATAATCACTTTACCATTATCTGAATAAGAATTACTCACGTACGACTCAGATCAAAATTTCAATTGAAACAAATGAATTATTAACGGAAACTTCATACTATACTATCACTAAGATTTTTTATTGTTTTTTTAATTATTCATCGGTATTCGTTACTAGGTTGAGTGCATTCCTAGTGTGATAGAAGAATGTTTTCGAATGCCAATAGCAGGGGCGAATTCTCCATGCTTGCTGCGCAAGCTCATTATTCAGAAAGGAGTAATATTTATTTGTTAATAAATGCATGCATTTATAAGCATTCCATTTAGGCTTTTATTTTTGTAGACAGAAGACGTCTTAAGCTTGAGCGACAATAATTGAGCTTTGCGTTGTGTATCGAAGGCCGATGCTTGCTCGTCTAGTGAAAGCTATCTTGGCTCGCTCGGTTGTAGGAGCTTCCAGGTCCTCGCAACACCACTGTGATTTCATTCGCGCTCATAGCCATTTCGCGTCTTCTCACTCTGTTGATTAAACACAGGCCATACGCAGTCAACGTAGCTGTAGCCAGTGAGCTTCAGCCAGCCTTTACAAGTGTTGCGTGGGGAAATTAAGTTACAACCAACTTTTTATGACGATGTTATTGACCAGTTCATAAAGAAGAACCGTAGAGTAGAATTTGTATTCAAGTAGCTAAATTGAAAAAAGAGAATGTCATTTGTAAAATAAACATTGTATTTGTATGATTGAATGTACATAAATTTCTAAATATATAGGTTTTAAATGGTCAGTAATTCATTATTCCGCTAATAAGATTTCAATCACACATCTCACTCCCAGAATGATAACAAGAGCAAGCGTGAATTTCAAGACCAGCATTCGCTCCTGCCAATTGGTATTCAGTCGTGTGTGCGCGCACAGGCACATCCCACTGATAAAATGCTAGGCTCCAAACTACCCTGGTATAGTGAATAATTATACTCAATCGTCCTTAGTGAGCGGTGATACCTAGTGGTTAAATTCAGCCAGGGCGGGTCCAGACCCGGAACATTTTTCTGATTTGTGACTTTTCTCCCTTTACGGCAATTATGCCTACATTATTGTGCTATTATTCAACAATTGTTTACAGTTATTAATCTGTATATAAAGTCAATATCAACAGTCGCCATTACGAATGCGTGATGAAAGGGACGAGGAGGTTTGGAGCCTCCTGTAATGCGTTATCTTGCAGCGATTGACAAGCAAACGTTATTGCAGCGTAGTGTAGCGGAATTTTGACAGACTCGTAGCGATATTTTGTCTTTTCTGGATTGGCAACATTCAGCAACCAACAATAGCACGACAGATTAGCAGTTATTTATCAGAGCTCGTGATTGTGAGAAGCACAACAAAAAATCGTATAATATTTTTGTGTTTATGTAGGCCTACTATTTAAACTACAGATAAGTACATTGGTACCTTCTTTAAATGGAAAAATAGCTCGGATGACAGTGATAGTACAAAATGAGTTTGTAATGACAGTTTATGTGTCGTTTCTGAAGAGAAAGAAGTCTGTAACGAATCCACAGAATTCCCATCATTTGCAATGCGATAATATTAATACGTTGAACAAAAGGAAACATTTGCTGATTTGCTGGACACTTGACCAGTGGATAGCATTCAAAGGTAAATACAACTGGTTATTTTGTAAGGACGAAAGTTTGGGTGTATAACATGTGCAGAGGCACAGTCCCTAGGTGCAAATTCTTCACATCGGGGTATTCACTTAGCATCAGAGTGGATAAATGAATTAATACGTATTAACCACCTTAACGGCCGTTATGGATCAAATAAGCATCCGCATACGCTTCGTATCCATCATATATTTCATTGTTATAACAATGGTATTACAATTTTAATAAGCACTTCGCATCCATGATAACGTGAACGTCTATAGACGTCTTGGCCGGTAGCGTGGTTAAAGGAAGGGTCCAAAACAATACTAACAGAAGCAGCTCAGAAAGAGAATTTACGAACACAGAGATACCAAATCTCACAAAAGTGCAGAAGCAATTATTAGAAGTAAAATTGAGAATCATTGCAACACATTGTAGAAGAACAGAGCTCTTTGGCTCACGTGCCGTGTGTTTCGCACTTCCTACGGTTTTTTCATCGCTCATATAACCTAATGTTATCTGAAACTGAATTATCTTTTAATATGTTAGAAGTATTATAAAAAAAAAAAAAAAAAAAAATCAGCTAACGCCTTTTTATTCCCGTATATACGGGAGTAGGCGAGGCCATTTAGCCCAATCTAACTTTTGGAGACTGAGTCGGCAGTTCAATCTCCACTGGTACCCAATCAGAGACAGATGGCCCAAGGCTATCACTAATTAAGCGGTACGCAGTGAAGAGAGACGGCTCAAATGTGCCGCCATCTCGTGGTCTCTAACCCTAACACAATATATTTAATGTCTGAAATAATGTGGGTTCTACGGTCGATTTTCTTGAGTTTACAGGACGAAAAACCCGAGTTTCCGGGAGGAAAAACCTGCTTGCCCGTGCCAGAGATCGACTAACTCGGGAACCGGTCGAAAAAAGGCTTAGAAAAATTTCCTCTAGTCGCCGACTAGACTCGAAACCAAGACTTCCTTCGTGCGGCCTAGCGCGGTAGTGTGCAAACGCCACATCCACTGAGCTACACAGGCCAATTAAGGGAGCGCTCGGGAATGAACCGAGGACCTCCCGATAGAAGTATTATATTAATTTGTAATTTTGTATCTGTATTTAATGTTTCTGGTGGTGTGGAAGAGAAGGCCTGATGGCTAACTCCACCAGAATAAATAAATAAAATTAAAAAAAATGTTGTGACAATCTAGCAATAGACTCACATTTATGATCCTTAGTTTATGGACCGCGGAGCTTATTCGTTTAGAATTTAACCACTGGGGATACCTGAAATTCAATAAAGTGCAAAAAGTTACTAAACTGTCAATCAATGCACCGGCTTCGAAATAGTTCATTGGGACCAATATTTTTCTAGTATTGAACTCTGGTTCTGCTACCTTAAATTGAGCCTTAACCTGTGAATTAATAAATTCAAATATACCACAAAGTTGAGCCTTGTGCATAGCAGTGGAGGTGGCGCTTGCATCACTGCACTGGGCCGCACACAGAAAGACATAATTCAAGTCCAGTCACTGACTAGAGGAACTTATTCTAAACCTTTCTTTGACCAATTCCCATGCTAGATCTCTGGCATAGGTAAGCGCATTTTTTTCGTCCTGTAAATTCAAGAAACTCTACTGTAGAATCCACATTATTTCAGGCAAAATGCCATCTATTGGTCAGGTATAAAGAGATGGCAGCACTTGACTTCCTGTCTCTTTATCGGTTGCCGCTTATAATTAATGATAGTCTTGGGCCAGTTATCTCCGAGTGCTAGTGGAGACGGAACTGCCCACTCAGTCTCCAAAAGCTGGATAGAGACAAAAGGCCTCACTTACTCCCTATAAAAGCAGCTAGCTGATTTATTTTACCATTGTTGTTATATGTAGTTAACGGATATAGAGGTCAACAGACAGTATTACTTACTCATCACTTGTGGAATGATGATTGAATTCATTAAAAAATCATTTCCTAAAAAATGAGTTTACAATAGAGGCTGTATTATTTATTTTGAATATTGCTGCTTTTGCTATCTCACTGCGATTTAACGGATTTGGCAGTACCACTCATTTGAGATGTGTATACTTGCTAACTGAAAAATTCTAAATTTGACAGTTAAATCACTATTATTGTTTCTGTTTGACACATTTGTTGCAACAAAAAAAAAAACCCCGCTAAGTTCAGTAAATCCTTTTACTCATTTGAATATCCAAATTGATTCTCTTAACTGCAGAAAATAGGGAAAAGGGAATATAAAGGATTTGTAATGGGGGCAGTTTTAATATGAATTGTACATGGATAAATGAAGCCAACCTAAACATTCCTAAAAATATTTAGGTTGCTTGAAAATGTCAACTAAATAACCTAGAATGGCAAATGTTGGTCTTATTATTGGGCACATCTCCATCCTCCAATATACTGCTTGTAAATTCTATTACCACTGTAGACAAAAACTAGATGGGTATCAGGTTGTTATACCAGAGACTGTTGTCTTAACAAGGAAGAATTGATTTTCCACATTATTCAGAAACATTAAAAAGTGAATTATTTACAAAATCCATCTTTTGGGAGGAATAATTGTTAATTGCCCATTTGATGCACATAAATGGAAGATGAAATCTCATTTCTTTAAGTCTTGTTTCACCGCACTTTCTAAATATGAAAGCAGGGGAAAAAAAACTTATTCTGATGGAGGGGGAGTAAATACACTCATATAGAAAACTTCTAGTATGATATTAAATTAAAAAGAATTCCTAACAGTTTGGGAAAACAGTCAGTCAACTGCTGTCAAAGGCTACATCATGTTTGCCATTTTAAATAAGCTAAATGAAACCTGCCATGTACCTTTACATTTTCCATAATATTAGTATATGCAGAAGAAAGACTTAAATGTTTGATTATTCTAAATAGATCACGTTTTTATAGGCTCTTTTTCTACTGATTCCACATTAGTCGATTCTTGCTGCACAAGAAGTTCTACATCATGAAAAGAAATTGAAAATTAGCATAAATGACCATATTGACACAATACACAAATGAACCAGATCTGAAATGAAGACTCATCTAGCATACTGTAAGAATGGACTCAACCTTGGTGATGGTGAGAATATGAAGTGTCCCCGTCCAAAAAAAAAAAAGGGGGGTTAAAAGATCCATGTTAGAGGATTTACTGATTTGATAAATTAAATATCAATAATATGTATTTAAATTAAGGGGATATTAAATCCCACATTGTTTTAAAACCGAATAAGAAACTCAGAGTTTCTTGCCAAACATAGTATAGTATAGTAAACTATAAAGTATCGGCAACCACTAAGCGTCCGCTAAATCCGATACTTTATAGTTTACTATACTATATTCGGCAAGAAACTCTCCGAGTTTCTTATTCGGTTTTAAAACAATGTGGGATTTAATATCCCCTTAATTTAAATAATGTTTTGTTGCCGAAATGAAGCTTATTAGCTCTTTATATTTAAGTAACTTAATGGTTGCACCTGTTTGGAAACTCGTATAGCAGAGTATAAGTTCTTTTCACTATACACTTTGGTATTAACTTGGTCTAGCTACTCACTGATGAAGCCTCAAAAAAGGCTGAAACCGGTCTGGGTAGTGACCTCCCCATCATAATGTAATAACAGCATACATTTCCTAGGAAATGTGTTTTTACATTATGGAAAATACCTAAGAATAGCGATCAGAACTTTACCGACCTTGCTGCGAGATTTCCGGTATTCCACTACGTGCTAGGGTCACTTGCATTCAGCGGACGCTTAGTGGTCGCTGATACTTTATAGTTTACTATCTTATTCGGTTTTAAAACAATGTGGGATTTAATATCCCCTTGATTTAAATAATGTTTTGTTGCCGAAATGAAGCTTATTAGCTCTTTATATTTAAGTATCAATAATGTTTTCTTTACGATCAAGCAAAAAGTTGAATTTTTCAAGTCTGAACATAATTTTTTTTTAAGCTCTCTATGCTGTTCTAAAGCTCTTCTAAATGCTGGAATTAATATTCCAAGCAGAATGCAACCAAAATGAATCCTACAAACACAAAAATGTAGATTTAAAACACATTATTCATACTTTAAGTGAACTAAGTCAGATAATTTGATACGACCAGCGATACTTTTTTTCATGATACACCAGTTAACTACTAAGAAGGGCTGCAGTCTCATGGTGGGTGATGAAATTTATCCACCACCTAAAAGTATATACACAATAAGCTACAATTGCCTGGAATGATTAGGCTCAATGATTGAGAACGCTACTTATAAAAGCAAATGATAAGCAGATGATTTAAAAAATAAGATAATGAGCATTCTTATGCATCTGCTTATAACCAAGCCTCCGAAACATTGGCTACAACAGGAAATGACTATTTGCAAATTGTTTGACAATCAGGAATTTCTTTGGCAATCCAAATAAAATTACTGGGTTCAAGATATGGATAGTTCATAACTTTCCGTTACAAAGGTTTCATGAAATCCAAACCTATTTCTATAACAAAGTTTACTTAGTACACTTCCACAAACTGGAGGTGAATTTTCTTCCTAATTGATAGTACTCTTAAAGAAATTATGCCCAAAGATGGCATCACATGAAATACATCTGAAAACCATCTTTCCAGTTGAAGTGGAAAGGATTTTATAAAGATAATAGCGTGATCACAATTTTTTTTTTTTTAGTTCACTAGGCTTGCCCAAACCAGTAATCAGCGTGACCACATACACAAAAAGAAAGTTCTCATCTCTCCAACAACTGCCTGTTTGAGATGGCCAAAACATTTTAATTATCCTACCAATTTAATTCCTATAACATAAAAGCTAATAGCTAACAAGTCTTGTGCTGGCATTAATATATATATATATATATATATATATATATATATATATATATACATAAAAAAAGAAAGTTTACTATAGCGGATAGGTTCGCTATAGTAAACTATTCCTGTTGTCCTTATGAGTTCATTATAGTGAGAGGTGGCTTTACTGAGAATACCTGCATGTACCTCTTTAAATTCTTGTGTACTTCTTTGGGAAGCACTTCCTTATTTAGTATTTACAACTGCGGAATTAAATATCTTTGCACACTGATTTCTGCAAACCACATAATTCATTTAACTCAATTAACTAATAAGGCATACTGGAACCTGTGTGTTCTGTGATATTCTGAAAATTTCTCAGTTATGCTATATTATATTTGTGTGCGAATACAGTACTTAAAATACAAAAGTAGTATTTGGATGCAACCTTAGCAATGCCAAACATGAGTTATAATAATTCTTGTAGAAAGACTTATACATTGGCAACACATTACTATTAAATTATTGAAGGAATTTACAACATATGTTGGAATATTAATTAAAAGACGATTTAATAAATACTTCCTATATTTCGGCAATGTCATATTGCCATCAATCCTACTTTGGCTAAAAAGGCAGGACAGCGAATATCAGGATTTCAGAACACAAACGACTACATCCGGTTTCACCAGTATAGCCACTCTAGTCTTGCAGACCATGCTCTAGATACCTGACACAGAATATGTTGGAAGAAAGCCAAAGTAATACACCACAGCAAGTTCAAGTACGAAAGATTATTCATAGAATCAGCCTCAGCTTTAAAAAAACGTTCTAAACCACAACAAATTTGGGTGCATGAAACTGCCCCAAATTTGGGAGATATACTTACATCATGAGAACATCAGCCCAATGGCCTATGGGAGGGGGGCACCATTAGGACTTGAGGATCAAAAGTAATTTCTTATCTTCTGGTTTTTGTAGTGCCTGCATGCACATACCATATTTGTATGTCCCCATGAAGATGACAATGTGACATTGATACAATATAGGAAGTATTTATTAAATTGTCTTCTAATTAATATTCCAGTATACATTGTAAATTCCTTAAATAATTTAATAGTCATGAGCTATAATAAAGTGGCAGAATTTTTTTTTGAAAGCTTTATTATAGTTGTACAAAAGAATGATCATTCTGTTTCCTACTATGAAAATCTGCTGGAAGGAAGGAACTGTCTGTAGGATAGCTTCTTTCAATTAAGAAATAGCTTAACATAGGCTTCATTTGCAATTTTATTCTTATTTTCTAAAGAAAAAATAAGTTCAAGGCCAAATATTCATGATGGAAGTAAATTAAGTTGTGGTATACATTCCTGGGTTTATAATAACATTGTACCTTATTTCCTACCTTTACTGCTCTGTCCTAGAAATGTTTTGAAAACATTTCAAAATTTTCCTTAAAAAAAAAAAAAAGATATTTTTCTGAAAAAAAATTCTATGTATCTTAAATTTTGCAGTGTATTATTAAGATAAAAATGAACTTGTTCATCAGTTTTTAAGATGTGTATCTTGATAATGCAGCTTACATATGAAAAAAAAATGATAGAAATTCTTTTTTTTTTAAATTCACATTTTAGTTAATTATGTTTTGAATATACTTCTAAGGATAAAAAGATGAGCACTCACCATATCTTGTCATGTTATTTGTAATAAGAAAATTACTGAAACAATATTACAAGCATTTCATAAGAGAAAATACTCTTAGAAATTCTCACAACCACCAGTTATATCATTACATTTTTTCTCTCCCCCCCCCATATATATACCCTGTATTACTTAAACAAGTTGCTAGTTTAAGTAGCTATTATAAAATTAATATCCAAAATTTTGTCTCTTAATGCATAATTACAAGTTATTTACTTCTAGTACATTCCAAATTGGCTGGAATACTTTGCATTCTACAAACTTCATGACATGGATTCCATTTTTACATGGATGTGGTACAACCCAGTTAACAAATGCAACATAATTTATATGTTCAGTTTTATGTGAAGATCAAAACTGCATGATTAACTGGACCATGATTTGTGTACACACTGCTTGAAGGTTGGAGACAGGCTTTATGGTATCTTGATTTCAGATGATAGTTCACAGTGAAAGTTTATGTACCAAAGCGCTGTTCACAGCAACTGAATTTGGTCAGAATGTTTATGAATTGAGGATACTGGAAATTTTGATGAGAAGAAATTGACCTGGAAAAATGTAAAAGAATAAGTTAAATTCTATATACGTTTACAAGTAAAACATTAATACATTAACAAGTAAAAAAAATCCTTTGTTAACTATTAATAAGATACCATAAAGAATCTTATTTATGGCAAACTATTTCATTTTCTACTCTTTCATTCTATTTAAAGCTTTTATGATAAATGATGATCATAAATGATTGAGGTAAAATAAACAGGGAAACCCAGCTATGGAGACTAAATAGATTTTTTTTTTCTCCAGACAACTTTAGGGATCCAATAAACAAAGCAATCTCATGCTGGACAATAAAATTCACCTACCACTTAAAAACATAGCAGTAGGATTCAAACCCATAACTAGTGGGTTGAAAAATAGAGATGCCATCCACTCAGCCAACCAGGCTAGCACCTCAATGGCAAAATTTGAAAAACATGCCAATTGATTTAGGCAAAAAGCCAAGTGGTAAAATTGTTTGCAAGGATAGAAGAATCAGAGTTTCAAGATGAATTCCAGAAGTTAGTCCTAGAACAGAAATATCAAAAATTGTAAAAGCAAGCAAGTACTTTAAGAGAATAAAAAGGAAAAATAGCTTTATGTGTAAAAGTAATGAAACAAAAGTTATAGGATGATTTTGGTAAGACTATAAATATATAAATCTACTAATTACTTTGATTAGCAAAGGGTATGCATACAAACTTCTTCAGCCTAAACTTATGTGTAGCCATTCTACATCCTCAGTGATGACAGGTTAAGGCTAACGAAGATTGAGACACTGGGACAACGATACAGCAGGTAACAGCTGCCTTCTCATTCCTAAACTTTAACTAATATGTTGTCAGAAGTAGTTCTACAGCCAACTTTTCTGAGGTGCAAGATTAAAAATCTGAGTTTCGAGGAGAAGAAACCTTACATGCCTGACACAAAGATTAATTAATGCAAAAAACTGCTAAAAAAAGGTTTTAAAAAAAATTCCTCTTGCCAATGAGTAGAATAAAAACTATAGCAGTCTTGGAAGTTAACACTTTAAAAGTAGAAATGCTAAGACATAAGACAACACAAGCACCCATGGTAAAAAAAAAAAAAAAAAAAAACATCAGAAGTAGAAAAAATGATCTAGAGGCTATTGAAGCTTATAAAGGAAACAGAAAAATAAAAACTGAATATATTCTGATGTCTGATGTAATTACTTTGAAAGACGTAAATGACTTAAGCAGTGATAGTCTTGCAGTAGAAGATATCTAAGAGGAATGCAGTCAAGCAATATCAATACTTCAGGTAAACAAATCAGAAATGTAAAATGTAGAAAAGCAGCTGGAGTAGATGATAAAAATGCTCAAATATGGAGCTATAAAATTATATGGTAGTCATGCTGCATAAATCAGAAGGCTTGTCCAGAGAGTTGAATTCCAGATGAATTCAGATGACTGGAACAGAGCTCACATATGGTACCCATCCATAAAACTGAATGTGAAATTGCAGCAAAATTTCTATAATGAGTTATTCCAAGTAAGACTTATGCATATATATACTTGAGAAAAGGCTTAGAAAATTTGTGGAAGAGCAGACTAGGAGAGAACAAGCCAGGTTCAGGCCAAATAGGACTTAAGGATCAGAATTTAGGAACTGAAATATTTTAAAAAAAAATTACAATACAATACAGATTTATATTCAAGTTTGGTAGGAATTGTATGAACATTTAGGCTTGCACCATTACATGCATCCTATTAACTGGCTGCATCATCACAACTTCTCCCAGTTATATCAGTGTATAAAATCTTATCTTTCATAACATACAGATTTGTATTGTCATTAGGGGATGTATAAGCATTCATCAAATCTCTATGAACTCTAGACTTATCTAACAACTTTTTAGAGAAAAAAAAGTATGAATTATTTACAAATAGATCAAACAAATTATGAACTTCCTTTGCAAACTCATTTACTCATCATTCTCACCTTAAATGTCAATTACAGTATATCAAGAGATTGATTTACAGAGATCTGGCTACAAATGTCAACTCAGAAGTTAAACTAGCAACATATATAATGACTGTATTATGCTTCCTAAAACATCTTTAGATGTTTTATGGTGATACTGCTGGACTTTGATAGAGAGAGTAGTTCACTCAGGAGTAGAGTCCAGAAGAAGACCTGTGACTAGTGGCATACCACAGGCTCTGTTCTTGGGATGCTATTATTGAATTTGTACATTAATGACATAAGAAAGGATCTGAAAGGAACTGTTCAGTTGTTTGCTGATGATGCAAAATTGGGTAGAACATTAGTTAATACATATGATGCTAAAATTTTGCAGGATGATTTGGAAAGACTGGCAGTCTTGGCAAAGGAGAATGGATGTCAGTTTAATGTGGCAAAGTGTAGGGTTATGCATTGTGGGATGAAAAGATTACTACCTGTAAACCACATTGATGGAACTGTACTCCAGGAAATTGATGACAGGGAGTTAAAGTTTAGAGGGCACATAGCAAAAGTGGCTAAAGCAGCTCATGGGATTACTTGGTTACTGAAGAATACTTTGAGGAGCAGAGACAAGCAGGTTATTATTCCTCTTTATCGAGTCTTGATAAGACCATATCTTGACTACTGCGTGTAGATCTGGTCACCTGAATTTCTTGGTGATGAGGAAGTGGTGGAGAGGATCTAGAGGCAAGTGACCAAGATGGTATCAGGTCTACGGAATGACCTTACGAGAATAGGTTGAAGATCTGTGGATTACAGAAATTGGTTGATAGGCAGAAAAGGGATGATGTGATTGAGACAAATTACTGAAGTGTTTTTACAAGATTATACACAGAAAAATTTTCAGAACAGGTCACTGGTGGTGGGAGAACTAGAGGTCATCCTTGGAAACTGAGCAAGAGTGTAGCAAGCAAGGGTATTAGAACTAGATTTTTTGCTTGGAGAGAGTGGTGAATGAGTGGAATAGGTTGCTAGAGTCTGTTGTGGGTGCCTTGACTGTGAATGAGTTCAAAGCAAAGTATGATAGATACTGTGCAAAGGTTGGATAGTGTTTAAGACCTCCCTCAATGAGTCTAAAAACTCCATGGAGTAACCCATAATAATAAACAGTTCATTTTACCATAGGCATCCCCTTTTTGAATGCCTGAACTACATACCTATCTCCATTCTCCTTTCTGGTCACATGACACGACTCTTAAATCAAATTTGCCAGTTTGTAAACAAGTTCAAGCTAAGTGTTTGACTGCTATCACATAACATATCTTCACAAAATTAATTAAATATATTTCTATAAAAGAAAATAAATTAATTAAATAACAAACCATTTTAATATTTTATAATTCTGTTAATTTCCACTATCATGTATTACATGACTGGCAATTAACAGAACTGTACTATTAAACAAATTAAACAAAATCACAAGCTCAGATGCTAGTGCTTATGTGTGATCTAATTATAATGCCAGAGGGGTTTTCAGTTAAAGACAACTATTGTGCCTCCGGCTGGTGATAAATCATGTTGTACTGATTTCAGAAGGAACTAACTTTATGAATGTTCCATAAAAGGTTACATGCTAAACTACAAAGGAGGAAGTTATGACCAACCGAGGAGTATGCTTGGATCTGTATACCATTGTATTGGTTGTTGGATAGGAAGGACATTGATAGTGCATAGGAAGTGTTTAAAGAAATACTTAAATGATGCAACATCAGAATGTGTCCCTAGAGTTTGAAGAATAAATAGGGTAGGAGTGAAATGGAATCTGTAATCTTATTAAGCAAGATTTTTTGTAAGAAAAAGATAGCTTGTGCATAAGGATGATGTCATCATCAATTTTCAAATATGTACCCTCAAGGAGTGTTTAGGTACTATGACAGCACTATAAGATTAAGTTTATATCATTATTTATCTCCTATCAACAATTTTCCTCCAAATTAGTCTTACTTGTCAACACACCAACATTGTTGTATCTAACATTTAGTGCATACAAGGCGCTTCTGATTGAATCAATCCACCTAGACCTTGGTCTTCTTCTGGGTCTCTTTCTTCGCCCATTCTATTTAAGTAGCCTTATCACTTTAGATTAGCTCTGCTCACACATTCTTAAACATTAACAATGTCAAGTTCCTTTGTAACATCTTCATTTTTAATACGATTCTGCCATTGATGCCATCTGTTTAGTTCCCTAAATTTTCTCAGAACTCTCATACCTAAGGTGAGAATAACAATATGAACTTCAATACTGCCAAAACACATTCCTGTCTAACTTCTTAAAAGAAAGACTTCACACCACTGACCTTTATTTTGATAATACCCAAACCTCTACACACAATCAGATTTCTTTTTTTTTTTTTTTTGGGGGGGGGGGGGGCTTGCATCTGGAGCCTTTATTAGCAAAAACACATCTTGGCCATAATTCCTTCATCCTCCAAGAAACATTTTATGCTTTTTAGCTAAGACACTACCTACCTCTCACTGTACAACTTCTAACACTGTATAAATCCCAAATCCAATTATAGAATACTGATCATGTATTTGCAGTGGAACACCCTAAATTTCTCTAACATTGCTCAATGCTATCAGAAGAGGCCAAGCTGATTTATCAATGATCCCTCCCCATCTTGCACACTCCAGTCACTCTTCCACAGATATTCATTTTCTTTACTATGTCTCTTCTACTTGTCATGGACAATTTTATGCAGTACTGCCCCAATCAATTCCTCTTCTTTTGAAAATGAGTATTAAGGCTAAAGTGCTGGTTTAAGTTCATCATTATTTAATGGAAAGAAAACAGCTCAAAATAAATTTGTGAAGATAAAGCTGAGTTGTATATCAGCTATTAGAATTGAAGTATAGAAAGATGGTGCAATGGAAAATCAGAGCTAAGAAGAGCACATCTCCATTCTTATTCATCTATATCATCACATTACAAAAGAAAGTGGCATTAAACCTGATATGAGAATCTGAGATATGAAGCCTAGCTCTTTGCTTTATGCATATATTGCACTCTTAAACTCTTAAGGAGCCCAGTGCAAGTCCACAGGATTCCTGAACTAAAGCGTACAACTTCCGTAACAAACTTGATATGAAAATCAGCAATAAAAAGACAAGCCAAGAAAATTATTATTATTATATGACACCTCTCCAGGGAGTCCAAGGACTCATCGAAGGAGGGCAACTACTCTACAACTCTGTCTACTCTACAGCTCATTCTAACCGCAACTACACCAATGCCATCAACCGCCCACCACCACCATTAGTATTTCCACAGACAATCACAAACATCCTTGCCCATGGCAGAATTCGAACCCGCAACCTTTGGGTGGAGAACAAATACACTAACCACTCGGTCAATCAGGGCGGCGAGTTATTGGCAGGTATACTTTCAATTCTGATGTTGTTGTTTTTTTTGAGAGTTTACAGGGATGGAAAAAAGAAAGTTGCCCAACCAAGCTATGCATATGTAAGTATACAAAGCAGTGAGGAGGTAACTTGTTATGTCTACACACAAAAGCCAGGAGCATTAGAAACAAAGTGGTTGAGTTTGTTACTTTAATAAATCTGTTGTGGCCTTAAATTCTTGGCACTAGTGAAACCTGATATAAAGGGTATAGCATTTTCAAAATACTATACACTTTATGCAAATAAAGGGTATAGTATTTTCAGAAATGACAGAAGGGGGGGGAGTACAACTAATGCTATCAGGTGACTTGAGTCCCGCTAGGGTAAAAATTGATGAATGCAATAATGGTAATAATGTCCTAGCTGTGAGTTTGAGGCTACCAGGATGAAATATATCACGGGAGTGTTGCTACATATTTCACAGTTCAGTTGTTGGAGATAAAGAAATGCATTGCCAAATTACTACAATGGGTACCAAACTAGAAATTATTATGACTTCAATTCTCTAGACATTCACTAGCAGACAAAGATCGTGATAAAAACGAAGAAGAATTTGAGACAACTTTCTCAACCAGCAAGTGAAAAAAGCAACATAAGACCAAGAAGTATCAGATATGATCATAGAATCAGAAGGGGGAGTCTCAGTTAAGGATAAGGCTGTTTGGCCAACTGAATTGAGAAGTAGATAAGTATATGAATGTTCCAATTAGGAAAGGTTACGTGCTGAACTATAAAATCTGGAAATTATGACAAACTGAAGGAAATACTCTGTTTGGTCCCATAGTATCAGTTACTGAATGGGAAAGTTATCAGCAATGGGACTCTGAAAAGATGCTTAAATGAGGCTATAACTGAATGGGTTTGAAGAATAAATAGGATGAGAGTGAAATGGATGTGCAACCTTATTAAGCCAGAGAACCATATGAAGACTGTGTGGAAAGAATATCATGAGAATAAGAAGTTATCAAATATATAAAGCACACACCACAAAAGTTACACATATTGAAATTAGTGAAACCTAAGCTAAGTTTGAATATTAAAAGAAACTAACTGTGCAGCTAAAAAGCAAACCAAAAGAATTTTTATCTTTATGCTGCAAGTATAAGAAATAATAACTTGACTAAACGATGCATACAATACGCTTGTGTTAGAAGCAGATGAGATTGTTGGAATAATGAGTGCTCACTTCACTAAGACCTATCACAACATGCTGTAAGTAGTGCACAGTGCTACAACTACTCTGAATGAAGAGACATATGAGGAGGTTCTAGAGCTGTTGCATAACCTAGATAAGAATTCAACAATAAAGACAAATGGGATTATCAGCACGTATGCTAAAGGAATGTTCAGCCAAATTGGCTAAGTCCTTAATAGGTTTGTATAATTTAAGTGTCAGCTCAGGAGAGACCCTCACAGAAATGGAAAGAAGGTATGATAATCCATACATTGCACAAGGATGGGGCTAACTATCACCCCTATCAGAATCTATGGAATGATCGTAAAGATTTTAGAGAAGTTGGTAAGAACTCATATATAGCAATGGATTGATAAACAACCTATAGTTTATGTTGAAGAGTATGGTTTCACTAAAAGGGAGGTCATGTCTCAATTTGCTCTTATTTAATAATATTATAGCCGAGTTGGATAAAAGGAATGAATACACTATGATGCTGTTGGACTTTGCTAAAGCATTTGACAGGATACCACAAACTGCAGATTATGGGACTGCAATGTGGGAGTTGATAGACAGGTATAAGAAAGTGGTATATAGGGGGGAGCTGCCAGATTTAAGGTAATCAGTTGTGTACCCCCAGAGATCAGTCTATGGATCATTTGTTAAATCTATAAATTAATGATATTGGGAAGGAGACCTGACCGTAGATGTTCAACTGTTTGCTACTGATATATATTAGATATATTAGCATTTACATAAGATGATTTGAATTGGCTGCAAGTGTAGGCAAGTGATAATGGCTATGAATTCAATATTAGTAAGTGTAAAGTTATACACTTTGGCATGATGAGATATCCAGTGATGTGTTATACTAGTGAGATTTCAAAGATCACATAGCAAAAATTGCAAATACAACTCAGAGGATAATCATGATGTTGAAATGAACACTGACATGCAAGGATAGAAGTCATTTTTGCCTCAGTCATAACAACAAGTATGTGCAGATTTAGTCTCCTGGGTTTCAACAGGATAAAGAAGCTGTGGAAAGACTATAAAGAAAAGTTTCAAAAATGATATCAGGATTATGGAATTAGATTACATGAACTATAGACAGATATGATAAGATAGTCTTCTGAGAGGGTGTTACAGGATATTCAGTTCATGAAATTTTTCATTACATGGAAGGTGGGAATAGGAAAGGGGGCATCTGTGGAAGTTAAGTTTGTGTTACGAAATAAGTGAGCCAGATTTTTCTCTAACAGGACTGTGGAATGAGTGAAGTTACTGACTGAATGTCTGGAGGTGTGATAATAGTAGTAATAGCAATAAGAGTAAACCAACTGCATTCTCATTGGAGTATTGTAAAACTTGATTGTAGCTTAAAAATATCGAAGCGCTTTACATAGATTTTTACAGAGGTCAAGTCTCATGAGAACTGTTACAAAAATAACCTATATGTATTTTATGTTAAGATTAATGTAAATAACCCTATGGGAGTTGATTGTATTTACTGTTTTAACTAAAGTTTATAGAATGTCAAAAACAAAGGCAATGCTTTGCCATCAGAGGTTTTGTATAATAGCTATGTATGAGCACAAGAAAGTTGTTTATGATGAAGTGTGTGGGAAAGTTGTTTGCAAGCTCTGAGAGCATGAACACCTTCAAAGCTAGTATCAAAGAGGTCCACTAGTTTTAGAGAAGTTTCCACTGTCTGACAAGACAAGGAAAAAAGAGCACATGGAGAAAAAAAAAAAAAAGAACGGGCTGGTGTTAAATATTGTCGTCTGTGCCATTGTTATGTCATTACTTTTTCTATAATAATTTACTTCCTTTATGAATTTACCTCTCTACAATAACTACAAGACTTACAAAATTTCCTTGACTCTAATATCTGTATAACTTCTTACATGTTCATTCTATATCTCTAGCCAATTCCTAATTTTACTCACATGCTTACCCTGACTTAAAGGTTATTCCTTGCTAAAAGAAACAAATCCTCTAATTTCTTTCTGGAGCTGTCTCCTGTTCAGATATTGACACATTTATTTTTTAAAGCTGCTCCAGCCAATATCTTAGAATAGAGGGGACTCTTATTCAGGGAGACTTTTCTAGACTTTTGGTGCACATAGGTGAATAAATTTAGTGCTTAAACTCATAAATTAAATGCTTTACTGTGGGTAAGTAAATTCTGGTTTGCAGTCGTAACCTCTATAACAACACGTTATACCTTTCTTTCAATTTCCTTGCCATAGCTAGTTAATCTCTTTATAAGTAAATTAGTCTAGGCAATTTGGTTTTCTTAAGCAGAGAAGTAACAGAGTAATTATATTGTTTAGTCATTTAATATTGAAAAGAGAAAGTTTGTTTCTTTATATCAAAAGGATAGGTAGAGAGGAATAACCTCCCTATCGCTTATTTCATGTACTTTATTTTTAATTTAAATAAATGTGTTTTAATTATATGTCAATAGAGTGCCACCTGATTGTTTATTTTAAAATGCACTGTTCCTAAAAAAAAAAATTATCGGACTTGTGAGTAGGAAACCAAGTGAGATAGCCGAAGTGTATAGTTAAGTGCAAATAGACCACGACTGTTTGTGTAAAGTTTTACTGAAGGAATTTGTGTTAGAGAAAGAGAGAGAGAAATCAACTGGTTGTATTACAGTTTATAGAGTTTTATGCCAATTAAAAGATTAGTGGCACAGTCTAAATAAAGTAAATTTTTTAGTATCCATAGGCATAAGACTCGTAGTGCGAAAGATAAATAAACATAGTACGCAATAGTTTAAACAAGAAAGGTTACGAGAGAGAAAGCACGCACTGCTAATTAGATAACGGTATTCCAAAGGCGCAGTAACCAAACAGGCTCTATAAAAGGATTGATAAATAGCAACACGTATTACAGTATCTATAGAACAATTAAATATTTGTTATTTAAGAACAATTAAATATTTGTTATTTAAGCACAACTAAATATTTGTTATTTAAGCACAACTAAATATTTGTTATTTAAACACAACATTTAATGAAGATAGCAAATTAATTAATATAGAAATAGACAATGGAATAAGCAAAGCTAGTATCATGGGGAACCATTTGAATAAACTTATGTGGAATAAGAGAGAAATTAGTTAAAGCACTTAACTAGTAATTTTTTCATGTAATACTATCATATCCTGTACACCCCTTGAGGGTACATGGTAGGAATTTGATGATGACTTAACTAGTAATATATAAAACAGTGTTGAAACAAAATTTAACTTAGTATCTGAAAGTGGTATTAGAAATAAAATAGTTGGGAGACTAGACTACAGATATGAAAGACTACGATCTAGGTTGATTGCTGCATTTAGAAGTGCCCTAAAAGATAGAAATATAAATATGACAATACTGGAATGCTGACAAGTGAGACTAATTTTGAAGAAAATTATCGATAGATTAGTAATAATGTAAACTTAATCATGTAGTACTCTCATATATCCTGTACACCCCTAGAGAGCACATACAAGGGGGGGCTGGAAAGTTCTGATTAACAACTAAAACAAAAATGATATTAAAGCAACTGACACACAAGAAAGAAGATACGAAGATATAAGAACATAAATTCCCTTCATAACTCTGCTACTAGTATGTTCTTTTTTGTGGTTATATCAGTTGCTTTAATATCATATTTGTTCTAGGTGTTTATCAGAACTTTCCAGCCCTCTCCTTGTATTATGAAATTCATTGATAATGAGATTTAGCAATAATAACCCAAAGTTAGAATACCTGAGATTTGTTGTCATGAGAAGAGATTTAATATCCATCAATTCTTAACATGTTTTATTTCTTATATTCAGTACCTTTATCAAGGTAACATACATAAATACATAACATACATAGAAGGTGAGAAGAGAAAAACCAGAGGCCATTCATGGAAGTTATGCCAGATTGTGGCAAAGAGGGATGTGTGAGGAGTAGATTTTTTTTACATGGAGAATTGTCAGTGAATGGAATGCATTACCAGAATGTGTTGTTAATGCAAGGAGTGTTAAGGATTTTAAGAGTCAGTATGATAAATACGTTGTCAGTTAAATGAACCTCCCATGATGAGTCTGCCAACTCCATGGAGGGTGCAATAATAATAATAAATGCATGGCAAAAATTAATCCAAAGAAAAAGAGTGCAATAAACACTGATAATGAAAGAGCGACAAATTCTGTTCATGTGTTATAACTGTCAGATATCTCTTTTTTTCACTGATGTCAGAACAGATTAGATCTAAGATGCAGCAGTTTTTGATTAAGGAATTCCACATGAATACAAGGGCAAATTGTGACTCAATTTACTGAGTCACAATAAACATCAAACATGCACAGAATCCCATGTTTACAAACATTTCACAACATGTGAAGTTTATTGATATTTTACAATGTACAATGGAAAATGTTCAATCCAGTAATTCCTTCCTCTTTCTGTGCAACATATATGTTGAATATCCTTTAGTTGTTGAACATACTCACACATTAATGTTGTGCACATTTACATATTCTATTTTTTTTAATACTCAATTTTCATATTTCAGTGTGGAAAACAAATAGAGATGTAAGGACTGCAAAAGTGCTAAAAGTGGCAAGAGTCCAGCAATTTCAAATATAAACTAAAATGAATATGAAGCATTCTGAAAATGGTGATCTAGTCATGTTTAGAAATTTTGATCAGACCAACATTAACAACAATTTTAAAATACAAACAAAAATAATGAAAGCTCAGTTCAACTCTTAGTCATTTCTAAAAAAAAAAGTAAATATTGATGAAATGAAATGAAATGCTGTTTAAACAATTTTGATATAGAATCAGAATAGGAAAAAGTCAATTTCCTATTATGTACCCTCTAGGGATGTTCAGGCTACTATGACAGCACTACATGAATAAGTTTTATACAATATATACATGAAAACACATGGTAAAAGTATTATTTATTAAATATACTGCCATATATTTCAATGAATAAGTTTGCATTAATTAATAATCTCCTTTCAAAATTTTTCCTCCAAATTAGTCTATTACTTGTCAGCATTCCAATATTGTAGTATCTAACATGCCGTTTGTCTAAGGCACTTCTGATTGAATCAGTCCACCTAGACCTTTATCTTCCTCTATGTCGTTTTCCTACCATCTCAGCATCAAACATCTGTTCTCTTCCATTATGTTTCTTAAATGCAAACAATGTCAAGTTCCTTCCTAATGTCCTCATTTTTAATATGATTCTGCCATTGATGCCATTCGTTTAATCCTGTAATCTTTCTCAGAACTCTCATATCTGTTCTCTAATCTTTGATCAAATGCTTTATTTCTAATCCAACTCTAAGATCCATAACTTAAAATTAACCAAATTTGTTACATCTGCTATTCAATTTAGTTAGAGGATCCTGAAGACTTGCACTGATGTGTTCAGAAGTACATCATCATCTGCATAAAGCAAAGAACTAAGTTTGATACTTCCGATCTAATATCTGGTTTAATGCCACTTTCATAATGTGATCAACATAGATAATGAAATAAGAGTGAATATAATGTGCTTCCTTGTCTTACACCTGATTTTACATCAAACCATCTTCCTGTATTTCCTTCAATTCTAACAGCTGACTTACAACTTAAATACAGGCTATGTATTGCTTTGCATAATGTTCCATTTACCCCATATGAGGGTGAGCTGAAAATTTCTGATAAACACCTAGAACAAAAATGATATTAAAGCAACGGATATACCCACAAGAAATAACACCTTAAAACCCTTTAATCCCCGTGTTTCATCAAATTGTAATAATTTGTTCTTTTTTCTTTTAGGATATATAAGAAGACATGTCAGAGGTTTTGAATAAATTCGAAGACACAGAGGTGTGGTCCGTCATCAAGTTTGAATGTCTGAATCGAAATATTTGAATACCAACCAAAAGACAGAACATGTGCTGTCATATCAAGAGATTTGGGGTATTTTGAGAAATCAGTTGTAAATTTTTTGGCTTGTATTGTGACTGTTAATGAAACATGGCTTCATCACTATGACCCAGAGACCAAACAACAGTCAATAAAGTGGAGACACAAAAGGTTCTTCATGGCCAAAGAAGTTACAAACCCAAAAGTGAGCAGGAAAGGTTCTTGCCATTGTCTTTTGGGATATGGATGGTGTAATCCTTATCAAGTACCTCAAAAAACGTGAAGCAGTTACAGCAGCAGTTTATTCAATAGCTCTGAACGAACTGAAGGAAAAACACTGCAGGAAATTGAACATTCCTCTATTAAGATAGAAAAATTCCTCTGTAATTCCCACATTTAGTTTTATTCCCTTTTTTTTTTTTTATGGATGGGAACTTTGAGAGCTATACTTTAATCATATAGAATTTAACCTTCTGACTACTGTTCTGCCAATACTTAATACGTTAGCAAGTCTTTCAAAGTAATTACTTCAGACATCTAGGATATCTTCAGTTTATGTCATCTTTATCATATTTGATTCAGCTTGTTCAATAGCCTCCAGAACACTTTGCCACTTTCCTGGTATTTATCTTCCATATTCTTACTAGTCTTCCCATGACTTTTATTTAGCTACTCCTACACATAGCTTAGCTCTCTTACAATTTTCTCTGTATTGTTTTAAGGTATTTACCAACTTATTTGCTAAGAACTTTTGGTATGCTTTCTTCTTTTCCTGGACTGCTTCTTTATTTTCTTGTGTCCACCATGATGTTCTTATTTTTCTATACTTGCAGATAACTTCACCACATGCCTTCCTAGCTGAATCAATGTTTTCTTCAGAGTTTGCCACTGAGAACTCCAAGGTTTGGTTCTTGTTTTCACACTATTTCCTTCTTTCTTCAATGTTTGTTTAGTTGAGTCTACAGGTTTACTTAAAAGCTGTTCAACTTGAATTCTTTTTAAAAGATTTTTTAGATGCTGTTCTTTTCAATGTGATATTCATTTTTATCCTACTTGGCACTAAATGATGGTCACTTCCAATTCCAAATTTCACAATCTTGTATCATGAACCAGTCTGAAGATATCACTATCAACAATAACATAGTCAATAAGGCTTTTGTTTCTTGTCGTCTTCTCTCCACATAAACTCATACATCTTTATGTTGGAACATAGTGTTAGTAATGACTAGTCCATATCCTGAGCAGAAATTTAACCATTATCATTAGCATTGTTCTTTTCTCCAAATTTTTCCAGAACATTTCTGTATGCTTTTTTGGGATTCACTTTCTACTCTGCTGTTTAGATCTTCAACAAGTACCACTTTTCCCCCCTCCCCATGTTCTTTATGTCAGCTGCCTGCACTAATATCTTGAAAAATTCCTCTTTTTCCTTCAGAGAATCTTCTGCGGGACCATAGGCACAAATACATTTCATTGTCCATTTCCTCATTTTGAAGTTGGCCCACATAACTCTACTTGAAACTGCCTTCCAATCGATAAGTTTCCGATTGGATTTTTAACGAATTTCCCTTGTTACTTTACGTGATCCTTAAAATGAGAGCAACTGAGCAGTAATTGTATAGGAATAATTTGTTGTCCTTCTTAGAAATAGATTAAATGCGAATTTTTCCAAGCTGGGGAATAAATACTAGTGGAATCAGAGTAGAAAAAGATTGCACAAAACAAGAATTAACTCTGGTTTTTCAAATGTTTAGCTTGAGAAAAATGCTCTCAGGACCAGAATACTTTGCTATCCAAATAGACAAGATTCTCCCAATCCCTTCCAGCAGAAAGAAAATTAAAGGAAGTATTTGACATCAAATGTTTGAAATAAGACATTTACAGAGTTAACAGGTGGAAGAATCCGTGGAAAAGTAAACCACTAGATAATGATGCAGCAGAACCATCAGAGCAGCATGCAAGGTGGAACTAAATTTTTTTGACACAATCAGTTTTTCGGATGTTGATAAGTTGCAACTGTTTGAATCTTTAGTGTGCAGAAAGATGGAGAACTGATGAAAGAGCTGCTATATTGAGATTCTTTTCTTGCACAGCTGGCATGCTCCTTGGAAAAAAGGAGGCTTAGATATGGAATAAGATTTTATTCTATATCTAGATTTTATAAGATATTATTCATATAAAATAATTGCCAATGATGCTTTTCTAATGCAGTTGTTTAGATTAGCTACTTAAAAAATAATTCAACTCTGGAAATAAAGCAGAAATCATAAACATCCTTTTTGACATTCTTCCAAAGACGATGAGAATGATTACATGAGTATTTCTCCACTGGAGAAGAATCAACACTAGGTTGCTATCGAATTGTGCAGAACAATCACCCACAGTAAACTTAAAAGAATCAGTGGTGAAATAGAACAAGTGTTTGGAGAGTGGTTAGAATTATTAAGTATTCTGGTAGGAATGTGAATTTGTAAGAGACTGTGATGGCAAATGCCTCATGCATGTCTACCTTCTGGATCAGTGTACTTTGAAAAGGGGAGAGGAATTGGAATTCTGAACATTGTAAATTTTCAAGCAAGATGACTTAGATATGAAATTAGGAAAGTTTGGACTATAGAAAATAAATGCTGAAAGAAAGGATATTAAAATGTTCAGAATGGTTGGTGGCATTAGGAGAGCAGTAATCAACAATAAATAAACTTGAGAGAATGAGACAAAGTGATTCTTAGCCAAATCTTGTCTTTTTTTCTGGAAGAAAGACCACATCTCACTCTCTCTCACTTTTGATAATATTTTGCTAACCCACCAAGATCAGTTTCCTCAGGTTGACTTTCACATCTAGCCTATCTTAGTGTATTCTCTTCAACCTTCAAAAAGTTGGCATTTCTTATTCTAAACACTACTTCTCTTCTTGTCAACTCCAATCACTTTATAAATCTGAAATCTATCCAACCCAATCATAGAATATTATTTTCATATTTAGGATGTCACACCATAAACTTCTCTCAGTATACTTGACTATATCCAAAAGAGCTACGTGCCTAACAGATAATCCCTCTTTCTCATCGACTCCCTCTAATCACTTTCCCATAGATGCTCTGTTTTTCAATTGTCATTTCTATAGGTATTTCCAGAATGCTGGTTTATTGAACTGGTCACCACCACTATTCCTCCAATTAGGTATGAAAATTGGTAGTTGCTGATAGACACCCATCTGCCTTTCAGCTCCAAACTCAATGAACAAACTTCTCAGCTTCCTTCATTCCATACATCTGTCCTTTGGAATTGGTCTTTGCCATACAGTTTTCCTCAATGAAAACAACTTCCAACTTTTCAAGAAATATTAACATATTCCTCTCTAACCACTTCCCCACACACAGTTTGCCATGCAGTTTTCCTCAATGAAAACAACTTCCAACTTTTCAAGAAATATTAACATATTCCTCTCTAACCACTTCCCCACACACAGTACTGGGATAATGTGCATTTTCAGACCTCTTGTGGGGAGTGGATATATATATATATATATATATATATATATATCCTGACTCAGGATATATATATATATATCCTGAGTCAATCCCAATAACAATATATATATATATATATATTGTTATTGGGATTGACTCAGGATGTATACATTTATAAAATTAATATTTAACTGACTAGAACCCGAGAAAGTATAACACAAACTTTAATAAACCACAACTAGTTTTTTCATCGGTGTCCCAACTTCTTCAGGTGAGTAAGAAATAACACAAAACTTATAAAAGTAACAGGGTAAAAAACATGGACTTTCCAACTTAATAAAAAGACTTCTGACAAGGTTAATGTACATCATATCAAGGAATATCAGAAAACTCTGGTAAAAATTGGACTTTTCATTAACAGGTTAATTTTTCTGAAAAGATGCAAATTTCACTCTGTCACCCCCAAGTTTTTAGAATTCAAAGAATCGATTCACACTAAACGTGCTTATAATATCTACCGCAAGGCTAAACTTGATTTATTAAATGAAAGAAACGCAGATACCAAGTCCACGTTAGCTTCTTTTTTCCTAAAAGAGATTCTTTAGAAAATAACTTAAGTTCATCTTTAGATAACAGGTCATGGATTGATATTAAAAACATGAGCTCTCTCCGTGCTTCTAGATCGCAACACTCCAACAAATTAATTCTTATCAGAAAATTCAACCAACTTAAACAAGAGCAAATTCACCAACCCTATATCAATTCACAAAATTTAAAAAATGTTCTGATTAAGAAATCCTCACACACACTTTCTCCTGCAGAACTTAGTGTGCTCTCTAAAGGTCTCAACTTTGTTCCTTCTCCGACCTCGATTCCTAAAGAACTCTTTCTTACAAAAGTTGAAAAGGTGGCTGCGCAGTTACCAAAACAAACTGTGAATCTACTTAGGATCGATGCCATCTTCACTATAAACAACAGTCGTCTTCCTACAGATAATCTATCTCTGACAGAAAGAAAAGCTATCTACCTGCTTCATAACAACCATTATATTATTATCTTACTTGCTGATAAAGGGGACGCAACTGTAATCTTAGACAAATCTGACTATCGTTCAAAGATTAACAACTTATTAAGTTCTGATACCTATTCTATTCTAGAAAGAGATCTCACAAGAGAACTTCATAACCGTACAAACAATCTTCTGAAATCTACATCTGAACTTCCCAGACACACAAGACTATCTCTCTGCTCTCTCTCTCTCCATCCCCTCATTCCTTGTTTGTATGGCCTGCCTAAGATCCACAAGGCTGACACTCCTTTAAGATCTATTGTGGAAGGTATTGACTCACCTACAATCTGTCTAAATATCTTGCAGCTTCTTTAAAATCTAGTTGGCAATTCCTCCTCCATCAAAAACTCTGAAGATTTCATCTCAAAAATAAAAAATTTAAATCCGAGTTTTGACATCGTGTCTCTTTTTATGAATGTACCTACAGATGAAGTTCTGAATCTTCTTAAGGACAATGTTTCTAAGAAAATATTTGCTCTACTAACACACTGCATTAATTCTGGCTATTTCTGCTATGAAGATAAAATATATAAACAAACAAGTGAGTTAGCTATGGGCAGCCCTCTATCCCCAGTCTTAGCTAACATCTTTTTACAAGATTTTGAAGAGAGAGAGCCATTTCTATAGCTACTTTAAAACCTAAACTGTGGTTACATTACATAGATGACGTCTTCCTTATCTGGGAAGATGGCTTAGAGGAACTAAAAAACTTCCTAAACCATTTAAATAATCAACATCAGAACTAGAGATTAACGGCGCTCTCCCCTTCTTGGATCTAAAGATCAGTAGGTTACCCGTCTTAAATTTTCAATTTTTCAAAAACTACCCACACTGATAGATATTTGCATGCCTCTTCTCATCACTTCCCTCCTCAGCCCATCGTGCAAGATGTCTTACTTCCACAGAAGAAGACCCTCAAACAGAACTTAACTTCCTGAAACACACCTTAAATAATGGATATTCATCTCTTAACATCTCTAAACGTTTGAGACCATGCCAACAACCTCAACAAGAAGATGAATCCAACCCTATCACTTACATACAGTTACCATTTATTAGCTCTCTTACCCCAAAACTATCAAGGATTATGAAGAAATTCAACATAAAGACCGCCTATACAACTCTGCCAAAACTTCGTTCTTTTCTGAGTCGACCAAAACCAACTGCATTTCCTGGTATTTATAAAGTTATGTGAGACTGTGGTCAACCTTATTTTGGCCAGACAGATAAATCTATTTCACTACGTCTTGAGGAACATAGACGTGACATCTCCTACAGTAGAACACGAGCGAGTGCCCTTTCCAGTCATGTTCTGTTCTCCGCAAACTCTAACCTCGAAGAACGTCAACACCAAGTTGATTGGGACTGCACAACCAATTTATATAGTGCATATGCAAGGATGAATTTGAAAGACAAATTATAGAATTCAAAAGAAATAGTTCTGGACCCTTCACACATGAACAACAATCTGAGCTACAAGTTGCCATTCCCTGGATTACTGCCATTCGCAGTAATCCAGTACTGGCGCTCTAAAATTAACTATCACACACATTCAACTCATGCTAACAATAGCATACGGTCACCTATTCAAATATGACTGTTACTATTCTTCTTCTTTTTATTAAGCTGGAAAGTCCATGTTTTTTACCTCGTTAGTTTTATAAGTTTGTGTTATTTCTTACTCACCTGAAGAAGTCGGGACACCGATGAAACTAGTCGTGATTTATTAAAATTTGTGTTATACTTTCTCGGGTTGTAGTCAGTTAAATATTAATTTTATAAATATATATATATATATATATATATATATATATATATAAAAAATCATGGAAGGTCATCTGGCAAAATTATGCAATTTGATTTAAAACCTGAATAATAATTAAGTTTTGGGAATAATTAAGACAATGTATTTGACTTGAATAAATATTCAAGATTATATATATATTATTATTATTTTTTTTTTTTTGATGATTCCATCCACTAGAGATTAGTTAGTCTATAGTACATCAGGACCATGGATAGGTAGAGAACTGGGAAAGGAGAAACTTGTTCACATTTGATTTGAAGATCTAGGTATTGTATTCTTTGGAAATACATAAGAGGAGAGACAGTTCCAGAATAAAGCAACAGAAGGAATGAAAGAGGATGAAGTGAAACTAGCAGTTGTATATGTTTCAATGGATTTACTAGAGAGTTGAGGAATTACTAATGTTAGTTCATGTAAACAATTACCATGAAAGTATAGAGGATACATGCTGCCATCCCCAAGTCCCCGTGTGAAAGTGGGTAGAGTAAATTGATAATAGATGGATCATTAACCAACCTAATTGCCCTCTTCTGTATTGAATCCAGCATTTTCATGGAGCTCTTAGGGGAACTACCCCAAACACGAGAAAAATATTTAATAGCTGAGCATATTTATCTGCTTAAAAGTAAAGTAATGCCTTGAGTGAGAAAAGAATCCTAGTTTTTTGGATGCTGCAGAGACAATGGCTGTAATGTGTATGCCAAGAGAGGCTTAAATCAGGGTAATTCTGTGAAGAGAAATCTCATCTCGTTTGAGGATTTGAGGGTAGTCTAAAATACTAGAAGAAAATTATTCTATTTTGAGGGAAATAAACCAGAAATGAGTTTTGCTAGCATTGAATTTGAGAAGGTTATCTCAGCTTCATTGAAGGATGGCTTGGACATTAGAACTGAGGATAATAGAGGTTGATGGTCTATAACCATCAACCTCTACTGTGGTTGGCAGCTATGATTTGTGTATTACAAGATTTGTCAAATGAGGAGTAAATGTGCTGTCATCAGCAAAACTGCATGCTGGATTGGTAATCAATTGGAGTAGATAATTGATATACAGCAGATGTTGAAGGATGGGTAAGATAACCTTGTGGTACCCCAACTTTAGTTGCACAGTGTCACTAGTGAGGAAGAGATCCAGGTTGTTAACTGGGGGGGGGGGGGATTTGGGTTATCTGGTAGGCATGTGAACAATTTGTGTAGGGTCATTAGTGATGGCAAATATCTCAGCATCTCTACCTCCTTGGTCTGTGCTATTGAAGAAAAAGGAAATTCATCCAACTTAGTCTACTTAAAGAAAGCCATCCATTTCTACAAGAAAGTTATAATCTAAAAACAATTTTTCTCATTGCAGATTTTTGTTTTTTTTTTCATGAGGAAAAAAAGTAAGCACCCTATCATTTCCAATTAGAAGTGACATGGTGCCTTTATAAAAGTGATGTGCTTGACAAGGAAACATGTTTGTTTATATGCAGAACTGGGATAAAAAAAAATCGATTGGGTTTTGCAAACTTTTCATAGACCAGATGCCAGTATCAGTTTCCTGTAATTTTGTAATTATTTTTTTTTCTGGGACGATGAAAAAAAAAGTGGGTGTAAATTTTTTTTAGATTGGAGTGGAGGGGGGGGGGGGATTAAAATTCTCCATTTCATTGGAAATTAAGCAAGCAATAAACAGGTCAAGGAAACAAATGCTTACCCTTAGAAAAGTGTAAGCATTTGTTCTAAATTTATTATCTCATCTCATCTTCCTTATACCCTCTTTTACCTTGCAGTGTCGAGGGTCCATTGATCATCGGACCTCACTCCGTTTACAGGATAAGGTGGTCAGGCTTATGCCCCGGTGTATCCTATAGCCTACAGTGTTGAGTTCTCAAGGCCAGTTTACCTACTTTGCGGGATTAAAAACCCCAGAATAAACTGGAGAAAAAACCCTGCTGTCCACGCCCAAGACTGGCTAACTTGGCTATGGCTGAGGAAGATCCTTCAGCTCCTCACGTCACCAACAGGAATCGAACCTAGGACACTCCTTCCCCAGGCATATGGTTGCGAAGCGCACAGCCACTAGGCTAACCGCACGGACTAAATTTATTATAGAAAAGCTATAATAAATTTAGCAAGTGAAAGTAACTTTTGTTTAGTTTGTTGTAATCAACTCTCTCCCCGTTTCAACAGTCTTCTAAGTTGCTGTATGCTTTTGAGAAAGCTATTATTCAAAAAATGTTATTTGCTATTTTTTTTTTAAATGAAAATTTCAGTAGTTATATAATTTGACAATTGTAGAAAGTTTTTCACTTAGTTATACAGTATATTATACGTCACTGTCTACAGATGCTGTTTGGTCACTCCGATGCTCGGTGATGTGCCACACCAGGCCTCACCATATAGTCCTGTTGTTTGCTGTTCTGGAGGCCTCAAGTCTCTGAAGATCAGTCACTCCACACCCACCCACCATCCATCTCATTGATGGTCTATCCCTTCCTCTTTTTCCAGGAACTTTACCTTCTATTACTGTTCTGAGAAGTCCCCCTTCCATCCTTTCTATGTGTCCAAAATATTTTAACTTTCTTCTGTCAATATCCTTAAGGAGCCTTAAAGTTCTACTGATCATTTCTAAAACCCATTCATTTGTACGCCTTTCAGCATACGATATCCTCAACAGCCTTCTGTAACACCACATCTCAAAAGCAAATATCCGTTTATCTGACTTCTTTAGGTTCCAAGTCTCACATCCATAAGTCGCTGTTGGAAAAACAACTGCATCCAAAATCTTCAACTTTGTTCCCATGGAGATAGATCCATCTTTCCAAATTTTAGACAGGTCTCTGACTGTTGTTTTAGCCATTCCTAACCTTCTTTTGATGTCTTCTGAACAGCAATTCTTCAGATTAATAATGGATCCCAAGTAGTCAAAACTTGCTGACTTCCTCAGTTCTTTCTCCATTAAGGTACATTTGTTTCTCTATAGCTTCCTTGTTTGCATTTCCTTTGAGAACCATAATCTTTGTCTTGCTAGGATTGAGTTGAAGTCCTCTGTCATTACTAATCTTGTTAACTTTGTCAAGAATTAGTCCTAGTTCTTCCATGTCATTACAAAGGAGTACTGTATCATCAGCATACCTCAGATTACTGATCAATCTACCTCCTATCCTAATTCCTGTCTTGAGCTCATCCAATGCTTCACTCATGATGTTCTCTGCATATATACTAAACAAGTGAGGAGAAAGTAAACATCCTTGCCTAACTCCTTTTCCCAACTTGAAGCCAGTCAGTCAATCCAACCTGTTCTTACTGTGGCTTCTTGCTCCCTGTACAAGTTGGCTATCAACCTGATGTGTTGAGCAAAACCCATTCTTTTCATTACTTCCCACAGTTTCACATGTTCAACACAGTCAAAAGCTTATAGAGTAGTCTAAGAAACACATTACCAGAGGGAGTCTGAATTCTTTATATTTTTCTATGATCTGTCTAAGGCAAAGGATCTGATCTCTGGTGCCCTTACCTTTCCTAAAACTTGCTTGTTCCTCAAGCATCTCTGCCTCAATCGTATTTAGAATGATTTTCAATAAAATTTTGCTTGCATGAGATATTAAACTAATAGTTCTATAGTTCTTGCACACCTTCATATCACCTTTCTTATGTAGTGGTATGAAAACCGACTTCTTCCAGTCTCTAGGCCACAGTTCTGTTTCTCATATCCTTGTAATTAATCTATGAAACACTCTTCTCCCTCCATCCCCTGTGGTCTTAATTAACTCTGCTGGGATTTCATTTGCACCCGGGGCTTTATTGCTGTTAAGCTGCTTCAACTTCATGCCTAAAGTGGAGGAGGTTCCAAATCAAAACTTTTGGTGAGATGGCTCCACATTTTCTTTATTCACTCTGCTGTACAGTTCTTCACAGTATTCTTTCCATCTGTTTTTGATTTCCAACTCTTCAGTTAGTAATGCTCCATTCCTGTCTTTGATGACATTCAATTTAGGCTTAAACTTGTGCTTTAAGTCATGAACTAAATAAAACATCCTTTTATAATTGTGCCTCCTCATCTGGAATTCTATCTCTTCACATTTATTAGCATAGAATTTTTCCTAGTCCTGCTTGATGGCTCTTTGGACTTTTCTATGTGGTCTCTTATACTCTTCAGTTCCTGTGTCTCTTTGTTTTTCCAACCATCTTCTTTTGATTAATTCCCATGTTGAATCTGATATCAATGGGTCTCTTGCTCTTCTTATTGGGCTGAGATACTTCTTAGCTGTATCCTATATTATCACCTTAATTCCCTCCCAAAGCATTTTTGGTGAGTTCTCATTTGTCTCCGAAAAATAATCCAACTGAGTTGATGTTTCTTCTGTGAATCCAATAGGAATTACTCAACATCCGATCTAGTGTGATGTGCCTGACCTGGAAGTTTTCAGAGTCTTAGTCTTACTTTGGCTTTTACTAACTGATGGTCTGTACGACAATCTGCTCCAGGACAAGTATGCACATCAGAGATGCTCATCTTCCACTGCTGGAGAGTCAGGATATAATCAATCTGGTGCCTTGACCTATCAATATTAGATGTCAAATTATAGGTCCATCGTGGATGTTTCTGGAAGCAGGTATTGGTAATAACTAATCTGCACTAATAAGCACTGGTAAATTCCAACAGTCTTTCAACACGGGTGTGACGTTCACCCAGACCAAACATGTCACACTCTGGCCTGACTCTCATACTCTTTCCCACCTTTGCATTTAAGTCCCCTGAGATGTAAAGTATGTCTCTCCTTGTTAGGCAGTCTAAAACAGTTTGTAAGTTTTCATAGAATTCCTCACTCTCTTCTTCAGGCCTATCCATGTGGGGTGCATAAACTACCTCAACTGATACAATACATTGGTAGGCTGAGCCTTAAGTATAATAGAAAGTATCCTATCATTAATGGGGTTATAACCAAGAAGGCTTCTTGCCTCAGCTGTCTTCAGCATCACAGCTACCCCATGATCTCTCTAATTCCATTTGGTCTCTGTAATTCCCAGAATGTCAATTTTACACCTATCCATCTCTTTACAGACAATCTCAAGCGTACCCATCTGTAGAACCCAAACATTCCATGTGCCTATGTAAAATTCCCTTCTAAGATTAATCTTATACCTTCTGTGTTGCTCATTCACAGTATCACTGACTTTTGATGGAAACTGTAATATACTTCTCGAACAGGACCCTCTGCCTAAGCCCTGAACGCGGCTCTGATTATTCTGCATGACAACCAATGCAGCATGAGATGTGCTATAAGGCACAACCATATTAGCATTTTGGAGTGAAATTCACTGCAAAAAAAAAAAGTGGTAGGGTTGCAGAGGCCCTTTCCAAATAAGATGAGATGAAATAGCAAAATAGAAAAGATTTACCCCTAGCCCTCGAAAATTCTAATAGCATTGGGGGAAGGAGCAAGAAGAAAAGAAAAAAGGGGGAGGAACCAGTCTACAGATAATATAACATGTATATTACACGAAATAGGAAGGCATGGCCCAGCATCAGGTACCTCGGGTTTGCTATGCCCGTACTCACTAAAGTGACCCACTGAGGAGTTAGAAGTCGCAAGAAATTATATTCTTATTTCATCCTTACCTAAGTACAAGCAAACAAAGTTTACTTGGATAAGGACTGGATAAGTTTGTAATGTACTTTAAAACCAAGTGAAAAAAAAATTCTTGCAGCTTTCTCTAATTAGAGTATTTTAATATGTTGACAAACCATTTTACTATGTGTATGTAGAAAATGACTACTGCATTGATCCAATATTGGTATCTTCCTGGGTCTGGATCTGATAAGATTTCGATAAAGGTCAAACCATTCTCATAATGCTAAACAATATGCACATCCTAAAAGGAGGTGGGCTTTGCATTTTGGGATTCTAATGGCAATTGATGTTCGGTGTTCTTGTCTATAACTTCTTAAATGGCATATTAAAGGTTATGATAAAATAGCTAATACTTATTTGTGCAATATTATATCTGACATAACATGTGTTTTCTGATCAGTTTGTTTTGCCAAACTGCGACCCATTTCCCAGCATTTGCAATGTGAACTGCTAGCTTGCTTTTAACTGAAAAGTTCATACAGGTGCCTTGTGTCCTACATGGAATTGTGCTCATCTGTTCAACTATATCATTATTGACTGTTATTAAGTGTTAATACATTATCTTAAATTAAAAATACTGACAGACGATGTAATTTGTTTAAAAATTCTCTTAATATTATCTTAACAGATAATTTTAAACCCAAAAATAACAATAATCAGTAAGTTCTATTGGAATGCACAGAGAAATAAGAAAATTGATGGGTTGCTCATTTTTCAGTGGTGTGTGTGTACCTCAGAGAAAAGGATTTTCTTTCCTTATACAAAAATGAGGTCAAAACTATAGTTTTGGAAGATCTTTCAATGTTAAACTGAGAACTAAATACTTTCAAAATAAAAGATCACTCACACAGTTCATTGTTTTCATCTGTGCAGTTAGCCTAGTGACTATGCACTTCACAACAATATGCCTGGGAAGGAGTGTCCTAGGTTCGATTCCCATCGATGACGAGGAGCTTAAGGATCTTTCTCAGCCATAGCCAAGTTAGCCAGCCTTGGGTGTGAACAGCAAGGTTTTTCCTTCCCCAGTTTATCTGGGGTTTTTCATCCTGCAAGCAGGTAAACAAGCCCCATGAACACACAGGTTACAGTCATAGGATATAGTACTTAATCCCTCATTTAGGAGGGCTCAACCAGTCCTAAGGGGCAGTTGAAGAATGGGGGAAAACCCCACACAAATTTAAAAAAAAAAAAAAAAAAATTGTTTTTTTTACATATATATAATCATTTTCCTTTTAAATATAAAAGTAAGTAATTATTCGACATATTTTACTAGTTACTACTTACAGGATTTCAGAGAGTCGAACATGCCAGGGAAGAAATCCTGCTAATGTGCATACTGGACCGCACTGGATAATTACATCAGGATCAGGTACTTCTGAATTTACTGCAAGAAAAAAGAAAATGAACACTTGTCACATAAGATTTATTCCATAATTTGCAAATGTAGCCTAGAACAAAAATGGAATCACAACCAACTCTATATACTTATAAGGAATGCAGGAGATTCAACTTCCACCTTCATTCAGTACATCTCATGACGTTTCGAGCTGAATCTCTGAATGGTAAAATGAATAACATTTTACCATTCATATATACCCAAAAAAGGCATCCGAATAGATTACGAGTCATTAAAAAAAAGGAAAATAAAATAAAAGGGAAGAAGATAAATTTCATGAATGGGATTTCAAGGAGTGAAATCCCATTCATGTGATGTAGGCAAATCAAAATGATAAATCCAGACAACGAGATCTGTGTCATCTCACAGTTCTAGTAAGAATAAAAGGATAAGGTCAGAGGAATTCGAGTAATCAGAAAAAGTAGCCAGCAAAGAAAGAGTGAGTTATTGTTGCAGTTTGAAGTGCTTGCAATAAAATTCAGGATACTGATTTTCATTACAAATACCATGGAGAACATACTCAAGGTAAGAAACATCTCAAATTACATTATTCTTAATTATTCCAAGAAACAATAATATACAGGGAGATATGAAATACCATCATCTAGCACAGATACAAGAAAAAATAAAATAAACTGAAAAGAATTAAAGTCAAAACACCTCTCAGATATGAGCTATAAACTCAATTACACAATTAGCATTAAAGGAAAGGAAAGTATTTGAAAACAAGAACCATACATTGGCAAAATCTGGGAAAAAAAACATTTAATGATTTAGCAAGGAAAGTATAGTGAAGTTGACTGCAAAGAGAAAAAAAAATAAGATTTCCATAGTTTCACAAGATAAAGCTGCAGTTCATAAAAATGTTGCTGATTAATGCACAGCATATGCATGTTTATACAGAGAAAAATTAAGCCCCCCCTCCCACACACACACCTCCCAATTTAAGAATTTTTCCATTTATGCTGGAAAAACAGATATAAAAATTTATTTCCATTTTTCTTATTTATCTAAACGATAATAACTTCCAAACATTTTTTCCATCTAATAAAATTTGGAAATATAGGAAGGAGCACACTGAAAATAAGGAAAAACAAACATCACTACAATAAAGTCAGTCACTATAACTGCTGAAAATTCCCAACTAGTCCCAAAGGCATAATGCAATTCTAAAAGAAATTCACTATAGAAAACTTTCTACTATAACAAACTATTCCGAAAGCACTATAAATTGACTATATTGAGAGTCAAACTATATTCCAAAAAAGCTAGTAAATGAAGTAACAAGTGGCAGGAACAGTCAAAGAAAATAATGAGAAAACAGTTAGGAAATATGTATCAATATATAAGTATTACATGTTGTGTTTGGTCTCTACGTCAGAGACCAAACACAACATGGAAAAAAGTAAAAAAAAAAAAAAATTAGCTAAACAAAAAAAAAAAAAAAAAAAAAGTGGATTATTTCTGTAATACTGTACTTACCAAATTAAGCTTCAACATGGTGATAGCTAAGAATAGAGAAGCTAAATACCATAGAAGTAACAAATTCTTCTGGAAACGAACCCATTAACAGTTTAGGAATGCAGCTACTCAAAAAAAAACTTTCTTAGAAGACTGTTCGTAAAGCAATTCATTATGGATAAATGAATAATAAAAGTGAATTGTTTGCTTAAATTAATCACTACTCTGATTATATTTAGAATTTCCTATAGTAAATGATCAGCATAAGGGGATTGCTTAAGGGTCAAAGTTAGATAACTAGGAAGAGACCCCCACATAGCCTTTAAAAATGTTCAGAAGTGACAGGACTCTCACCTAATGTCCACCCCTCAACTTCTCATAGTGGACCCCATCAGCAGGTATCTGCCTGAATAGTAATGACCAATGATAGGCTGGCAAGTTGGAAGAACCTAGTTATTTGTATTGGTTTAAACCTAACACATGACTGGAATGTTATGCCAGCTGAGGCACCACCAGTTAAACAAGGTCTTATTTTCATCAGAGAAATCAGGCCAAATAATGGAAGTCATTTGGTACAATAAACCCGAACTCAATATCACAAGAATAAGAGATAAGCATCACATGTATGAACAAAAAAAAGAGTCTGCACGGTTAGCCTAGTGGCTTTGTGCTTCGCAACCATATGCCTGGGGAAGGAGTGTCCCAGGTTAGATTCCCATCAACGACGTGAGGAGCTTAAGGACCTTCCTCAGTCATAGCCAAGTTAGCTGGTCTCGGGTGTCGACAGCAGGGTTTTTTCGCCAGTTTATCTGAGGTTTTTCATCCAGCAAGCAGGCAAACCGGTCCCGTGAACACACACACGGGTTATAGCCAGGAATACTGACCCAGCCATAGGCCTGATTCGTCAGCTATGCCGGTTCCGGAGCCTGGATAAAATTTGGGGGGATAGATGGTGCCGTACCTCCCCGTAAAAAGGGGACTCACGGTCATTGCACCATCACATGGAATTTATTTATTTAACAAAAAAAGAAGTGGAATGGGTGGAAGAACTAGATGTACCAGGTCAGCATAATTTTTACTAAGACTAAAATGAGTGAGAATTTGTTGAATATAACTAAGATTAAGATATTAATTTTAAAGCAACAGGTGATCAGAGAAAGGAAATTATAGCTATAACATTCAATACCAAATAAAGAGACACTCCTGAATGGCAAACAATTTCAAATATGGTGATGTAAAAAAATTTCAAAAATGGATAATGACATACTATAGCTCACTTATGGTCTCAAAGAAATAACAATAAATTAGAAAAGTTGTATTAACAATGCTATAAGTGAGTGATCATTATATGAGGGACATCCAAAAAGTAAATTCCGTTTTTAAATATTTTCACTGCAGTGCTGTGATCGTAATGGTGTGCATGCGTGCTGAGTTTTTTTTATTCCTTAGCAAGGCATTGGTGCCATTTTCATTCTTGCATTGCGTACACTTCTTGGTGCGCATTTATAATGTCTAAGAAAATCTAATTGCCCTCCGCATGTGAAATTAGGTCAGTTATCCATTTCTTGAATGCAAGGAACATTAAAGCAACTGAAACTCATCGGAAAATTATTAAGGTTTATGGAAAACATGCAATGAGTGATTGCGTGTTCGGCTGGCAGTTTCTTGCCACCTTCAGCTGGGAACAATTCCATCATCCCCCAATATAGTCCTGACCTCGCACCAAGCGACTTTCACCTGTTCAAACATCTGAAATCTTTCCTTGGTGGCCGGCAGTTTCAAGATGAAGTCAAAGAAGCAGTCAATACGTGGTTTGCATCATAGGCGGCAACCTTCTACGATGAATATATACAACTCTTGGTGCCCTGTTATGATAAGTGCCTGAACAATGGCAGAATTTATGTAGAAAAGTAGTGAAAGATGTATACTTTAATTTCAAATAAAGTTTTTTTGTAAGTATATTTTTGTTTCTCTGACAGCCCATCGGAACTTACTTTCTAGATGTCCCTCGTATTTAGTTTTGAGCAGGATAAGAACAAATATATTGAAACACAAAAGAAAGAGAAATACATGAGAAATTCTAAAGAGAATAAAAAATATAGAGGCTTTTAAAGGTGAACTATAGACAAGTATCTAAATATCATTCAAGGAAAAGGAAAAAAAAAAAAAAGAAAAAAGAAAACTACAGCAAAAACCAAGATTTCGGAAACTCCATGGAAAACTGTGAAGAAAACTAATTCAGCCAGGGGGGGGGGTGCAATGAAGCCGTCTACAAAAGATAGCAAAATCTTGATTTATGGTGGATTCAAGAGGTACTCTAGAAATGAAGAAAAAACCTATTGAAATATCCCACAATGTCAGCAAATACACAGAATACAGAGGAAAATAGAAGGCTATGTGTAAAAGTAGCTAAATAAGTGGGAAGACTTTGGTAAAAATACAGAACATAAATATCACAAAAGGTGAAAAAAATGTTCTGAAGGCTAGTGAAACTTCAAAATGGGGCAGTGAATAAGGAGGTGACAAAGTTAAGATAAATATTCTGGATATCTGTAGTAATTACTCTCAAAGACAAATGAGAGTGACAAACAGTAGTATTAGAAAAATATTTAAGAGAAATGAAATTAGGAATACATATCAACACTTGAGGTAGAAAATGCAATCAGAAACCCAAATGTGCAAAAGGTAGCTTGAATAAATAATATTCAAGCCAGAAATGCTAAAATATGAGTGGTATAAAAGTTTTACACTGTTATAATTCAGGAAGTCTCATCAGGTCTAATATCAGATGATTGAAGCAGAACTTTCAGAATAGGATACCATCTTAAAAAAGGAAAATAAAACTGAATATGAAAATTATGGAGAAATTTTGCTAACCAAGTGGTCTAGGTAAAATTAATTCAAGTACTTGAACAACTTGGGGAAAGATCTGGAAAGGCATATGAGAAAGTACCAAGAAAAAAAGGTGTTCAAAATGTTACAATTACATAGGGTAAATGGAAAATTATACAGAGCAGGAGGTACAAGAAATGGTTTGATATAAAATAAATGTAAGACAAGGAATCTAAATAGAGATAAGACTATCTGCTCATTTCTTTGTATATATGGGTCACATTATGAAGCAGCATCAAACCTGATATAAATATTGGAGATATTCTTTTATTAATATTTAACCATGTGTTATTCATTCTGAATAAGTAACATGTAGACACAGTTGAATATATTTAATTAAGATGGATTAATTATAAATTACACTGATGGTGATCCACAATACCTGAATCAAAATATTTGTGATTAACTCATCTTAATTATATATATTTCAATTGCATCTACATGTTACTTATTCAAAATTGGAGATATTCAACTCAGTTCTTTTCAATTAAAGTGCACGTTGACTAAAATGATATAAATCAAGTGGATATTAAATCCAGCATTATTTCAAAGCCAAACGCAGAAACTATGAAAGTTTCATACAAAATTTGACACACAGAGCTTACAGGAACACTCGCTAGCATTTATGAGTTGCCCTAATGCAGATCTTATAGAAGACATGATCACTTGCCCAATCATCCATATATTTATTTGCCTTCTATTGGTCCATTTTGATAAAGTTTCACTGTCTCAAACTGGTTGGTTCTCCTCAGAGACCCAGCAGAAACCTTAAGAGAGCAAGAACTCTTGTTCAGTACTAAGGAGTGTTGGAGAGGTGCATTTTTCATAAGCAAACTCTAAGCCGGTGCGTAAAAGGCATGTTGATATTGAATGAGCTTATAAAAATAATGGTGTTACTATACACTATTAACTAAAAGTAATACTTAATAGTAATATGCTAGCCTAGTTAGCTGACTGTTAGCATATCTACTTTCCAACTAAATAGCCACAGGTTCAATTCCTATTATAAGTATGAATGTGATTGTCTTTAAATGGGAGACCACTGCTCCATTTATTGAAGGAGTAAAGTGAAAAAAAAAAAAAAATTCAACACGTTTAGAGCAAGGTTTCCAGACTATGTAAAAAATAAAAATAAAAAAACATATAAAATTAATAAAAATAGAATATAAATCCTTGGTCCATCCACAGTACAAACAATCATTAACTAATTATTAACAAAAAACTGTTTATTAATCATCAAATTTGTTAAAAATTTTATCAAATTCCTGATATGCACCATTGAGGAGAATATTATTTTTGTAATGACGCAACTTTTTCATATTGTATTAACTCCTTATCAATAATTTTGTGATCTGATCTGCTACCTGTCAAGTCTCAAACATTATCAGATCTTATATTTCTGTCTTCTAAGATATTTCTTGCTGCATCAATTCACCTAGATCTTGGTCTTCCTCTGGATCTTTTTCCTGACATTCTGGTCATAAGCGGTAAGTGACCATACCATTAGTTATGATTAGTTCTGCTCACGCATTCCTGAATATTAAGTTTCTTTCCTAATATTTTTGATGTTAATATAATACTGTCATTGATCCCATCTGTTCACTCCTCTCATCTTTCTCAGAACTCATTTCTGTGGTCTCCAATTGTTTAAGTATTTTATTTCTAACCCAGCTCTCAAATCAACATTAAAAACTATTAGAACATAATCTTGCATACAGCTAATTTAGTGTTTTGACTAAATTTCTCATATTCCATATAAATTTATTCAGTTGACTTTCTACCATATCAGCTTTGCTAATTCTGTAGTCTATATTTAAATTTATCATCTTAACTAATAATTGTGTCTAAATAGTTGAAACACAGATTTACAGCCATGAATACTTATGACATGTGAAAGAGATAGGGTCTTCACCACATGTCGTGATGCCTGTAGTTAACCATGAGTGAAATCCAGGGCTGGATTTAGACTTGCTGAGGCCCTAAGCTATACAAAACCCAGAGGTCCCCTATTGTTTTAAATTACATCAGTTGGTCTTTTTGTTTTTTTATATGAGGCCGGGGCAGATTGCGAGGCCCTAAGCTGTAACTTTTTTAGCTCATATGTAAATCCGGAACTGGTCAAATCATGGTTGTCAACCTCCTAGATAGGAGATGGCACTTGGATGGGATGAGAATGTTTCACTTATTCTATTCTAGTTCTCCATTCAGAATGCAGTTGATATTTTCAATGTTTCTGCCTATTTTCATTATATTTGTCTTTTTTATTGCTGATTTTCATACTAAACTTATTACAATTTAGCTGGAGGATTCTGCAGACTTCTAATGGATTTGTTCAGGAGTACATCATCTGTATAAAGTAGAGAGCTGAGATTAACATCTCCAATTTGGGTATCAAATTTAATGCCACTTTCCTTCATAATATGATCCATAAAGATGAACAATGGAAATAATGTGCATCCTTGTCTCGCACATGATTTAACATCAAACCATCTTCTGTACCTCCTTCAGTTCTAACTGACAACTCAAATATAAAACTTGTAAAACTTTAAAGTGTATTAAATATAATGATATAATGATCCATTTACACATAATTTAGTGTTTTGAACAGCTTTTCTCCTGGCACCTTGTTGTCTTCTCCAGATCTACAAAACTTAGCAGTATAACAAGGATCTATATTTATGATTTTTCAACTATTAAGTGAAAGTCTGATAACTTCTGTTTGGCCTGAACCCAGCTTATTCAAAATGAGTTGAAATTTTCACATTATTCATACTTAAAATATTAATATCTCACCTTTCATGTATGACCTGAAGAGTGGTGGCTGTATATCTGATAATTTTCTGGAACCCATATGGACATCCTCAGATATTTTTTTAGCAGCATTAACTATATCTTGTTTGCCATCATCACTAGATAATATATACACATAGATGCGACTTGAGATACAGCCATTCAGATCTAAAGTAAATATTATTTGATATTAGTTTGCTGAAATAAAACTTCATATTTTATATATGATTTACAAAGCTATTAAACTTTGTATAAAATAAGACAAAACCAATTAGTCATTTCAATTTATGATAAAATGAACAAGTAATAATATTATAGTATGTGTGCAGAAAGTAATTTTCTGCAACTTTTATAAAGCTACTTTCCTTGATATCAGAAGGTAAGGATAATCTTTCTAATTAATTATATTTTTTTATTATTAAACTCAAGTAAAGTACATGATAAAAATGAAGTAAAGTACATGAAACTAAAATGCTTTTTTTCCCATTTAGTATCATCAAAAAGGGATCTCAAGTACTATAAGGTTTACAATCTTTCTATGGGCTGGATATAAAATATAGATATAAAATTAAATGACACCAGAAGAAAGATTAAGTTTGGTGTATATATTTAAATGACAAGTTGACATCTGATGGTATAGTTAAAATTTTAAAACTTTCATTTGTGCAGTCTTTCAGTTTTAAAGTTGGAATCTAGCATTTCTTGCATACTAGAGACTGAAAATATTTTCAATGAGGAAGGAATCAAATTTGTTAAATTCTTGGTCAAGTAATAGTTGGATTAAAAATTTAAGGTCATTCTAGTTTCTAACTTTTCTATATATTTGCACATTGTCTTATAAAATTTTCTCTTGTTTCTATTTTCATGATTATCTGCTCTGCTATTTCAGCATTTTGACAGAAATATAAAACATTTGTCATACATTAGTTACATCCTAATATATGCACTTACCCCCCCCCCCCATCCCAGTATGGGCATGGCAAACCCGAGATATCCAAGCTAGACCCGATCTTACTTCGTACAATATACACTTGGTATAATCATAGCTGGAGATGGTCTTTTACTCTTCTTTCCCTCTACTCTCTCTTACTTCTTACTACCCCCCACCCCCTCCTCTCCACTATCTACTAAAAAAAAGGCAAGCCTAGTTGTCTTAAAGTGGTAGCCCCACCACTAAGATACCTACCATCATGCTAGTCACTTGACATAGGGAAACACATATTACTTTCAAGTCTCAACGAAATCCAAACCGGACAGAAAACATGGGAAACGACCGCAAACTGGAAAAGGTTAACAAACTTTGGAAAAAGAAAAACGTGGCGAAATATGCTACATGGAACATTAGAAGCATAGCACATAAAGAAGAAGAATTAGATAAAATTTAAAATGATGAAAACATAGAAATTGCAGTTCTTACAGAAACAAAAAGATACTTGAAGGAATAAAGAAACAGCTAACTACAATATCATATACAGTGGTGTGGACAAACAAATACATGCAAAAGCTGGTGTAATGATTTGGATCCATAAATCAATTAAAGCAAAAATAACTCATTATACATACTGGAATGAAAGAATATTAGAAGTGCGATTAAAATTAAATAAAGAAAATTTAACAGTTGTTGGAGTGTATGCCCCTGAAGAAGGAAAAGAAGAAGAAAATGATTACTTTTACAAAGAGTTACAAGGAATATATGAAAAATTAAATAAAACAAACCATATAATTATAGTCTGAGATCTTAATGCCAGAATAGGAATGAAAGAAATGAACAATAATATACAAAAATTTGGAGAACCAAAAGTAAACAAAAATGGAAAGAGACTCATTGATTATACAATATATAATAATTTAAAAATAATGAATACATTTTACAAACATAAAAATATACATAAATATACATGGTGTGCAAGAGGACAAAAATCAATAATAGACTACTTTATAGCAAATGAAAAAGCAGCAAACCTCTTCCTAGACGTTAACGTTAGAAGAGAGCTAGAAATTGACACAGATCACTATTTAATACAGGCAAAACTAAGATTTCCACCAAACTGGCTACAAAAAAATAAACAAACTAAAGAAACAAAATCTAATTACAAAGTAAGACTACTAAATGATTCAAGTATAAGAAGTTTATACCAACAGAGGATTAATAACTACTTAGAAAAAATACAAGAAAATGAAGACATTGAGAAAGAATGGAATAATATAAAAGAAATTATAGCATCAGTAGCATATAAAAGTCTAGGAACACACAAAAAATATCATAAAAATAAAAAATTACATATGGGACAATAAAATAAAAACAATAATTGAAAATAAAAAGCTGGCTTTTAAAAGATGGTTAAGTAGCAAAAAACAAGAAGATGAAATTGAATATAAAAAAAAAAAAGATGAGCAATAGCCAAAAGAGAAACCAGAAAGAGACACAGAGAAAGCTGGGAAAAATTGCACATCATATCTAGAAAATGACATATACAAAATAAGACCCAGTGCATACAAAATACTAAAACACATGAATGCAGATATAAAAAGAAACTGCAAATATAAATTGCAAAATATGTAAAAGAATTCTTGGATTACTTTACAGATCTTTGGATGGATAATACTGGCATCAAAAATAATTACACCAGAAACTCACAAAATACCTTAAATGATATGATAACAATGAAAGAATTAAAGGAAAACCTAAATAAAATAAAAAATGGCAAATCAGCAGGAGAAGATGGGATAAACTCCGAACTGTATAAATTTGCTGGAAAAAAAATTTCAACGATTACTAAAATTTTTAAATAAAATATATACAAATGGACAAATACCAATAGAATGGAATACAAGCATAGTAATATGTATTTAAAAAAAGGGATAAAACAAAACTTGCTAACTGCAAAAAGGTATTAGTTTATTGAATACATGCTACAAAATATATAGCAGAATGCTTAATGAAAAACTAAAAATATACAGTGAAAAAATATTACTTGAATGTCAAAATGGATTTAGAAAAGGACGCGCTACAATGGATGCAGCTTTCTGTTTAAAACTACTTATAGAAAAAAAGAAGAGAATTTAATTTGGAAACTCATCTTTTTGTTTATAGATTATGAAAAAGCATTTGACAAAGTAAAAAGATATATACTGTTTGATACATTACAAAGAATAAATATACCTAATATTTTACTACATGCAATATTGAATATATATACAAAGATAATGAAATAAAAATAAATGAAAAGTTGTCTGAAAAACAATCTATAAACCAAGGAGTAAGACGGGGATGTCCTCTGTCTCCAAACACTTTTCAATATTTACATTAATGAAATATTAATACAGTGGAACACCTTAAGCAATCAAGGTATAGAAATTTCCCAGAATAACAAAATAAATGCGCTATTATTTGCAGATGATCAGGTATCAGATAAGAAAGAATTTACAAAGAGCAATATATAATTTAAACATTATAGTAGAACAGTTTGGAATGAAAATTTCCATAGATAAAACTAAAACAATGGCATTTTGTGGACAAACTCCAGTTAGAAGCAAAATAGTTAATAATAAAATAATAGAACAGATAAATACTTTCAGTTACGTGGATGTGAAATATCACATGAAGGAGAAAAAGATAAAATTAAAAACTTCAAAATTTTTACAGATTATAGGCCTGATAAATAGATCACTCAACCCAAATATAGTACAAAAAGAAATGCACTTAAAAATATAGAATACTTTAGCAGTGCCCACATTATTATATGGCAGTGAAATTTGGGCAAAAAACAAACAAGATAAACAAAGAATAAAAACAGTGAAATGAGATTTATGAGAAGAACTGCAAAATACACATTAGATCAAAAAAGAATGAAGACATTTTAAAAGAACTAAAAACAAAATCAATAGAAGAAAAACTAAACAATTATAAACAAAAATGGATTGAACATGTAAAGCGAATAGCCAACACCCGACATCCTAAACAAACACTAAAATATAAGCCAAGGTAGACCTCAAAAAAGGATATTGATGGATAATGAGACCGGAACAGACCAATATGGTCTATACCAGTATTTAGTGTTATGATAATGGATTCAATGACAAACATTACAGATGGAGGAAGGGAATTGCACAATAAAAATGGATGCCTGATAATTATGAAATGCACAGATGGTTAGAATCCAAGCTGAGCTTCTGTTTCAGAGTAGTTACTTCAATGCAAAAGAAATCAAATAAGCAATATTTATTACATTTCAAAAAACAGTATTTTATTTAAAATTTTTTTATGTTTATTTTATAAAATTAACATTATTTTTTTTAAATAATTATTTATTATTATTTTATAAAATTTTAAAATAATAAAATTTATTTAGCTTCATAAAATAACCAGTTTATTTTATGAAGCTAAATAAATTATCCATATAGAAAAGGCTCAAATAATGACCTTGGGAAAAATTATATTTAGAATACTACTAACATAACTGTGTTGATTGGTTGCTGGAATAACAATCTGAATTTATCAGAAATTATAGCCTTACTCAATTTTCAAAAAGATAGTATTTGTGTTATCAAAAGCAGGAGATGAATTTAATTTAATTCATCTCCAACCTGATGAACTTGTCTTTAGGTGAGAGATGAATTCATTGTCTAGGGCAGTGGTCTTGCACTTTTTTTTTTTTTTTTTACATATTATCCTTCATAGTACCCTACAGTCATATTCAGCAAGTGTGATGGGTCATCCACTGCAAGTAGCAATTGACATCCTATGCTTCCATCTCAGTACGGTATCACCGATTGTTGACCTGGGATGGTCCAATTTGCTGAACAAATAAGCCTGCAGAATGGCATCCTATCGCAACTCCGTCAGCTCCCTTTTTGCAGCCATTCCATCCTGACAAAATTGTACTGACCTGAGAGCATCATATTCATGTAATTTATACCAGTCACAAACATGCCACTCATTATGTGGCACGATGCATCGTGTTCATGGAGGCATTCATTGACTTCTTTCCAAGTACTGTGATTTCCTGATTGCATTCCTACTGAATATTTTCTACCTGTGTAATGTCACGCTTCAATCATTTAACAATATTTCAAAGTAATTACTTCAGATATCTGGAATACCTACATGATTTTTTTTATTTGCTATCTCTTTCCTCTGTTTCTAAACTTTTTCAATAGTCTCCACAACATTTTGATACCTTCGTGATATTTATCTTCTATATTATTTCACTTTCTTACATTTTTCTCTATTTCTTATGGTATTTGCCAGAACTTGCTTGCTAGAGACTTGATATACTTCCTTCTTTCCAGGACTATCTTTAACTTCTTGACAATAACCATGGAATTCTGATTTTTCTATTCTTGTAGACAATTTTCGCAACATTCCTCCCTAGCAGAAACTGTTTTCGTCAGAGTTTGCCACTAACACTTAAATGTTTGTATGTTTTTTTTTAACTTTTTTAAAAATTTTTTAGTAGAAGCTGCTGAACTTTAATTTTTTATAAAAACTTCACATTTTTTTTCTATACAATATGATATTCATTTTTTATCCTGCTTAAAATGCGAAACTTGAAGTGATGATTTGCTTCCAATTTCAAATCTCCTGTATGCTCTTGTATCCTTAACCAACGTGAGGATATTGGACAATATTGTTGATGATGATGGTTTAAGACCTTCCTGTGCTTTTTCTTCACATGAATGTGTGCACATCTACATGATGAACTTGGTTAGTGATGAATTTGTCCATATCCTATACAGAAATCCAGCAAGTACTCATTATTATTAGTTTTACCCTTTTCTCCAATTTTTCCCAAAAACATTTTCATATGCTTGGAAAATTTGAAATTTTAGTACAATGGCATTAGCACTGTAGATGGGTTAAGGATTAAGTAATTCCAGAACCCTGCTCTAGAGACCAAATATAGGACCTTTCTCAAGTCACTTCAGGCCTTTGACAAGTAAGTGATAGTTTTACACCAGGCAATGAAATTCATCTACTACCTAAAGTTATTCATGAATAACTACCTAAAGTTATTCATGCCCATGAATTTGAACCTAAAGCCTGCTGGTTGGGCCATTCAACCAATTAGACTAGCAGTAACTATTGCATTAGTGCACTTATTAGCTACTGCATTAGTGAATAATATTAGATATATTATATTATTCTGAAGAAGGATACCCATTTCTAATGGACATCCTTCAGAAGACAGTGGAGGACATACTTAATGAGGCAAGGAAGACAACTGAAACTGCCTCTTCTAAATCAGATATGTAGTACAATATGCATCCAGTTTGGGTGATGATAAAATTAAGTGTCTTTTGTTTAACAATGAAGTTATGATCCTTTAGTTAATGGGATAAAAATCAAATAAGGGGTGCTTAAGAGTCAAAGCTGTATAACTGAGACGAGACCTCCACATAGCCTTTAAAGGAATGCGGAGAACCGACCAGGGCTTCTGACCTAATGTCCAATCCTCACCTTCTCGTGGTGCACCCTGTTGGGTATCTACTTGGATACTGAACGAACGAGAATGGGCTGGCAAATTTGGGATTTAGCCGACCAAATTGTATTCATATTGGTTAAACCAAAATAAAAAATGATTGTACAACATGACAAAATTTCATGCCGGCTAGGGCATCGCCCGGTTAAACAAGGGCCCCCCGTTGTTTTCGCCAGGGAACCAGGGCGAACAATGAAAAGTCAGCTACTGGAACAAATCTGAAAACAAACCCCAACTCAACATCACCAGAGTTAAAGATCGGTACTATCAACGTAAGAAGCCTGAATGGCAAAGAAATGGAGCTAGCTGAGGAATTAGATAAGTACCAGATCGACATAATAGGTGTGACCGAAAAAAAAAAAAAAAGACCAAAACTGGTAAGATCCTTCTGAGCAATAAATACAAAATGTTATATTCAGGCAATGACAATCAAGGAAAAGAAGGAGTAGCCATAGTATTCAACACAAAATATGAGGCTAATCTTCTTGAATGGCAGTCAGTCTCAAGTAGAGTAATGTGGGCAAATATGAAAATGAGGAACTGGACAATGAGACTTATTTGTGCCTATGGTCCCACAGAAGGTGCTACTAAGGTAGAAGTGGAGGAATTTTTTGAGGCTTTACAAAAAGCAACTGACACAATGAAAAAGGAAAAGTTGGTCCTTGTTGGGGATCTAAATAGCAGAGTAGGAAATGATTGTCAGACATACAAAAATATTTTGGGAAAATTTGGAGAAAAGAGCAAAGTTAATAACAATGGCAAATATCTGTGGGATTTCTGCTCAGGACATGGACTGGTTATTACTAACACCATGTTTCAACATAAAAATGTGCACAAATTCACATGGAGAGAAGACTAGGATTAAGAAAAGTCTCATTGACTATGTTATTGTTGATAGGGATGTTTTCTCCCTGGTGCAGGACACTAGAGTGTACAGAGGATTTGAAATTGGAAGTGATCACTATTTAGTCTTGAGCAGGATAAAATTAAATTTCATATTGAAAAGAATAACATGTAAGAAAGTTTTAAAGCGAATAAAAGTTGAGCAGCTCTCAGATGTGAACCGTAGACTAAAATACACAAAGATTATTGAAGAAAAAATGAAAGAGTTTGAGAACAGGAATCAAACCTTGGAGATTCAGTGACAAACTCTGAAGAAAACATTGATTCTGCCAGAGAGGCATGTGGTGAGGTTGTCTGCAAGGATAAAAAAATCAAAACTCCCTGGTGGACACAGGAAGTTAAAGAGGCAGTGAAGGAAAAGAAGAAAGCATATCAAAAGTTCCTGGCAAATAAGTCAGCTTGTGCTCTTAGAGAATATAGAGACAAATGCAAGAATGCTAAACACTGTGTAAAACTAGCTAAACAAAAGTCATGGGAGGACTTTGGCAAGAATATAGAAAATAAATATTAAGAAGGTGGCAAAATATTCTGGAGGTTGTTGAAGAAGCTTAGGAATGGAGGAAAGAGTGTTGTAAAAAGAGTTAGAGATGATAAAGGTGACATGAAAACGGGAGAAAAAGATATCCTTGAAGTATGAAGTAATTACTTTGAAAAACTGCTAAATGAAACAAGCAGTGATGACAGCATGGTGATAAAAAACACTGACCAGGCATGCAGTCAGGAATACATATCCATACTTGAAGTAGAAAAAGCCATCAAAGGCTTGAAATGTGGAAAGGCAGCTGGAGTAGATGATATTCGACCAGAAATGCTGAAGTATGGTGGTATAAAGAGTCTTACAGTGGCTGCACTGCATAGTTCAGAAAGCCTGGACAGAGGGACGAATTCCTGATGATTGGAGTAGAGCTCTCATAGTACCCGTATATAAAAAGGGAAACAAAACCGAATGCGAGAATTACAGAGGTATTTCCCTACTGAGTGTTCCTGGCAAGATCTATGCAAGTATACTTGAGAAACGGTTGAGAAGAATTGTGGAAGAAAAGCTTGGTGAAGAACAAGCTGGATTCAGGCCAAATAGAGGCTGTCAGGTTCAGATCTTCACTTTACGACAAATAGTTGAGAAAGCATGGGAATATAACAAAGATCTGTATTTAAGTTTTGTCGATTTGGAAAAGGCATATGACAAGGTGCCAAGAGAGAAGCTATTCAATATGCTACAGTTATGTGGTGTCAATGGGGCATTATATCAAGCAATACTTAGTCTTCATTTGAGGTGTAAGTCAGCAGTTGGAATCGAAGGAAGTACAGGAAGATGGTTTAATGTTAAATCTGGTGCGAAACAAGGATGTACATTATCCCCTCTGTTATTCATTATCTATATGGATCACATTATGAAGGAAAGTGGTATTAAACATGATATCAAAATTGGAGATGTTAATGTCAGCTCTTTGCTTTATGCGGATGATGTTATACTTCTAAATAAATCCGCTACAAGTCTGCAAGATTCTCTGACTAAATTGAATAGCTGTTGTAATAGATATGGTATGAAGGTCAGCAATAAAAAGACAAAGGCAATGAAAATAGGCAGAATCATTGAAAATGTCAACTGTGTTGTGAATGGAGAACCTGTGGAACAAGTAAAACATTTCAGCTACTTAGGCACGATTTTTTACTGAAGATGGTAAATTAAATATAGAAATAGACAACAGAATCAGCAAAACTGGTATGGTGGGAAGTCAATTGAATAAATTCATATGGAATAAGAGAGAAATTAGTCAGAACACTAAATTAGCTGTATACAAGACAGTATTCAAACCAGTTTTAACTTATGGATCTGAGAGCTGGGTCAGAAGTAAAACACTTGACCAAAGACTAGAAGCCGCAGATATGAGAGTCCTGAGAAAGATTATAGCCGTGAACAGATGGCATCAATGGCAATATCATATTAGGAAAGAACTCTCCATTGTCAGCATCCAGGAATGCGTTAGCAGAGCTAATCTCAGGTGGTATGGTCATCTAAACAGAATGGGCGAGGAAAGATTAGCAAAACAAGCGTTCTCTACCAGGTTGGCAGCAAAACGACCCAGTGGAAGACCAAGATATAGATGGATTGATACGGTACAAAGTGCCTAGACGATAGAAATATAAGATCTGATAATGTTGGAATCTTGACAAGTAACAGACTGATTTGGAGGAAAATTGTAGATAGGAAGTTAGTAATGATATAATTTTTTCATGTAGTACTATCATATCTTGTACACCCCTTATGGGTACATGGCAGGAATTTGATGATGAAAATCAAATAAACAAAATATTAACTTTTTCTTATTATTATATGAACATGATTTATTCATTAGCCATTCATACTTCTTGATCAGACTATCTAATGAATCTGTACACTCTTTGATTGTCTGAATACAGTTTTATGTGGTTCCCACCCACAAATCTATAGCACATGAATTGTACTGTGAATAGACTAAGGATTATTTTTTTTCCTTCTAAAAATCAGCTAATGCCTTTTATTCCCTTATAGGGAGTAGGTGAGATCATTTTAGCCCTAACTTTTTGGAGACTGAGTGAGCAGTTCAATCTCCACTGATAGCCAATCAGAGATAGTGGGCCCAAGGCTATCACTAATTAAGCGACATGCAACGAAGAGGCGACTAACAAGTGTCGCCATCTCGTGGTACCTAACACAATATTTTTAAATCTCTGAAAATAGTGTGGGTTTTACGATCAATTTTCTTGAGTCTACGGGATGATGACCCGTTGACTCAAGAAACTTGAGTTTTTAGGAGGAAAAAAAAAACCTGCTTGCTCATGCTAGAGATCTACTAACTCAGGAACTGGTCGAAAAAATGCATAGAAACAGTTCCACTAGTCGGCAACTAAAATCAAACTCATGATGCTTTTACTTCAGGCAGTTTCATGCTGAGGAGTGCAAACACCACTTCCACTGAGCTACAGTCTGGAAACTGCCATAGAGACCACGCATGGAACTCTTTTCAAGTCACTTCAGGCCTCCAATAACAAAAGTGGTGGTGGTCTCATACTGAGTGATGAAGTTCAACCCCCACCCAAATACAATCCCAAACATCCATGCCCATGGTGAGATTCGAACCCAGCACCTGTTGGAGAGTGAATATGCTGACCATTCAGTCAATCAGGCCAGCTACTTTCTATATGTCATACTGTCTGAATTAGTCAAAGTAAACATGATTATCTCCTGTGTGGTAATGAGTTATCTATTTCCATCCTAATAGCCTGAATCTATTCAGAAATCTTTTGCTGGCTTAATACAAGATTTTAATGCACTTCAATAAAGATTGTAGTGCCATCTATTGGTCAAGTCAGTCATTATCCTCTGTACGAAAGACTTATGTATTTGTATAATAAGAAACACTACTTATTTGTCAGCTAGTGAACCGCCATGCAATTTCCTGCTGAGGTAAGCAGGTAAATAAGAAAAAACATAATATCAAGCAGTGACATAGCTTGTACTTTCACAAGTTATTCTTTTTCATCTGTCAGATGATGGGTTGAGTCTCCTATGTGCAAATCTTTGCCATTTGGTTCCATCTCTGACCTTTCTGTCATCTCTCTGAAGCTCCATAATTGTCACCTTTACTTCAAAGACTATAGCCAAATTCTTTTTTGGTCTACCTCCTGATAATCTTCCTCCAATGATTCCATTCAAGACTATACAGGCAGCCCTCAGTTTATGCCTCACTTCCGTTCCTGAAAAAATGGGCGTAAAACAAATTTTAACGGGAAGTACAAAATAATGTTCTGCACAGTCAAAAAATATGCACATGAAGTATGTGTAACATTATTATATTTAAAACTTTAATAATACATTACATATATATTTAAAACTTTAATAATACATTACATATATATTTGATAATACATATGTATATATACATACATAATGTTAAAATAAAATTAATAATAACGAAAACAAAACAAAATTATATACAAAAAATATGAAACTTCGAAAAGACATTACATATTTCTATGTTGAAGTTCCTGGTTTCGGATCACCTGTATTTTTTTAGAAAAAATGTATCCAGTGTTAACTGCCTAGATTTTCTTTTTCTTTCTTTAAGGAGTTCAGTGTAAGGTCGAACAGATGCGATTACCCTCCTTTTTACGTTTGCACTCTGTTCCTAATCGTGGTCCATTTCGCAGAGTTCATCAGTCAATGTCTCTATGCTTGCAAGGATACACTATAAATCGGCTGTTTTTATATCTCTCAGAGGACCTTCTTCGTTTTCTTTCTCCTCCTTTGGATGTTGACTTAATTGTTCGGCTAATTCTTTTAAGTCTTCACTGGAAAGCAGTTTATCATGGCTCGCCAAGACTTCTGTTACATTTTCAGCTGTAATATTGTCCAATCCCACCTCTCGAGCAAGCCTGGTAACGTCTTCAATAACATTCTCCTCTTGTTCTAATTCCTCGAAGTCGTGCATAAATGCTGGAAGAAGTTTTCACTATACTCCTTTTAAACACTTTGCTGACACGTCATTCCAAGCTGCCTTGATGTTGTTAATGCCCTTCAAAATATTGAATGACTGCCAATAGTCTTTCCTGAATGTCCAAGATTCTTACCATTTCCATAAATGTTATACGGAGGTAATAGGCTTGGAAGATTAATATAATCCCCTGATCCATCAGTTGCAAATGCGATGTTGTGTTTGGAGGAACGTAAACAACCTTGACATCTAATGATGTTCTTACTTCAAGGTTTTGTGGATGTCCAGGAGCATTATACAAGAGAAGCAATGCCTTGGCTGGCAAATCATTTTCTTCAGAGAAGCGAAGCAGGGTAGGATAAAAATAATTTGTGTACCAATCTATAAAAAACATCTTGTGTAACCCAAGCTTTCTTGTTCCATTTCCAATAGATTGGCAGCATGGCTTTTAGACCCTTGAAGGAGCGTAGTGTCTGTGAATGGTACACCAATATTGGTTTAACCTTCAAAGTTCCAGAGACATTTGCACCCAATAAAAGCACAAGTCTATCTTTTGCGGCTTTAAAACCTGGATTGGAACGTTCTTCACAGTATATGAAGGCAATTTTTTCCAGTAGAGCCCAGTCTCATCAACATTAAAAATGAGATCAGGAGGATAATCCTTGTTCTACACAATCTTGAAATTCTTTAGGAAAAGCAGCCGTTACTGCAACATCTGCACTTGCTGTCTGTATTTTACTGTTTCTGTGTTGTTGAGGTTGTGAGTAATGAGACTGACAAGATATATAAATTACTTTACTTGTTCAAGTATGTGATTTTCTAAGTTTATTGAAATTTTTTCCTCATCTCTTCGTATTTTCATTGGTTTAGTTTTGCTTACATTGATTTTCATTCCAAAAGTTCTGCATTCTTCATTTAAAATTTTTATTGGTTTTTTTTTTTTAATTGTTCTTTAGATTCTGTAGGAATAATAATATCATCTGCATATTTGATATTTGTAGACCTGGTACTTCGGTTGTAGATTTGCATATTTCTTCGAGATAGATAATAAATAAATTTGGCGAGAGTGGGCAATCCAGCACGACTCCTTTTTCTACTTTAAATTTGTCTGTTTTTATTTTATTGGATTTGACAGTTGCTGTGGTGTGTTTGTAATAAAGGTTTGTAGTTCTAAATCTAGTCATAGATTTTAAGATGTTTATCATTTTATTCCTGTCAATGGATTCAAATGCTTGTTTGAAGTCAATAAAACTGCAGTATATAGGTAAGTTGTATGCCTATATACTGATATAGCATATACTGTATACTATATACTGATATAAGGATATTAAGTGTAAAAATATTGTCTATAATAGATTAAGCAGATCAAGCAATCTTCATTGGAAAGCGGTTTATCATGGCTCTCTAAGACTTCTGTTACATCTTCAGCTGTAATATTGTCCAATCCCACCTCTCAACAAGCAGGATTCAGACCTTCTAGGTCTGAATCCTGCTTGATCTTCTACTGTCTCATTCATTAAAGTCTGGATTCTATTTTGAATAATGTGTGTGAAGATTTTATAGTTATGGGTTTATAATTTACACATCTTTGTTTATAACCCTTTTTGAGAATTGGTATTATGATACCTGTCTTCCAGTCATCTGGAATTTCACTAGTATATAGTATTTGGTTAAAAAGTTTAAGCAGGAAGCTGATGGCTGCTATGCCACCATATTTCCAGTTTTATAGTTCAGTAGGAAGTTTATCATAACCAGATGACTCAGGTAGTTCATTTGGTTTATTCCATTCAAATATTTCTTCTTTTATTATATTAGAGCCCGCTAGAGGGCTAGACGGTCAGTCGTGTTTTCAGAGAGCTCCCGAAAGCTAAGTATAATTTTGAGTGAAAATTAGAATATAGGTTAAAATCATAACATAATATTGTCTAGTTTTGGTAGCTTGTTGTGTCTGTGTGATTTTGGTGTGAATTCCATTATTTAATTTAGTATTTAAAGATACGTTTCATAGATTTGAATATGGCGGTAATGCGACGTAAGATAATGGCGTCCAAAAATACGATGCCATTGTTCAACTATAATGTGAGAGAGTTTGTCCAATGTGATGTGTGTGTGGGATGTATGCATTCCCGAATGAGGCTGGAGTTTGGATTGAAAGTGATAGTGGTGGGAGAATGTGCAGAAAGTGTAAGCAAAGTGAGGATTTGAAGTAGGTGTCAGGTTGTGAGACAGTTATGGTCGAAGAAAGCTAGAATGCGAGTGAAAATAGTGGCTTGATAGGGAATTGCGATGTACAAGATGGCAATGGGAGCGGTGATTTAAGAAAGAGTGAAAGAAACTATACAGAGGGAGAAAATGGTTTGAATGATAAAAAAAATTAGGAATTATTTGTAGGAAGTGAGATCGCATGCAGTGATACAAAATGCGAAGGCAATTAGAGCACCTGCAAAACTCTTTCCAGAGTGATTCGGCTAACATAAATAAACAGCGTAAGAGTGGGAGAGTTTCTGAAATGAAGGAAAGAGTGTTGTATGGTGACTCGTTATTAAGAGGAGTGATAGATGGGAGTGTAACGTAAGTGAGAGTATTAGAGTGCAAAAACAGAGGATGAAAGAATTAATAATTGTGGCAGGTACGAATGAATTGAAAGGTGATAAATTTTTTATGAGAGAGGACTTGAAAGTATTGTTAAAGGTATCGAAAGAAAAGAGTGACAGAGTTAGAATGGAGAGTCCGTTGCCACGGTATGACAGAGAGGAGTTTAGAAGGAGGGCCATAATAACAAATGACATTATGTGCAGGTTGTGGTGTGGAATGAGTTTGATGGGCGAAAGGACTTATACAAGATGGATGGCCTGCATTTGAATGGACTTGGTGTGCGGAGACTGGAAAAAGTGTTGCTGAATGAAGTGAAAATGGATGTGCAGAACCAGGGAAACTAGAACTACCAAGGGGGGGGGGGAGAGTGGATATGCAGACATCAGTGAAACAGTTGAGTGTAAGAATGTATATAATGTACCCGAGCCAGCATTAAGGAAAAAAAATGGGAATGGGAGATTTAGAATAACGCATCAAGATAGGCATGGGACAAAGGGATCACTGCATTTCATGTATACTAATGCCAGGAGTATTAGGAACAAGAAGGAAGAATTTTTGGCCTTGATTGGCTCTTCTTGGCCACAGGTTATTGGCATTAGTGAAACATGGCTGACTGAAGATGATATAGTTAGTGGGATAGAATGTAGGTTATAGTGTGTTTAGGAGGGACAGAGAGAATAAAATGATGGGAGGGTGTTATTGATGATAGCTGATGAACTGCAGCCAAGGAGAATTGAAGTTGTATTGCAAGATAGTGAAAGGAGCTCATTTGAGGCTATTTGGTGTTAGATTGAGACTGGCAGAATAAAATATATAGTTGGGTGAATAGATGGTGGAGATGGTATGCATAAACAAATTGATGAAATGAGCGGAAGGAGGGTAATTATTATGGGGGATTTCAACTATGGTAACATTGATTGGAAGGAGGAGAGGACACATGTGAGGAAGGAAATGGATTTTATTCAATTATTAAGGGATAACTATTTGAGACAGCATGTAATTGAAAATACTAGGGGTGTGAGAGTGCTTGACCTGGTACTAGCATCTCAGAATTTGACTGTAATGAATATGACCATGTTGCCACCTACTGGTGAGAGTGATCATAAGGTCTTGACCTGGGAGGTGGCTAAAGGTGTGGAATTTTCAATTAAGACAGGGTATATGTGGAATTACCATGCTGCCAAGTATGACAAGCTTAGGAGATTGCTTGGATCAGTGCCATGGCATGTACAACTGCAAGGGCTGGATGTCGACAGAGCATGGGAAGTGGTCAAGGAGCATTTACAGGAGGTTATGGCTGATTGTATACCTAGGGTCTGAATAATAAAACAAGTAGGGGTTAAATGGATGAATAACACCATTAAGCTTGAGCTGCACAAAAAAAAAAAAAAAAAAAAAAAAACTGTGGAGGGAATTTAAAGAAAGGGATGACCTGCATGCACACGAACGGTATAAAGTGCAGGCCAGAAGGGTAACGAGTATGGTAAAAAAAGCAAAAGCGGATTATGAAAGGAAACTAGCTATGCAAGCAAAAGAGAATTCCAAACAGTTCTTTCAATATGCTGCAAGCAAGAAAAAACTGTAAACAGCAAAATAATTTTAAGGAATGACGATGGTAAGGAGGTCACTGAATCAGTCGACATAGTGGAGTTACTGAGCGCGCACTTTGCAAAAGTATATCATCCAGGTTGTGACATTGAAAAAAATGAAGGAACCATTAGTTTATACGGGAATTGTGATGAAGTGGAGGTGAATAGTCTATTACAGAACCATAATGTGAATACATCTGTGGGATTGGATGGTATACCGGCACGGATCTTGCGTGAAGTGACTAAGGAATTATCAGCGCCCTTGACCATGTTGTTTAATTTGAGTCTCGGGTCCGGTTTAGTCCTGAAGGTGTGGAAAGCGGAGAAAATAGTTTCACTGCATAAAGGAGGATCCAAGACTATGGTTGCAAATTACTGACCGATCAGCATATCAAGAGTCGTTGTCAAGGTCTTGGAGAAAGTAGTCAAGGGAAAAATACAGGAATGGATTGATGAAAATGAGATACTGTATAGGGGACAGCATGGCTTTCTGAAGGGTAGATCATGCCTCAGTAACTTGCTCAAGTTTTATAACAAGGTGACGGCTGAACTGGATAAGGGAAATGAGTTTACAGTGATACTGCTGGACCTGGCAAAGGCGTTTGACAGGATACCACATGGAATTCTAATCCGTAAACTACAACATATGGGAATGGATATAGGGTTGGTGAGATGGATAGGTTGGTGGTTGATGGAGAGATATCAAAGAGTAGTTTATTCAAAAGTAGAGTCCAAAAGACGGCCTGTGACTAGTGGTGTGCCACAGGGTTCTGTTCTTGGACCACTGCTGTTTAATCTGTTCATTAACGATATAGGGAAGGATCTAAGTGGAACAGTTCATTTGTTCGCTGATGATGCAAAGTTAGGTAGGGTGATAGTGAATGCAGAAGATGTCAATGTCTTGCAGGATGACTTAGATAGATTGGAGTTCTGGGCTAAGGAGAATGATGTCAATTTAATGTGACAAAATGTAAGGTTATGCATTTTGGGGTGAAAAGATAATCAGCAGTATACCACATTGGTGGAACTGTACTCTAAGAGATTGATGAGGCCAGGGACTTGGGAGTGTTGGTGGATAGGGAGATGAAGTTTTGGGGGCACATTGCAAAAGTAGCTAAATCAGCTCATCAACTCACTTGGTTGTTGAAAAATACCTTGACGAGCAGAGACAAGCAAGTTATTGTACCTCTGTACCGAGCCTTGATAAGACTTCATCTCGACTACTGTACCCAGATTTGGTCACCTCAGTTCCTTCTTGATGGGGAGGAGGTGGAGAGGATCCAGAGGCGAGTGACTAAGACGATAGCAGGTCTATGGAATGAACCCTATGAGAACAAGGTGAAGATCTGTGGGTTGCAGAAACTAGTTGATAGGCGGAAAAGGGGAGATATGATTGAGACATTCAAATTGCTAAATGGATTCTATACGATTAATTCAGAGGATATTTTTGAGATCAGGACTGGTAGTGGGAGAACTAGGGGACACCTATGGAAGCTGGGCAAGAGTGTAGTTAGCAGGGGTGTTAAACCTGGGTTCTTTACTTTTAGAGTGGTAAATGAGTGGAATAAGCTGCCAGAGTCTGTTGTGGGTGCTATGACGGTGAGCGAGTTCAAGGCAAGGTATAATAGATACTGTGAGAATGTCGTATAGTGGTGTGGACATGTTTAGGGCTTCCCTCGATGAGTCTAAGGACTCCCTGGAGTTGTCCGAAATAATAATAATAATAATTATGAATGGTGCTTTTTATCTTTGTCTCTTTGTGTTTTTCCAGTCTTCTTCCTTCTAGAAAAGTATCTGATAATATTCTTTCCAAATTTTTTAATCTCTTGAATTGCTCTAGTTTTAAATTTTTATTTTTAGTGGTCTGTTTATGTTAATTCTTTTATATAGAGTCTTGCTATCATTCTTTTTATTGGTTTCTTCATACATTTTTGCTTTTCTTCTAACCAAGCATTTTTAGCAGATCTCCATGTTCTATTTTGTTTTTCAGTCTTTTCTAATGATTGCTTATTTTCCTTGTATTTTCTCTGTTTAGAGTATTTTTTGCAGCTTTTTTTTTCTTCTAAAGTTTCCAAAATTTCTGTGGTTATCCATTTATTTGCTTTAATTGTTGTAAGTTTAAGCAGTTCTTGCAGCATTTACCATAACTGCTCTGCCCATTTTCTATGTTTTCTTTAACTCTGTTTCTATTATGTTTTTGTAGTTGTTTTTTTTAGTTATATCTTTCAGTTTTGTTATGTTAATAATGTGCTCGAGGTCTTTGGTTTGTGATTTTTAAATTTCAACTTAATTTTTGCAACTAGTAATTCATGATCAGAGTCAAAATCTACCTTAGTGCTGAAGTCTCCCATTATTCATCTTCATGCGATTGATCTAGAGCATAAATGTGGAAAATTTTGAAAAAATCCTTTTCTTTTCCTTTTAATTTATTTGTTATAATTCTTGGATCACGTGGTTCTAAGGTTAAGATGGAGTTCTGCAAGCGATCACTGATTAATTCTGCAACTTCTTCTCTGTGGGTGTTATCTTCTCTTCCTAACTAAAATAGTTTTCCATTCTTTGAATTTACAAATTAACTTAAAATTCTAGTTTGTGGTTAAAAAAAAAAAAAAAAAAAAAAAAAAAAAAAAAAAAAAAAAAATCCAGCACCCAATATACAAATGTTATAGGCATAGCAAGGAATTCTGGTAAATCAAAATATATATTTCTTTCAATTTTGTACGTATTATTTATACAAAGGACTTCAAAATTTTTGTGCTGGCTCATCAGTTAGGCAAATATCTCTCCAGTCAAGTGTCAGCCAGTGGGGTGCCACAGTTGCTTAATATATCATAGTTGTGCGCATTCAATTCGAAAACTGGTCAATTTAGGAAGTTAATGCTAGCACTTTTGTTAATATGAAAATGTGATTTAAATCTATCTATCTATAGAGGAATTTAATACAGGTTTACTCCCCTCCCCCAAGCAAAAGGTAACTAGTCTGGAGTGGCTAAAAATACTTAAGGTCTTGATGTTTTTTGCCACTGAAATGTTTAAAACTGTGATATGTATTATATAGTAGTATAAGTTAAACTATTTGGTTCTGATATTCACTGGTTTCACTTGGAATGATCGTAAAACAGAAGGAGTTGAAGAGAAACATTAGTTATAAATAAGAAGCTATATTATTTAAATGTTAAATAAGAACACTGTTTCTGTTAGCTATTTCAATTCAAGTCAGTTATGGATGGTAAGGTTTTCCTTCTTAGAAACTCTTTGCTGCAAAACAGGTACGTTTACAGTCATTGCAGATATATTAGGATAGAAATGATTAAACTAAATGAAATTTATAAACAAGGTTATTTACTCACAGCCCAATGAACTTAATATGTTTAAAATATGATGAGATAAAATTGTTTTCTTTTTTTATTCCAAATGTACTCTATTTTGGCATATGCAATTAATATTGTAGAAACAGTTCAGCAGTGGAATATAACATAAGGGAAGAATGATATACCATATAATTGTATTTCCAATGTAAGAAAGTGCTGCAACTTGAACATCTTAAATATTCATATGTACCATCTAATCACAAAAATTTTGTTATGAGAAAATAAAATACCCACTTGGCTCATTAATTTCAGATTTGCAGCTGACAAATGTCACTTTATATTTGGAATTTTCATTGCTGAGATACTGTCTTTTGTAGGCCAATGTCTGGTCATATAATTCATTTTGGTTGCTCTTCACTGCACCTAAAATAATTAATGTTAGGTTATTACCATTATATCAAGTTTTCTTATGGCTTTACTTTAATATCTAAACTTATCATTAGTGCATTGCAAAAATATATTGTCACATTCAAGGTTTAAGAGAGAACAATACCTGAAGCTTGAAATCATTTATTATTCAAAATATAGCAATGTACTGTTTTATCCAATCAGGGTGAGAAGACAATTCTATAATATAAGACAATTCTTATAATTGAAGCATCAAATAAGTGAAGTACAGTCGCATGGTGTTGTAAGTTCAGTTATACATGGGTGGGTCAATGAAAACCAGCCATAAGAAAATACATGTACCATGGAAACAGAGACAAAAGGACAGAACTTATTGTATACAAGTTGCGTACTGGATATTAACATAGATCCCATTATTGTCACACTCTTCTTTATACATTCAACTTTATCTAGACTATCTTGTTAATACATAAACTTTATATCAAATCATGTCATTTAAAAAAAAAAAAAATTGCAGGTATCATTTTTGATACCTGCAATTCACACTTTATTGTAATAAAAAAAACACATACAGATGGCCTCAAGACCTAAGTGTCGTGTGTAGACAAAATATACAATAAAGGTCAGCTTAATTTGCAGTTGTCCCTCTTCTTGGCAGAGTACCTTCTTCAGCAAGTATTTCCTTTAGTGTAGCTGCACCACATTTTGCAGAAAAGAACAATCACTATCTGATAAGATAGAAGAAAAAAAAAATTTACTGCCTGCCTTGTAGTATGAATGAGTTACAAACTCATCCAACAAGGCAAGCAGCAAAATGTTTAATTGGAAAAAATCCCAGTTTAAGCATTTATTAAACATTTCCTATGGATTATAATCATATTCAATGGATAGTTTTTACATCACACCAATTCGTCGTGCCTTGCATTACAGTTGGAAGAACAATGGGACATGTGCCTTTCTACTGGAAAACAAAAAGGTTCAATTCTCAGGGTGATGTGAAGAATTTTTATATGGGCTTTTTTTAATTGGGTGAGTCCACACAGAGGCAGAAGGTTTCGTTCTCTCTCTTCTTGTTTTTACTCCTGTAAAACAAGCAGACAAGCCAGAGAAATTTTTTTAACAACTGAAGGTTGTATTCTTTAGAGAAGGCTGTTCCAAAGAACAGAAGTAGATAGAATGAACGAGAAGGCAGTGAAGTTGGTTCAGTGAGTTTCAAGATGAACTGTAAAAGTGTGTTGCTAGCAGTAGCTCTTAATCTACTGATTTTGGAAGAAAGCAGAAGAATAGTAGTGGGCAATTCAGCAGAACTCTGTCCATCAATGTATCTATAGAAGAAACAAGGCAGAAACTGACTGTCCACAAGAGAAGGATTATTAATTAACAAGATTGCTCTTTTCTGGATAAAATCAAGTAATCTTAGAGAGGATTCTGATGCACCACCCCAAATATGGGAACAATATTCCATGGTTCGGTGGATTTGGAATTTGTATAGTTAGCAGTGTGAAGTAGTGTTTGCAAAAGAAGTACACCAAGTTTTTTGCCAGCTGTAGAAGCTATGGTTGAAATGTGTTTATGCCAAGAAAGGTTGGGGTATAGGTCAGTCTAAGAACAGAAATCTGATAGTGTTTGGATATCTCTATATTACGGTAATGGGGGAGGGATGCAAACTTTTTCTTGCAAGAGATCAGAGAGAGAACTAAGTTTTATGGCACTCAAGTCTACAAGGTTGTGCCATTATGATATATCTATGAGATCAGAGTTCAGGACATTTGTCATGGTAGATCTTGAGATTGTTATACTTGAGCATTATAAGGTTTGTCAAATGAAAAGGAAGAATGGAGTGTACTGTCATCAGCAAAGCTATGATAGGATTGGAAATATGTGAGAACAGGTCATTTATATACAAGAGGAAGAGAGTGGGTGAAGAAAGGGAATCCTGGGGTACTCCTGGATTGATAAGGAAATCTGAGGAGAGGAAACTATCCACCATGACACCAGTGAGAAAGCTGCAATCCAGTTGCAAAGGCCAAACCATAGGATGGTAGTTTTCTGAGTAGGCCCAGTGCCAAACCCAATCAGTGCTTGAAAGTTTATTTTTCATTTGGTTAGAGTATAATAAATTTAGTTTAATCCTTTATCCAAGTGCGAGCAAACAAAGTTTGCTCCTGAAAGTATCTTCAGGACTGGGGTAAGGTGGTACAACACCAGGGCAACTCGTTGCAAAGGTGGAGCAAGCTACCAACAATCCTGTCTCAGGATCTCCTATAATGCAAAACACATCTCCTTGCGGATATGTCTCATGTTATGCATTAAGGGAAGGGCCACTACCCAGACTAGTTTAGACCTTTATTGAGGTCTCTTCAGTGGGAACCAGGCCCAAGTTGAGATACCAGGCAGAAGCATTAGCAGGTCATCTCTACCTATAGGAGTTGCCAAATAGTGTGCACCCTTTTTTAATAAATTACTCTGGATTTAGAGAAAGATGTTGAAAAAGTTTATTTTTCACTTGGTTAGAGTATAATAAATTTAGTTTAATCCTTTATCCAAGTGTGAGCAAACAAAGTTTGCACCTGAAAGTATCTTCAGGACTGGGGTAAGGTGGTACAACAACATAGGTAGAGATGACCTGCTAATGCTTCTGCCTAATATCTTAACTTGGGCCTGGCTCCCACTGAAGAGACCTCAATAAAGGTCGAAACTAGTCTGAGTAGTGGCCCTTCCCTTAATGCATAACATGAGACATATGCTTCTGCCTGGTATCTCAACTTGGGCCTGGCTCCCACTGAAGAGACCTCAATAAAGGTCTAAACTAGTCTGGGTAGTAGCCCTTCCCTTAATGCATAACATGAGACATATCTGCAAGGAGATGTGTTTTGCATTATAGGAGATACTGAGACAGGATTGTTGGTAGCTTGCTCCACCTTTGCAATGAGTTGCCCTGGTGTTGTACCACCTTATCCCAGCCCTGAAGATACTTGGATAAAGGATTAAACTAAATTTATTATACCAATCAGTGCTTATGAAATGTCAACAACAACTATGCAAGATGCTATGAATTTTTCCATGGCTTGAGTCCAGAAGATTGACTGCAGATCACAAACAGGAGAATCTGTATTGCTGGTCACTGATTAGTTGGTAGGTGGTTAAGGAGTTTGTTGTTGATGATTTTCTCCATAATTTTTAGAGAGAACAGAAGTGACAACAATTGGATGGTCGACTTTTATCATCTCTCTATGGGATGGGCCGAATGTGGGCCTGTTTCCATGCTTCAAGGCAGATGCCAGTTGAATAGGATAGATTGAATAGGCGATACAGGATAGGTGTTAGTTCTAGGGCACAAGTTTTTAACATAATAGGTGGGATACCATCAGGATGATTCCTTGTTTCTGTTCAAGTTATTAAGGATACTTCGAATTTTTTTCTGGCAATAGATTATGGATAACATGCAGAGAGCAATTCTCGATACAGTTGAGGTAACTTCTCCCAGAAAGTTCCCTTCATCAATGCAATAATTGGAAAAGAGTGATGCCAGTAAGTCAGCCTTGTCTTTAGGTGAGATGACATTACAATTCAGATGTGAGAGTGGCTAAAACCTGGATGAACAAAAGTTGCACCCAACATTTTTAGCAAGAGACCAAAAGGTGAATTTGTAGCATTTGGCCCTTTTAAAGTCTGATTTGGATTTGGTGATTATTCTTTTACAGCTCTTGCAAGCCGTGATGCAAGCAGAGTGATCCGCTGGAGTTTGTCTTTAGCCACTTATGGTTTTTTCTTGTACCGTATTGACAATTTTTTGAGAACTAAAAATAGTTGCCAGGGATTTTTATTTGGTCTGAGCAAGTGTTTGGATCAGGAGAACTGAAGCAATATTTAGACCATGGGAAGGAGGAACAGAAGTCATAAAAGAGAAGACATAGTTGTCCTATTTGGCACCCTTATAGTACCAAATGACATGAGACTGAGAACTCTTTGTTCTGTGGCAAAAGACTTGTTTGAGGTTGTGATTTGATTTACATGTAATTAACAGACGAATATATTGCATAGTTATTGGTATATGTGATGCAGATAGTGGACTGTACTGTGTAGATGGTGGCTCATGCAGAGTAGGATGGTCTCCAATGAGCTCCAAGACTATGGAAGATGTAACATAATAATGGAACCTCCATAGCTCAGTCTGTACAGACAAAGCCCTTTGATTGGAAAGACCTAGGTTTGATTCCCATCCATGATGTGAAGAGCCAGGTCTTTTCAACTAAAGGTGAGTTAGCCAGTCTCATATGGAAGTGGAGTATATCCCCCCCACACACTATGGGAACTCTGGTTTTCATCCCTCAAAAACAGGTAAACCATCCATAGAATGAGCCCACAGATATAGATCACTTTGGGGAAATGATGGTAGCCTGTATTCTCCTCTGCTAGGAGGTACTCATCTCAGATCTAAATACCAATACTGGTATCCCGGATACTCCCATACAACAATAATCAGACATCTAAGATAAATAAATTTATAACATGAAATAATCATAAATTTCTGATATCAAATTCTATAAGATGTCCTTTTTCAGATAAAAGAAAAGATTATCTACAATATGCAAATCATAGTTGTTTTTAACTTAGGAAGTTGGCAAACGCAGGACACTCTTTGCAATATTCATAGCTTATCATTTTGTAAAAATATAACAACAACAACTTTATATGCTTAGTTTTCAAACTAAGTAAAGCTTAACTGTTCAATTCCTGTGAATTTACATAATTTAGTTATTTTATTTCTCATATACCGAGCAACTCAGAGATCTAACATGATTAAATTTTTCAAAGATGGTATACATGAATGATACCACTTGGCAGGTATCATTCATGTATACCATCTAAAGTTAATAAAATACTTACTTAAAAACAACTATTATTATTGCTTGTTTTATTAGATAAACACTAAAGCGCATGGCAGTTTACTGTTTGGCCATATGTGATATCATACACAAACACTATCATTTCTATATATTGATAACACATACATTTTTTAAAAAAAACATAACTTCTAGATGGCTCCCATTAAAATTGCAGCTTCTATACATGGTCACTTGACGTGAATTAAATGTCTTCTTTTGTATTCTAGAGTAAACAAATATACCAACATAACTGATGTTCACTCCTGTCCTAATTATTCAGGTCATATTTTACTGTTCAGAATAATTGTGCTTAACAACTAGCAACTGAACATTGGTTAAATAGTATGTTATATGTAGCATGAATGATATTGTTAACCGATCAAGTAAATAAATCTTCAACAGTTCATTGGGCCATTTAGGTCTAATGCTGCCATTTCCATCTGGCTCTATCACAGGCTGCATCTGGAGCAGCGTTCATCCAGATGCATTTGGTTTCTCATCATTACTGAATCCATCCATTGTGTTGGACTCTTCCTGCAAGTCTTGGCCAGTTGATCACACAAGTGTTACAAATAAAATTGACATCTGACTTCCAAACATGGCCAATTCTCTTACTTTATAGAATGTTGGGTCTTCGAAGCAGGTTTCGTAGTTTCTCGTTATGTCTTCTTTAATACACGTCAGTATTTTAACTGTAAATCTTTCTCAATCCTTCTTTCAATTGTTGCAGATCATGTTCAACAACTGTAGGTTAATATCGAGCGCAGCTAGCTTACAAGCAAATATAACATAATATAAATAACCGATTTACAAACAATACATCGATCTTAAGTGCTAAAGTTATCCTAGCATATATAACTATCACATTTTTTAAAGGAAAAATAAATAAATTCAGTAACTACTGATTTCCTACCTCTGGGATCATATATACTGATATGTGGAATGCCTAACGATAAACACCATACAATTAATTTGGAAATATCGGGAACTGAAATTCCATTTTCTTCTATAATTATGACACCAACGTGCACCGGTAGTTTTTTGAAACTAGTGGCGTTCAGCGTACTTGTGGAGTGCACCAAATCTGTCCGCACAGAATCATCTGTTCCAATCAGAAACGAACTAAAACAAATTGCTATCTTGTTCCAAACAGGCGTGACATATAATAATACTTTACTCCATACAGAAGTAACATATACCAACACACTAACCAACATATGAAGTAGTTGAAACATTATCAAATATAACATAGCTGCAAGAACTTGCCGGTACCAACCGTACCTCAAACTCTTACGGTAGAAAGACTAAATACACAAGCTATGACATTGCTACTTAAAGAGCGGCGTGGTGAATATCGAGCAGGTCCGCAGTAAAGCTAAAATAGTGAAGCATAATAAAATAGTTGTTAAATTCAAAATAGATACAAATCATTAAAAAAATAATAATATAAAGAATGTTATATCAGAAATCAAAACAATTTGAAATTCAAACTTTTTAAATTAATTATTATTTAATATAGACTAATTTTTGCATCATCCAATCGTGCGCATGAGCACTTCTGGTTCGACCTTCAGCTTGATATTCGCTCTTTCAAATTAGGTTTCTATTTTTCAATGCAAATCTCGTGTTGAGAGCAACGAAAAAAAAAAAAAAAAGGAAAAATTAGTAAGACTCTCGGAAATCAGTTGCTATCCCCTTTGTTTCAAACAGAATGTTGTGCAATTAATGGATGAATAAATGAATTATTTCATTCAGATTGAATTTTATGACTTGTAAAGTAATTTTAGTTATTTCCTGCTTTTCTTCCCAATAAGTATTGCTTAAAATAACAGAGTAATTTCGCTTTTCTGTATCGGTACAGCTATGCAGCACATGCATTCGAGTCAAAATTTTATTTTGGATGAGTTTGGAAAAGCACCTAGTTTCAGTTAAGACTTATTTGCCGGCCTGGTTGGCCAAGTGGTTAGCGTATCCGCTCTCCATATGATGCGGGTTCAATTCCCGCCGTGGGCATGGATGTTTGTGATTGTCTGTGGAAAAAGTAATGGTGGTCGGCGGTGGAGACAGAACTGTAGAGCAGGTGCCTCCCTCGATGAGTCTTTGGACTCCCTGGAGGTGTCAAATAATAATTACATAAAGATGTTACTCACAGTAATACTGTTACTGGAATAAGGAATTTGCTATTGTATTAATATAATGTGTTTCAATTTTTCACCCATGATATTTATTTCAAAAATTTAATTTCCATTGCAGTTAAGAAAAGAGAAATTGTTTTTTTTACAAAAAATCATCCGATGTTATGTTGATCTGATGCCAGGTGCCAATTAAAGTCGCTAATAATATTGGACCAGCTATTCTGTGATTGGCTAAAAGTGGAGACCAGCTGCCCACTAATCTTCAAAGTTAGTGCTAAACGGCCTCACCGAATCTCTTTCGGGAATAAAATGATTAACAGATTTATTTATATTTTTTGTTCTGATTTTGAGAGGAACAGCAATAGCCTCTTTCAGTTTCCACTTCGGATGCGTCCGTAAGAGGACGAAGGTGATGCCATTCTTCCTTAAATTTTGGCAAGCAGGAAGTATGGCGATATATTTTTTTAATTGTTTCTAATAATTTTCAAAGAATTCATTAAAACCACTTTAATCACTTGTAATTATTAATTCTTAGTAGTGCAATATATATCTGCTGGAAAAATTTTCATAACCGCTAGATGACACTACTGAATTATCTATCGTCATTAATGAGTAGCAATATCTTGTAAAGTGTGTTGTGTCCTTTAAAATTTCAGCATCATAAAAAATTAGTATCGAGGAAACGTGCATGCTCATCAACTTCTGCTTCTAACAGGCTAAAAACTGTTATTTAAATCTTAAGATGTTAAAACTGGTAGAGCAATCAATGAGCATCTTTAAGCGCCTCCGTACCGCAATTGGAAGAACATCCGAACATTGCGTCCTTCGATTGGAAAATACCTGAGTTTGATTCTGGTAGCGACGAGAAGCATTCTTGCTTGAGCTTTTTTTCAATTGAAGGTTAGTTAGCCGATCTCATACGGAGATAGCAGGGTCTTTTCTCCTGGAAACTCTGGTTTTTCATCCCTATACAGGCAGATCGGCCATGAAAACACACGCAGTTTACAGACAAAAATACAGTTGTTGGGTGTAGTAGGCGGTAGATAGTATCGTGTGTTGATAGTAGTAATTGAAGGATTAAATAGGGGAAATGATAAGTTCGGTATAGTGGAATAGAGTTCCACGATGAATCCTTGGAGGTGTCACTTAATGATAATAATGACCACAACTCGAGTATCTGATTGCATTTTCATTAGTAACTCGTTGTTACCGACAGAGCTACAGAGGCTCGTGCTTTAAAACATTTGCAAGTGGCTTGGCTCCAACCAATGTTCCTTAAAAACTTTTCAGTGCCTCCGAGATCATACGGTTTGTCTGAGTGATATCCTTAAGCCCACCGAGTGTAACTTATACAACTATTTTTACTATATATATATATATATATATATATATGTAGAAAGTATTTTTACCTTGGGTATAAATATATGTTAAAGATACCAAGTAATTTTAAACCTGGTTTTACTCCATTTCCCAAGTAAGCAAACAGACTAAAAGTCAAGTTTGCGCCTGCAATTGATGCAAGTCTAACTGATCCCACAGGTAGTGCAGGACCAGGGCAACTCGTGGCAAAGTTGGAACAAGCTCCGATCACTAATCTTAATATTTACCCTTAATGCCAAAACACATCTCCAAGAAGGGGATGTATGATGTTTTGTATTAAAGGCAAGGGGCCACTACCCAGACCGGTTTCGACCTTTATTGAGGTCTCGTCAGTGGGAGCTAGGCTAGAAATAGAAATACCAAGATTTAGTCATACAGAGCTTGTAAGTATTTCGCCAAAACAAGTTACCATAAGGTGTTTTAACCTTATTAAATAGAAATCTCTGGAGGAGATATAAATGTAGAAAGTATTTTTACCTTGGGTATAAATATGTTAAAGATACCAAGTAATTTTAAACCTGGTTTTACTCCATTTCCCAAGTAAGCAAACAGACTAAAAGTCAAGTTTTCATACCCAAGGTAAAAATACTTTCTACATTTATATCTCCTCCAGAGATTTCTATTTAATAAGGTTAAAAACACCTTATGGTAACTTGTTTTGGCGAAATACTTACAAGCTCTGTATGACTAAATCTTGGTATTTCTATTTCTAGCCTAGCTCCCACTGACGAGACCTCAATAAAGGTCGAAACCGGTCTGGGTAGTGGCCCCTTGCCTTTAATACAAAACATCATACATCCCCTTCTTGGAGATGTGTTTTGGCATTAAGGGTAAATATTAAGATTAGTGATCGGAGCTTGTTCCAACTTTGCCACGAGTTGCCCTGGTCCTGCACTACCTGTGGGATCAGTTAGACTTGCATCAATTGCAGGCGCAAACTTGACTTTTAGTCTGTTTGCTTACTTGGGAAATGGAGTAAAACCAGGTTTAAAATTACTTGGTATCTTTAACATATATATATATATATATATATATATATAACAATCATAAAGCATTTAAACACACATATTTTTTTCAGAAATATAGTATTCCTGGAATAATGAGTCAATTGACAGCATCCACTTTGAATCATTGTAATTTCAATGATATCATCGTTCTGATTGAGGCAAGGAAACTTCACACACACACACACACACACACAGGACATTTTTATTTCTTTTCTTTTTCTGGTCTTTTTTTTATCTGTTAATTACATATGTCCTCTTGCTTATTTTTCTGTATTTAGGAATTAATTTTTCTGTGTATATCTGTGTGTGTGTGTGTTGGGGGGGGGGGGGAATGCTTGCATGCCTACCATCTTTGGATGTATTATTGACAAGAAGACGTTGTGACAAGTTATTAATATTTAGCATTGTGCAGTGAATTCTTTATGAACCATTGATAATAGCATAATTGATAAATTAATTACCATTTTCTTAAATGGACTCATCTGGCAGACGAATGTAATTCAGACTTGATCTACCAAAAAGCGACTAGATATCGTCGTGTCAGATGCCCATAATAGTGCCGTTTTCTGGAGAGATGGTGTTATATCTGGGAAGCACAGCTATTCGAGATGTTTCGTAAATCATAGATTCAACTTAGAATGTAAGATCAAAAAGAAGGTGGGCTAATTAAAGAAATTCATCAAAGAATGTTAAAATGGTAGCACCGTCTTAAACTAAAGAAGAAATGAATGCGTTTTCCAAGGAATTACAAGAAACTCTAGATTAGTTTGCATTGGTTCGTTAAGTGGAATTAAATTATGTAGTTCGTGTAGAACAGCGAATTAAGATAACACATTCTACCAACACAAAGAAAATCACAAAAGGTAGATATACCTTAGGAAAGGTATCCACATTACACTATGTAATAATAATAATAATAAAACAGAAATATTAGGACCGAAGAAATAATTAATGCCCCAGGTTTTCGTTTCAGCTGATATAGTATTTGAGGAAGAAAGTACTAAATACAGGGTGTCCACAAATGTTTACCCTGATTTCAACTGGCTTTTAACAATGAAACTAACTGAATTTGTTGCAGCTAAACTTGGGCACTCATAAAGTTTCCATACTGGTATCTTCAGTATACTGCTTTTGCCACCAGGAGCGCTGCTGATGATTTTCTTTAAAAATGGCTTCAGTAAAGGAAAAAGCCCAATGTGTTCTGTGACTAGCAGAAACAATAAAATATTTTTTTTTAATTTAAATTTTTAAATTTTAAATTTAATAATTTAAAAAATTTAATTAATAATTGTTATGCATTGAAGTCTAACTTTGTGTTCCATTTCAAGTACCCATTGAAGAGTTATAATATATTATAATCAGAGTAAACACTTGTACTATATCAACGAAGAATATTTTTAAGGAAAACACAGAAGTCAATCAAAGCAGGGAATTTCTAAAAATAATATTAAACAAGCAGCATTTAGGAGAGAGAGAGAACAGGTGGAAGTAAAAGGAAGAGATGGACCCGTTGGTAACTAAAGGAAGAAAAGTATGACAAGTAGTTTATACCTATCATAACCAAGTATTATACATATTATACAGTATATCCTCCATAAAAGTGAGACAAGTAACATCATAAATAGTATGACAGATTTTTTTTTTCCTTTTGCGCCAATAATTTAACTTCATTTGGGTATCAACGAGTCCTCTTCCTTTGCTTTCCAACTGTTCCTTTCAAAATGATGCTTTTTAGATGTTATTTTTAAAGATTTACCAACTTTGATTTAGTGCTGTGTGTTCATTCAAACTATTCTTCGTTGATACAATGTTGTCATACTTTCTTTCTGTAATAAATCAACCTTAATTATTTTTTCTTTAGTTTAAGGTTGATCTATTACAAAAAGAAAGTTTGATACAATGTTGTCATACTTTGTATCAAATGAAGAATAGTTTGAAAACACAGCACTAAATCAAAGTTGGTAAATCTTTAAAAATAACATTTAAAAAGCATCATTTTGAAAGGAACAGTTGGAAAGCAAAGGAAGAGGAAGATATACTGTATAATATCTATCATACTTTGTTATGAAAGGTATAAAATAAAATGTTTAATACTATTTTTAGAAATTTCCTTGTTTTGATTGAGTTCTGCGTTTTCCTTAAAAATATTCTTCTTTGATGTAGTATTTTAATGTTTTCTTCGTCAAATAGTTCAACCTTAATCTTTTATTAGTATTCTTATCTATTTTAAAAATATTCCCCTTAGGAATCGCAATTTTCCAGTACGTAATAGCATCATCATTTCATATATCACCCAATGCTGGCATCAGGTGATACATGAAATGTTTGTATTTTGTATTATGTAGTCTATTTTGAATAAAGTTTCCTATGGTATTTTTACATATTATTTAAACGCTTAAGAATTAAATTTAAAAAAAAAAGTAACAACAAAATCTGAGAAATAAAACTAGAATTCTGGAATAACTTTACAGAACAGCTCGAACATGACGTTTACGTTACAGAAGCAAATATGGAGATGAATTAGCAGTCAAAGAACTAAATTATATGAATATATAAATATAAATATGTCCTTAATTGAATAAAAATTCTGGGGAAGAAATTTATTAAATTATATGAGGATGATATAATTTATGAGGATGAGGATAGTAAAATAAGTTTTTTCCCTAAAACTTGAAATATGATAAGGATTTAGAAAAGAAAAAAAAATATCCTAACAAATAGAAACATTTTAAACAAAATTAGAAATAGCAAAACATCCAGAATAGACCAAATATAGAAATATAGAATGCGGAGAAAGAGAAATAATATTTCGTTTAACTAAATTATTAAAAAAGAAAAAGTACTTTCTAAAAGATAAATACCAGATGAATGGAGAAAAATATTGCCATGCTTTTTTCTTCTTTCAAAGGAGATAAAGTAGATCTAAATAATAACCGTGGGATGAATCTATTTGTACGGATTTTCATGTTAAAAATCCATACAAAAGCTATTTAAGAAATTATAAATGAATCTTTGATATTAAATGATGAAAAACGAGAATTTAGGTCTGGAAGAACGTGCACAGACGTAATATTTACAGTGAAATAGCCAGAAACAAACAAGAAGAAAACACAGAATATAACGCTACAGTTTTTAAGGGTTTTAAATACTGTATTTACATAATACATTATACATTGACATAACGTATTCAATAGTATGCACTTATAAGATATTTTAAATATCATGGCGAAAAGAAAAATAAATAAAAACACAAATAGTAAAGCTTATTAAAGATATTTATACAGATAATAAAAGTGTATTAAGGTACTCTGCAATAATGAAACAAAAGAAATAGAAATGAAGAAAAGAAGTAGAGAGGATGTTTGATTAAGTCCGCTACTGTTCAATATTTTAATAAATGAAATAATCTGTAAGGTAGCTAGGTTTTAGGCGCCCTTTGGCAAATTCTTAGGTATTCCCCTCCCCCTTTTTAGCATGACAATTTTGATAATTAGTAAATATCCTCCCTGACGTGACAAATGCTCCGATGAGGATAAGATAAGCAGAAAAATAATAATAATAATAGCAGAACTAAAAGATAAGAAGTTAAATGAAATAAAAGTGAATAATAGTATAATCAATCTAATAGGATATGCAGATGGCGTGATAATAAACAAAGAAGATAAATTACAGAGAAAAGTCTTTCCTTTCCAAAATATCAATTATTTTTAAAAAATCGAAACAGTTAGTAGGCAAAAAACAGTTATTTTTAACTTTCATCAGAGATGAAAGTTAAAAATAAGGAGAAAAATAACAGAACAGGTGATGAACTTGAAATACTTAGCGATGCAGATTATTATTATTATTATTATTATTATTATTATTATTATTATTATTATTGGATTAGAGGGTGGCTAGTGGATAGATATCAAAGAGTGGTTTATGGTGGAGCGGAGTCCAGTAGAAGGAAGGTGACTAGTGGTGTGCCTCAGGGATCGGTGCTTGGTCCTCTATTATTTAATTTGTACATCAATGATATTGTGAATTCTTTGAAAGGAGATATTGTTTGCTGATGATGCAAAACTGGGAAGAGCGATAGTTAATTCAGATGATGTGGATATCTTTCAGGATGACTTAAATAGGCTGACGGTTTGGGCTAAACTAAATGGCTACCAGTTTAATGTGGCCAAATGTAAGGTGATGCACTTCGGAAGGATGAGATCACATGCTGTTTACCATATTAATGGAACTGAACTGCAAGAAGTTGATGAGGCTAGGGACTTGGGAGTTATTGTGGACAGTGAACTTAAGTTTCAAGGGCATATTACAAAGGTTGCCAAACCTTCACATCAGATTACATGGTTGTTGAAGACACACTGACAAGCAGGGATAAGGAAGTGATTGTCCCACTTTATAAGGCATTAATAAGACCTCATTTGGACTATTGTTCACAGATCTGGTCACCTGGATTTCTTGGTGATGTGCAAATGGTGGAGAGGATTCAGAGGCGGGTTGTTGCAGGCCTGTGGGATGTCTCCTACGGGGATAGATTGAAGGTCTGTCTGTGGGCCTCAAAAACTAGTTGATGCACGTAGGAGAGGAGATATGATAGAGGCATATAAATTATTAAAAGAGTTTTTATAGGATTGATACTGATAACTTTTTTAAGACCAGTGCAGGAAGGGAGAGAACAAGGGGTCATCCTTGGAGATTGCGTAAGAGTGTGGTTAACAAGGGTGTTAGGACTAGATTTTTTGCTTGGAGGATTGTAAATGGGTGGAATGCGTTGCCAGAGATGGTTGTGAATGCTTTATCTGTGAATGAGTTTAAGGGGAAGTATGACAGGTATTGTCTGAATTACGGTTAGCATGTTGGGTCTCCCGCGATGAGTCTTTTGAATGGAGGCACCTTATATATAATAATAATAATTATTATTATTATAATTATTATTATTATATGAAGTAATAACAAAAAATGAAGTAAAAGAGCAGCTGCTTGAAAAAAATAAGATTTTTGGATGAGATTTCTATTTAAACAAAATAATATGGAAAAATAAACATTTAAATAAATATCGTTACCAAGACTAGTGTATATAAATGTATACCATGACAGGTCTTCCTTAGCTCAGTTGGTTTCAACGGATTTCTTTGATTGGAGAGACCTTAGTTCTCTATCTAAGACGCCATCTAAGACTGCGTCTATAACGCAATCTTTGATAGCGTCATATCCCATCTATGATGCAAAGAGCCTTTATCGAGGCATTTCAATCAAAGGTGAATTAGCCGATCTTATACAAAGGTGAAGGTTCTTTTCCGGAGAAAAGAACTTTCAGCACTCAAAACAATCAAACCGGTACTGTAAATTCAACTCATCTACATACCTGAAATACTTGCTGTTGGACAAGGAAGGCAACCGGAAAACTTTGTTCTATAATCACTATTCCTTAGTAGAGTACCATTGATGCTCCAACCAACCAGTCTTCGGATTGACAGATCCAAAAAAATAAAATAAATAAACAGCAAGACCAGTTTTTGAATTTATGCATGAAACACTAGCTTAAAGAGTTAAGAGAAAACATTTAAATACTACAACAGAAAAGAAAAATTCCTTGGAAAATTATGGAAAAAACGAAATTTTATAAGATCCGAACCAAGAAATATAAACCGAAATTATACCTTAGAAGGCAAAAATATATTTTTATAGAATGTAAAAAATAAAAAAATAATAATAATTAGATGAAGAAAAAAATGGAAACCAAGTAATCTATGACCAGATGGAAGGCTAGGAGGGACAGATTGCAATGAGCATTGGCGCAGCAAATCCAAGACTGAAGAGGATATATTAATGCACATGGTGGAGCTGTATAGTTGTATTTAGCGCCTGTAGCACAAATGTCTTTATTATTATTATTATTATTATTATTATTATTATTATGTATTATAATAATTCTGAGTGTTAATAAAATTTAATATACGTTAAAATCTAGTAGTTTAGTAGATAGGTAATTGAAATGGAATGGCTATATAGCAAAGACTGTAAATACAACTCAGAAGAGAATTGCAATGTTCAAACGAATCTTATCGTGTAAGAATAAGGAAGTCATTTCTTCTTTACAAGACCTTTATACTACGCCACTTGGATTTATTTTGCGCAGTTCGGGTATTTTAGTTTCAGTAGTGATATTCATACAGTGGAGAGAGAGAGAGAGAGAGAGAGAGAGAGAGAGAGCAGACGAGAATATTAAAGATGATATCGTGATTGTGAAAACAGATGGAAGGCCAATTAAGAATTTGTAGACTGAAGACACTAACAGAAGATAGAGCGGATGGGGGTGAGTGATAAGATTGAGTCTTACAAACTTCTGAAAAAATCATACAGAATACCAGTAGATGGAATTTCTTATTTTATAAAGGGTGGGGAGAAGACTTGAGGGCATCCATGGAAGTTGAGAATGAATGCAGAGGGATTAAACGAGAGTTAGGTTTTTTTGTTTTGTTTTTCCGACAAATAGCTTTAACTGACTGGAATGGCTTGCTTTTGAAGGTTGTGAGTGCAGATAATGTGAAAACACTACAGTAACTACAGGGTATGAAGCGCCTGTGGCAAGAGTCTAACTTGCGCCCCTCCAACCAAAAAATGAACAAAAATTTTGAAAAATTTAAATGTAACAAATTAAATTTTATTAAATGCAATATCTTAAATATTTACTATTAACCCCATCTAAATGAGTTGCAGTGTGTTTGCAGAATTTGTGTGTCTAAAGCGGCGTATTGCCGAAATACGCCGCTTTAGACACACAATATAAAATAGCGAACTTTTATATTTATTTTTTTATTTTTTACGTTTTGCGCCCCAAACCTAGTTGCACCTGTGGCGGGCGCCATCTTTCGCCATGCCCTCGTTACGTCACTGTGTGAAAGAATGGATTCAAGATAAGGTATGAAGCTGGTCCGGATGATACGTGGCCTCCTTCATTCAGTCTTTGATAACCTGGTGGCCTATCTTAATAATAATAATGCTGGTAATAGTAATAATAACGTAGAAAACTTTCAGTACAGTGCCATCTGCCTCACAGTGGAGTCACACTGTGGAATCCTTTCAATCGATTGACTGAAATTAAAAATAAGTTTAAAGGGTACTAGCGTGGGTCATTATAAATTAATTTATAAATTTTAATAAACTAATATAATCCGCATAACATAAAAAGAAAATTCAATATTTATTATATTATATCCCCCCTCTTTTTTTTTTCAGATTCAAAGTTTCTTACTGAAACTGTATAAAGGTGCCTTACTTTATTACAAAACGTTTACTTAGTACATAAAAACAAAAAACAGTTCCCCCCCCTCACTCCTAGTTGTATTCATTGTTGCTACACAATGAAGGTATTTGAAATTATGGTTTTCGATTATGTAAATCTAAATGAACCAAACTTTCGGAATGTCAATACGAGTGACTTCTATTCCTAACATTACGATATTCACATAAGCAATAAATAAACTAGCAAAACAGTTTATCTTCTTAAGATCAGAATGAATATACACACTGAGATTTTCCTTGTATTGAAAAATACATTTACAGTAAAAAGGCAACATATTACAATTGAATCTTTTACGAATAACAAGGAATTTTAGATGCAATAAATGCGTCTATGTTTCGTATGCCATTTATAATTATTATGATTATGATGGTGATGGTGATTGTTAGCTATTGTAGATCCATATAATTCTGTTGCAATTTCTACAGCTTTATTTCCCTCTTTACAGGTGTGTTTCTACCCCGATTTTTTCAAATTAATTTTTCCTTTGTTCTTTCTTGAGCTCCTTGAATTCTTTCAAGGGCATCTACTTATAATAAGTGGATAAAGTGTTACAGTTCTCAGAAATTTTTCGCAGAAGATAAAGAAATTTACACTTCCTTTCAGTTGGACGGATTTTTTTTTAGTAGAATAATCACATGAAATATAATCTACCATACGAAAATGGTATTTCATAAAATATTTATTAATGGTACAACATAATTTATGATTATGGCAACAGTGTTTGAAAATTATTTATGCTTAGGCAATGCTTTATTTCAGTATGGTTTTCCTCCTGCAAACTGGAGTTATTAATTCCGCAACTCAGAGAAACTCTTTATTGTAAAATACTCACTATTTTCAGGGCATAATATATATTTACTGGTGTTTAGGGACACCAGATGAGGCACTTATATGCCGTAATCTCTCCGCTCAAAGCTTCGATTCATTGATAGCTTCTATCTCGCTATCGGTGATGGCTAAAGAATCGAGACAGAGTGACTATGATCTTCGAACGATAAATAAATAAAAATAAATAAATAAACTGACATTACAATTTCCAATGTGCTTTCGATCTATTCATTTATGTGCGTGTGTGAGTGCACACGCTCTCCTTCTCTTCAATCTTTCCTACGTTTTGAAAGTATGAATGTGCACTCCCAACATCCAGTCAGTTCTCGACTTATGTTATGCGATTTACCACCACTCGTACTTACGACAGCCATACCATCAACATTTTCACCGAATACCACCACACTCCTGCCACCCATGAACCATGATGTTATAGTTATCCTCAAGACGTATGATTTAAGAAATACTTTTGCTCAGGCTATTGATGTTATTCAGGGTAAGAAAACCGCCAGTGACTTAGAAGAAGTATGGTACATTGCAGGTGCAGTATGGAGTGTGGTGACATTATTGTATGAATGATGGGTGGAAGAAGAAGCTGAAAATATATGTTCATACATTCAAGAGATTGACGAAGCCTTACAAGTCGATGACAAGTGATTGCTACTAGATTGGCTGACAGTGAAGCAGTTGTAGAGTATTTCTTGGAAGCAATGGAAGAAGGGTTCTCTCAACGAAAACCTTATAGAGATAGAAGCAAGAAAAGTTACGGTAAGAATAGAGGGGGAAAATGGCAGAAGAATAAGAAGAGAAAGCCGAGTCCCCAAAAGAGTTTTCAGTGAGAAAATTAATAGAGGCATTTTTCTCTGTTAATAAGACAGTTCGATTGTTCGAGGAAATGGATCTCAAGATGAAGATATTTAGCAAAATAAAAAATTCACGCTAACTGTAACTGCTTGGTGCTGACAAATTTATGCAAAAAAAGGAAAAGAAACCTGTGCAGAATAAGTTGAGATAATTACAAGTTTTTAAAGAAGCTCACTCCTACTGTCACCTCATCCCTGAAGATGACCTTAGATCTTCCGCAAGTTATGCATCTAGTAAACTATCCTCGGAACGTTTTGTTGCAATTCCTGAATTTGAACAATTTATTGATTAGCTTCCATTCCTTCCTCTGATGAATTGTCAATTGATAAAGCAGAAGCTTTGAACAATTACTCTTTCTCCATGTGTTTCCATCCCATTATTTTATTGGTAAGTGCACAGGAGTATTTCACACTCATATTTCATTATTTATTATAGTACAGTACTGTATATATATATATATATATATATATATATATAGGGTGGAAGATGGAAGCAGGTAGAAGATGGAAGCGACATGCGGATGAATTGCAATGAACGTTATCGCAGCAGGTCCAAGACCGAAGAAATATAAAATAACATTGTATAGTTATGTATTACGTATGAGTAAAATACCTGTGGCACCAAATGTGTTTTCTTTTTTATTAGTTATTATGATAATTTTGAATTTTTTAAAATGTAATAAACGTCAAAATAATACATTTTATTGAATTTATGTAGATAAAAAGAAATAAAAAAGTACCTATTAGGCCAAAAAAGTATTCCAGCTTTTAGGTACGGATGGACTCTCGGAGTACTGAAAAAAAGTTTCTAAAAGAGTTTCAGTTTATAATTATATAAAAGTTTCGGTATAGTGCCATCTGGCGTATATATTGTAAACTCATAAGTTTAAATTGTATAAATTTACACAGCACACTCATTTATACACTACGTTCTCTACTTTTTTTCAGATTCAAATTTCCTGGAAAAAAAGTTATTATTAATAGATTCAGTCATTTATTCTTCGTATATTCTCATTTTATAAAGTTCATGTTGGCTGGTCATTGTGTAGAATTTTGTATAGTTTATATAGAACTTTGACAAGTTTTTTCTCCTTAAATAAATACATCAATTTTAGCTATAAAATGGATGTATTTATATTAAAGTGAAGATTATTACGGATCCATTCATATTTTATAGGCAAATATAAAAAGAAACTTAAACGTTTCCAAGCTTGTCAGAGAGCTTATGATTATATAACCTTCTGCATTGGAGTCTTAGTATGCATTACTTAAAAGACACGAACTTTGCTCAGAATGTGTTCGCCATTTATTAGTGGTTAAAAGTGATCACTGCTGTTTCGAACTGTTGCCTGATCTCGTTAGAGACCGGGCAACATTTTTTTTTTTATTAGACTTATTATCCAACCGTGAGAATTGGTGAGGTTTAGGAATAAGTGAAAAAACTTCTTTTATCGGATATGCTAACCTAAAGTTAGAACAGTATTATTATTGTCTGAAATTATGGTTTGGGAGTATCTAAATCTAAATTAAACAAAAATATTAGAAAAATGAAATCAGTTAATTCCTTTTATTCCCGTGTAGGCAGTAGGCTGGTTGTTTTAGCATTATCTAACTTTTGGAGATTGAGTGGGCAGGTCAATCTCCACTGGTAGCCAATCAAAGATAGCTGGTCGAAGGCTATCACTAATTATAAATGGCCTCTGGTGAAGAGAGACGGCTAAGAAATGCCGCCATCTCGTGGCCCCTAATCCTAACACTATGTTTTTACTGTCTGAAAATACTGTGAGTTTCTTAAGTTAAGTTTACGGGACAAAAAACCCGAGTTTCTGGAGAAAAAAAAAAACACTTGTTCCTGCCAGAGATCCCTTAACTCGGGAACGGGTCGAAAAAAAGGCTTAGTAACTAGAAAAGAACTTACGACTTTCTTTCTTCGGGTGGTCTAGCGCTGTGAATAACACACGCCATTTCCATTTTGCTACGCAGGCGCCTAAATTAACCAAACTTTTAAAATGTAAATATCAGTAATTTCCATTCCTACCATCCCGATCTTCACATAAGTAGCAAATAAACTAGTAAGATAGTTTATTTTCTTAAGATCGGAATGAACATGCTATGGTTTATTTTTGTATCTAATACAGATTTTTTTCAATAAAAATAACGCCATATATTACAAAGAAATCTCCTACAAAAAAAAAAAAAAAAAAAGTAGAACCAAGAAGATATTTCTCCTACAATAATTGCATCAATGTTTCTCATGGTATTTATTTTATTTATTTATTTTTAATTATGATCTGAATATATAATTTATAAAGTTATTGTAGAATCCATATAAATCTGTTGAAATGTCTGTAGCCTCCTTTTCCCTTCTTTATAATTGTGTTTATGTGATGATTTTTTTAAAATGAATTTTTCTTCTCTCCTTCAGGTATGAGAATATCTGAATTTCTTCAAGAGTATCTGTTTCTTAGAAAAATAAGTAGATAAATGGATACAGCTCTCAGAAAATTTTCCGTATTAATATTTTCTGGTTTCAATTGGCCAGATTTTCAATATAATAAACAGTGATTGTTAATGAATACCATAAAATCCTTATTAAATGTTACCAACAGAATCTGTGCTTATTGCAACAGTGTCTGGAAATAATTTTATACTTATGTATTATTTTATTTCTGTAGGAATTTGCTCCTGAAAACTCTAGGTATTAATCCCACAGCAAAAAAAAATCCACCATGGGATCCTTAGGGGTCTCATGCCAGTCCCAAGCCTGGATAAAGGAGAAGGGTCGGCCAGATGAGTGTCGATGCTGTGACCGTAAAGAAAAAACACGATTGTTATCTGATGCCTATACAATCAACAGCTACAACATGCCGGCTCGGGCGTCGCCTCTCCCGAATAAACAAAGCGGAGTTGGATCGGAAAGTGAGATACCGAAAGGAAACAGAAACTGAAACTAACAGAACTGTTATCAGTAGGAACGTGGAATGTGCGGACATTCTGGATATCAGGAAAATTAGAACTACTTCGTGAGGAAATGAAGAGATATCGGTGGGATATACTAGGATTGGCAGAGATGATATGGACATCATCTGGAGAGATCAATGGATGCGAAGTAATATGGTTACGACATGACACCATGCACGAAGCACGAGTTGGCTTCCTTCTTAGCAAAAGAGCTCGAGAGGCACTGTTAGGCTACAAACCAGTCAATGAACGAATCATAGTAGCAAGATTTCAGGCAAATGCACCCACATCTGATAGCACAGATGAGGATATTGACTTATTCTACAAAGATCTGACAGAGACAATGGAAACAATGCCAAAGCAAGATGAGATGTGCAAATTATTGAAGGAGATTGGAATGTCAAAGTTGGAATAGATAATGATGGTTGGGAAAAAGTCATGCGAAACTATGGTTTCGGAGAAAGAAAGGAACGAGGTGAAAAATTGTTAGAATTTGCTGTGGACCACGAGATGATGATCTGTAACACAAGATTTCAACAAAAGGAGTGTAGAAAATGGACGTGGCGATCAAATGATGGGAAAACCAAAAACATGATTGATATGAGTATGATTAAAAGAAGATGGATAACATCAGTAGAGCAATGTCGAACTTTTCAAGGAGCGGATATAGACTCGGACCATAGTTTAGTGATTGCAAACATCAAGTTGAAATTAAAAAAGAAATATAAACTCCAACATCAGAATAGAAGAGATACATACAACACGAATAAGTGAATCAGAAATAGGAAGAAGGTACAGAACAGTGTTAGAAGAGAAACTTAAAAGTTTGGAGAAAGAAAAAACTCGAATTTAAGAGTGAAAAGAGTAATGAAGGTGATAGAAGATGCAATTGAATAAACAGTACCAGAAGAAGAGAAGATCAAGAAGAAATGGATTACACGAGAAACACTAAAGTTAGTACAGGAGAAAGGAATGTTGAAGATAAGAAAGGATACATCAGAACAAATAGAAGAGCAATATAGAAGAAAGTGTAATGAAGTGAAAAAAGCAGTCAGAACGGATAAGATGAAATGGTTAGAAGCCCAATGCAACAATATAGAACAGTACTATGGAGAGCATAAAACAAGGGAGGTATACAAAATTATCAGAACCATTAATAGAAAGTGGCAACCAAAACAGACTGCAATTAAAGATGAAAAAGGCAAAGAATTGATGAATAAAGAAAATTATACAGCGTTGGACAAGATACTGTAGTGAGTTATATGGTGAAAATCTAGATTCAGATAGCGTTGGGAAACTGACTGAAGAATTGAAGCAGATATCACCACTAGGTAATGAGCATGATATGGACATCTTAAGAGGAGAGGTAGAAAAAGTAATAGGACGGCTAAAATACAACAAGAGTCCTGGTAACGATAACATTACTGGAGAAATGATTAAATATGGTGGTGAAAGTATGGTTACAGAAATGCACCAACTATGTAATATGGTATGGAAAGAAGGGAAAATGCCAGAGGAGTGGGTGAAATCAATATTAGTGACATTATACAAGAAAGGAAATAAGCTAGAATGTAAAAATTATAGAACAATTGCCTTGATAAGTCACCTTGGTAAAGTGATGATGATGATCATATTGACAGAAAGATTGAGAACACAATTGGAAGCATACCTTGCAGACGAGCAAGCAGGATTTAGGAAGGATAGAACTACAATTCAATTCAACAGATTTTGAAAATGAGGTTAATAGCAGAGAAAGCTAAGAGAAAAAACAAAAACATATATACTTGCTTTGTTGATTTTCAGAATGCATTTGACCAGTATTGACCAGAAAGTGACATTAGCAGTTCTGGAATCCTATGGAATTGATAAAAAAAATAATAGCTATATTAAAAGATGTTTATCAGAATGCAATTGCAGCAGTTAGAATAGGTAATGATTTCGGGAAATGGTTTAAAACAAGCAGAGGTACTAGACAGGCAGACCCAATATCACTAAGCAATTGCATCGCACATTTAGAAAGAGCAATGGACAAACTGAAGGAAGATGCCAAAGGAATACCAGTACACGGAGTGAGAACTAACAATCTGAGATTTGCAGATGACATTGTTATTATTGAAGAAGACGAAAGAGAACTACAAAAAACACTGAAACTGTTAAATGAGGAAGGGAAGAGATTTGGACTTGTTATGAACTTGGAAAAAACAAAGACAATGGTATTTGGCGAGAAGAACATGAAACAAAAGATACAAGTGAATGGAACTGATATAGAAAATGTAGAACAATTCACATATTTGGGAAGTAAACTGACATATAACTTGGACTGTATAAAAAAGAAATAAAGATCAGGATTGCAAAAGGAAGAACAAATCTGAAGGCCATGGATAACATCTGGAAAAGTAAAGTGATCAGCCTGCAAACAAAACTAAGAGTACTAGAAACATGGATCTTCAGCGGTGTACTGTATGGATCTGAATGTAGATAATAAATAAGGAATCAAGAAAAAGAATTTTGGCATTTGAAAGAACTTGTTACAGGAAGATTCATAGAATAGGATGTGTTCAGAAAATCACCAATGAAGAGCTCTATCAGAAGATACAACCAAAACAGAATTTAATGCAGAAGATTATAAAACGGAAGCTGCAATTATTTGGACACATATGTAGAATGAATGAGGACCGGAAGATAAAGACATTTATGTTTGGTATTTTGGATGGTTTAAACAGAAGAGGTAGACCATACAGAGAATGGATAGACGATATAAAAGACTGGTGTGGAATGGGTGTGCAAAAACTGCCACACTGTGCACTGGACAAAGACAGGTGGAAGAAGATAGTGAAGCAGGCATCGGACATCAACGGGCAGTGAGCCCATGGTTCGTGATGATGATGATGAAAAAAAATAAATAAATAAAATCCACTTCAGAATTTAAACTATTTTCAGACATAATATATACCGTCTATGATTTAGGTCCACCAGATGGCGGCACTTCTCTGTCGTAATCTCTCACCCGGAATTCTCGATTAATTGATAGCTTCGAACTCACTATCAGTGATGGTCGATGGAAGAAGACAGGCTGCCCACAATCTTGAAAAGTTTTTTTCTTAACTGCGTTTTAGCTTTCAGTAACACATTGAGTATAAAACAATAAGTCTTAAGGATTTCAAGCTAGGTGAAAGAATCTGCATATAAATGTCTATTATCAAATTCGGTTTTCGCAAAATATTAATCGGTATCAATCCGATTTAGTCTACTGATAAATCTGCTCTCTAATACTTAAAATTTTATATAATGACATTATAGTACAGTTTAATTAATTCGCATATTTTAGGGTGGAATGCACCAGCATAAGCTGATTTGCAAAAGTATTTTCTTAATGACTTTGGAAGGATAACTTTAGTGACCGCTGATGGTATCGAGGTGACTGGGTCAGATGTAATAGTAGAGTTACCTAGTGATCACTCTTCCAAATCGATCACGTGAGTGGCGATACTTCTGTGTCTTATGTAGCAATAACTAATAGGAGAATTGAGGTTAATCAATCAGAGGTACTTCGGATATTGCAGAATTTAAATGCAAATTTAAATGCTGTAGATTTGGATGTGATTTAAGCTCAGATATTACGTGAATGTGCAATAGAATTATCAGTACATCTTACTTGGCTGTTTAACTTAAGTCTGAGCTCTGATAAAGTCCCTAGGGAGTTAAGGAAGATAAAATAGTTCCTTTGCATAAAGGAGGCTCTAAGATTGCGGTAGAAAATTACAGACCATTTCAGGAGTTGTGGTAAAAATATTGGCAAAAGTTGGTTAAAGACAGAATTCAAGAATAGGTGGATAATAACATACTACTCTATAGGGCTAACATAGTTTTGCTAAAGATAGGTCTTGCCTTAGTAATTTATTAACTTTTTATCATAGAGTGACAGCTGAGCTGGACAAGGGGAATGCTACATAGTAATACTGCTGGGGTTTGCTACGACCTTTGACAGGATGCCCCATGAAATACTGTTACGCAAATTAGAACAAATGGGGAAGGATTTAAACTGCTGATGTGGATACTAGAATGGCTCATGGACAGATACCAAAAAGTAGTATATGGAGGAGCAGAGTTCAGGATGAAGCAGGTGACCAGTGGTGTGCCGCAAAGGCTCTGTGATTGGACCATTATTGTTTAATTTGTACATAGATGATATAGGAAATGCCTTGAATGGAGATATTCAGTTGTTTGCTGATGATGCAAAGCTTGGTTGCGTAATAATTAATCAATCTGATATAGAGCGTTTGCATGAATGATTTAAATAGGTCCACAGTATGGGCAAAAAATAATGGATATCAGTTCGATGTGGAAAAGTGTAAAGATATGCATTTTGGAATTAAAAGATTACAAGCTGTGTACCACACTGATGAAACTGTACTCCAAGAGATTGATGAGGCTAGTGAGTTAGGGATGTTAATGAATAGAGAATTGAAGTTCAGAGGGTATACTGCTAAGGTGTCCAAGATAGTTCATAGGATTACTTGGTTATTGAAGAACACTCTAACATGAAGAAATAAAGTAGTTATTATTCCTCTTTAATAGGCGTTGATACATCCACATCTGGATAGCTGTGACAGGTCTGGTCGTCTGGATTTCTCGGAGATGTGCAAGTTGTAGAAAAGATTCAGAGGCAAGTGACCAAGTTGGTGAGTGTTGTAAGAAATGCTCCCTACATTGATAGATCGAGTCTTTGTGGATTACAGTAGATGATGGTTGATAGGCGGAGAAGGGGGGAGAGGATATGATAGAAACATTTAAGTTACTAAAAGGTTTTTATTGATGCAGGAGAAATATTTCAGCAGTGGGATCTTGGTGGATGACAAAAAGGTCATCCCTGAAAATTAAGTAAGAGTGTGGTTAACAAAGATGTGAGGACTAGATTTTTCGCTTAGTGAATGGTGAATGGAATGCGTTGACTGACGCAGTTGTGAGTGTTTAGTCTGTCAATGAGTTCAAGAAGAGGCATGATAGATATTGTGTGGATAGTGTGGGTATCCGACGATGAGTCTACTGACTCCAGGAGTTGCCCGTATAATAATAATAATAATAATAATAATAATAATAATAATAATAATAATAATAATAATAATTCTGCCACAAATAATTAGGCAGAATATCTTAATTTGTAGATAAATCACTCTTTATAGCTATAAATTTCAATAATTAGTTCAGTTGGTTTATGTTTAAAACACAGCACTCGCTGATTTGGTACCTCCAACTATGGAAAATATACGCATTTTCTTATAGTTTACACAAACATAAAAAACTTTTTTTCTTTTTAATTCATTTTAATTTAATTTATCAACTGAACGTTTGAAACTGAAATTTATTAACCAAAAGTTTATTTTGAAAAAAATGGAATTACTGAAAGGCTTTTAAATGATATTCCCTGATCTTCTAAATGTATACTGTAATAATTTTATTGCAAATAAAAAAATTTTGCAATGAAAAAGCCTAAAATCATTTTCCACTTTTTTCCATCAGTAAAATCTACATATCTTTCCGCTATACGTCTAACGTTAAGTTTAAACACTTTTTAGTGTATCGTTTGGTATAAACATGGTTTAAGAAAGCGTCTGCTTTGTTTACTGCTTTGAAAGATGAAATGCTTACCACCAGTGAGATCGAACTGATTTAACGTGATTTAACTTAAAATTGTTGGTATTTATTCCCTATCAACGCTCAATTAACGTGAGTATATGCAAAATTTGATTTCACTCCGTAATATTAAAATATCTTATTTGGTTTAAAAATGAATAGTTTTAGATCATAATTACCATAGTGCCTATGATAATATCATGGAATTCATTCGTAGCGTTACGTTAATAAAATGCGCTTGCTACAAGCATGACGCTAGGTTCCTTCTCCTATTTATTTACTGCTTCGTTAATGCCAATTAATTACTACTGAGTTTGCTACCTAGTTACCTAGTGAGTTTATTATGGAAGTAATAGGATGTGAACTCTATCTTGCTATGTTTAAAGAAGCATACTTCGGCATTTTATTTTTAAACTAGTGTGAATTACTTAGTTGGCAAGAAGAGTTTAGTCACATGCGGCGCACACTTTCTCCTAGGGTGATCGATATTAATTGATGACTGTAGCATAAACGCAAGACGCAAGACGTTGCTGACTATAAGGGCGAAGCAAAATGCTTTTTTATTCCCTGCTATCTGATAAGGATTACTGTGTGAGGAAAAGTTTATGAGCTAAGAGCTCTGCCTGAGTGGGTGCGATTCAGAGATCTTCATTTGGAAGTAGGATGGCCTTCGGTCTCCTATATTTTGAGAAGTCTGTTTCATCATAATTTGCTGCTTGTTGCACTAATTCATTTGGATGTGAAGAGGACACTGAGAAGAACTTCACTGCTGAAGACTGCAGGAAAGAATAGATGTAGGGGATATTTGTATCCCGGTGAAGTTGGACATTTCTGACGTACCATGGTGCGTTTAATATCATGCGGAGACATTTGTTTTGCACTTTCTGTAGTTTGAGGATATTTGTACTTGAGGTGTGACTCCAGGCTGGGGATGCGTAAGTGATAATGGGTCGAATCAACAGTTGATAAAGGAGCAGTTTTATTTTGGTATCCAGCTTGCTATTCCTATTGATAAGAGGGTAAAGCTGTGCAATGACTCTTGATGCTTTTGAACATGAGGCTTTTATATGTGAACTGAAAGTTAGTTTTCTGTCCAGCAGTACACCCAGATATTTGGCTTCTGCTTTCCAGGGAATCTTGGTATTAAATAGGAAGATATCATCTTTGGGGAGTATTGAGTTTTTAGTGAAGAGCATGGCAATACTCTTCTGAGGGTTTACTTGCAGTCTCCATTCCGAGAACCAGTGCTCTAATCTCTGCAGATTTTCTTGCAGTTTCTTGGTGACAAGGTGAGGTTTAATAGATCTGGCTAGTATAGCTGTGTCGTCTGCGTATAGGGCAATGATGGATGACATTGGATTGTGCGGAATGTCCGCCATGTAAATCGTGAAAAGTATCGGTGCCAGAAGGGACCCTTGAGGAACTCCTGCCAAGATGCGTCGTTGGGTAGATAATATATCATTTAGTTTGACTTGCATTCGTCTGTCACTAAGAAATGACTTTATAATTTGAACTAGATCTGATGGAATGCCAGCTAAAATCAACTTGTATAGTAGTCCAAAGTGCCATAACTTGTCAAACGCCTTCTCTAAATCAAGAAAAACTGCCCCGGTGTATTGATGCCAATTATAACTTGTGATAATGAATTCTATTAGTCTGTGAATCTGTTGGGTGGTACTGTGAAATTGGCGAAAACCAAACTGTTCTGAAGGAAGGATGTTTAATTTTTTTACTGAAAGTTGAATTCTGGAAAGGATAGCTTTTTCTGCTATTTTGCCCAGATTAGATATCAGACTTATGGGACGATAACTTTGAGGCTGCTGAGGATCCTTGCCTGGTTTGTATATAGGAATTACGTCTGCCAACTTCCATGCAGAGGGGAAGTACTTAAACCTGAACATAGCATTTATTATTGTTGTGAGATATACGATGGCCTTTCGGGGTAGCAGTTTAATAACTTTGTTGGAGATGCCGTCAGGCCCTGGAGCTTTTTTATTCTTTAAATTCTTTATAATGTCATAAATTTCAGCTGGGGAAATAGGTGTGAGTTGGCTAGTACAGGTATCAGGCCGTTTTAACACATGTCTGACGTGGCGGTGGACTTTGTAAATATGATTGAAATTTAGATTATTGTATGAAGGGCTGCACTGTTTTTCTAAATTTTTAGCTATAGTTTCGGCTTTTTCTGCATCTGTGTAAACAATGTTCAGGTCAGATTTGAGAGGAGGAAGAGATTTGTTTATGTTTTTGATGTTTCTCAGGAACTTCCAAACGGATTGATCACCAGGTGATATGGAGGCTAATTTATCTTCCCATAGTTTGTTTCTATGGACTTTAAGTGCATCTCTCACTGCACTGTTCATTTTGTTGAGATATTTCTTGTCTTGGGGTGCTCTGGTGTTGTGGTATCTTTTTCTTGCTTTATTTTTCTCCCTGATTAAGTTCATTATGTCATCTGGTAGTCGTTTAGGCTTGAAGGCAACTGAATTTGAGGTGATAGATGCTATGGCTGTGTTGATTTGATCAGTAAGTTTATTGACTGCAGAATCAATTTCTTCCTTGGAATTAATATGAGGGATGGGATCAATGTAGTTTGGAAGCATTTTGGATAGTTTTTCCCAGGGAATGAAGGTATGAGGCAAATGGGAAAGATCCCTCTGATAACCCAGTTGGAGCAGAATAGGATTGTGGTCTGATGATAACTCATTCAATGATTCCAGGGAGTACTGTAGGTTAACGTTCTGAAGGACAGCTATATCCAAGACGTCGGATGAGCCAGTAGGACTGTGGTGAGTTGGCACTGAGGGACCAGCCACAGTTGCGCAATTTGAGCTTGTGTAGTTATAGAGGATGCGGCCATTCCTATTTATAGACCTACTGCTCCAGGCGTGATGTTTTGCGTTAAAATCTCCTGCAATAATAACCGGCAGTTTAATGCCGAGGATAGCATCCAGATCTGTGGTCAGCAATGTTTTTGATGGTGGGTTATAAGCAGAATATATTTTTATGTTTCCGATAGAGTTTGTGATGACATTGATACCTGTAAGTTCGAGATTGGTGGTTGTAGGAATGGCTACAGAATGATGATTGATGTGATTTTTGATGAGGATGGCTGTGCCACCACCTCTGTAATCCAGTCTATCATTCCTGTAGAGCTGATATCCTTTGAATTTAGGATTGTCAGCAGGTCTCAGGTGAGTTTCATTAATTAATAATATATCCGGATTATATCTGTCATTGAATTCCTGTACTTCTAGTATTTTATTTTTAAGGCCGTTGGCATTCCATGAGATAATCATTAGAGAATCTGGGGTAAATTTTTTCCTATGCATTGGAGAGTGCAGATAAAATGAGCTGTGTTTGCTGCAAGAAACTTTTTGTAGTGCTCAGTGATGGATTTGCGTTACTGAAATCCTGTAACATATTTACAAGAGAAGAGGTGATGAGGGCTGTTATATTTGAATGTGGATTTTTCATATTCTGGTCATGGATTGCTTTTTTGGGGCGAGCCACATCAGCATATGTTCTTGTTTGGTGTTGAAGATTTATTTTCTTAGGGGGCTCAGTTGATGGTGGGTGAACACCTGTCATCTTGTTCAAGCTAATAGGAGCCTGATGAACTTGGGCTTCTGGGGCTTTCGTTTCTGTCAGTGAGCTAGACTGACTGATTAACTCAGTTTGTCTGTTTTTTGGGTGGCATATACATCCTCTGTAATTTGCAGGGTGGGGGCCACCACAATTAGCACACTTAGCCGGGGTGGTTTTTGGCTTGGAGCAGGTATATGTGGGGTGGGTGTCACCACATTTCAGACATCTGTATTGGGCTTTGCACAACTTCTGGGCATGACCAAATTTTTGGCATCTATGGCATTGCCCAGAAGAGGCCCTCTTCCTAAGTGGCTCTGGTGAGATCTTGAGCCCACAGATTGTCTTCAAATTGTAAATATCTTTATAGATGTTGTGTATTTCTACTAATACTAGAGGTATAGGGGTCTTGTTAGATCTGTACATTCTACTGACTTTGATGGGAGGCAGATCTTGCATGTTGAGGTCAGCAGCTATTTCAGCTGTTTCAATGTCTTCAGATACTCCTCGGAGTACCACTTTAAGATTTTTCTCCGAGGTAAGTGTGAAGGTATGGTATTGTATACCTCTTGTGTCCAACTCCTTGGTTAGATTTCTATAGTCAGACACTGTAGTGGGCTGAATTTTGATGCCCTCCTCTATGTTCTTGGCAGTGGAGTAATTTATTTGCAGGTTGGCCATGGTGGTTCTTAGGGCTGTCCATCTCTGTTTTTCCCTAAGAATGACTGGAGGCACCTTTTCATTGGTGGAGGCAGAGGAATCTATGTTGGGGGCATCTTCATCCATGCCATTTTCGTTTGCTGACTCCGAGGCGAGAGTTTTGCGTTTTTTACGCACGTGCTTCTCTCCTTGATCTGAATGAGTAGATTCAGAGGTGACTGGATTTAAATTTTCCTCCATTTGAGGAGTGTCTTCATTTGGATCATCGTCAGTCTCAGGTGAAGAGTAAAGATTCAGGAAGCCGGGCCATTCACGCTCGAACTTCTTAAGGAGTTTCTTTATGAAGCTGAAAGCCAATCCTTTATCTAGAGAGTCTATAATTGTATCAGGATCTATCAAGTTTGATGGCCATTTGAGCTTAAATTTCCTTTGAAGTTTATTTACAAGTATGAACGCTGGCTCTTCGTCCAGCGAATCTGTGAGGGCGTCCAAATCTGACACGTTCATTATTGACAGTTTGCGTATAAACGCAAGTAAATGTATCTGGAATAGATATGCCAACAATGGCGATTCTATCGGCTGTTAGGCCTAACGAATCGCCCTCGTTGCAATTACCGTCCACTTACCTTTGCTGATGTTCTTAGATTCAGTATAGTCCGCAATTTAATGACTTTAAATAAACGCGTCTCTGCTAGTTAATCTAGCAGCTACACTTCAAAACCATCATATTTAATTACCACGTTCTACAGAGAAGAAAGTTCACAACCGTATCAGTGAAGACTCACTAGCGACCTGTAGCATAAACGTTTCCTAAAAACCCATTTTACAACAGACATGTTTGTTACGCAGTATGGGGCTATGGCATAACTATTCATGTGAGGCACTCCTTGTGATCCATATCCTAAGGGAATAATGTAATAGTGCAATTAATTCTAAAAGTGCTTTAACAGAATATACTAGTATTTAAAAAAAATAATAAAATAAATGCTTCCTTCTCTCGATGTTTATAACATTCCTCTAGTTGAGTAGGAATCATACCAGTATTGATATTCGAGAGATATCAGTAAAAGTTATGTTAAGGGTAATTAGTTACACGAAAAAAAAAGCATGCTGAAGTTTTTTTTTAGGAATCCAATTTCAGATAAAGCAATTATTTTGCTTTACGTAGTGTTATAGTAGTGTTACAGAAATTTTAAAGATGCCATGTAATTAGGAAAGTGGAAATAATAATATTACAGCATGAAAATTATTCATATTATTAATAATAGAAATATTAATATAAAATAGAGAAAGAGAGAGAGAGAGAGAATTTGATTTGCATCAAAGAGATCATTAAATGGACTTTTCAATTAAAGATATGTAGTCGGTCTCATAAAAGTAGCAGGGTTATTCTTCCTTATCAACAACTGCTCCTATATAGAAATTGTCAGGTCAAGCTGATCATAGGTTTCCATTTCTTTCCACTTTCCATTGTGCAACACTGTTCCAACTCAAATTCATTTTTACCCCCCCCCTCTATCTGTCTATCTGTCTTTCTTTCTCTACCTTTTATGTAGTGGAAAGACAATTTTCTTAATTATGCATGCTTATTGGTATTCTTTCTAAATTGATTCTCATTATATGCCCAAATCATTCTTCAAGAGGGGGTTCATAAACATTTCTTCAACACTTTTGAGTCCCAAAACCATTCTTGATGTCCACATTTCTTATTCTATTTTTCCCTTTTTCCCCACCTATTATCCTCAAAACTTTCATTTCATTTCCTTGTATTCTACTTTTTGTTAGTCTCCATGTCTGTTGCATAGGATAAAATGGTGAAAAAGTAACTTACGTTAATCAAATGTTCACACGTCAATGGAACCTCACTATTACTTACAGTTTAAAAAAGTTTTGTCACAGTGAATCATCCTCGATATTTCGTAATCTAAACTTCTGTCACTTGAAAATACACTTCCCAAATATCTGAAGTTTTCATTACTCATCAGGACTTTCCCATTGAGTCTAACATTATTAACTCGTACATTTTCTTTGAGATTTAAAACCAAAGGATTATTCCTCCTGCAAAACAGCCAACCACCCGAGAGAATACTCGATATGTAATTCATAGACAAAAATACACTCAGCACTATAGTCTGATTACTGCAATGCTGAGTGGTCTTCACTGATGAATCCTGGGACTCCTTTTTGTTCCAGAATTATGTTCAGTTGTGATATTGACTATACCAGGGTGATGTTACTAAGTATTTATATTTTTAGTGGATAGTATTAAGCAGATTCCTAAGACAAGACACTCCAGCAAAGCGACATTTCCTCCCATAAAACTTTTATTATTATTTATTCATTCACTCATGAATTCCAGTCGCCATCTTTTCAGAGATTCCATTCCATTAATACCAACTGAATTGTAATTTGCCTTTGCCTGTCTTGTTCTTTTCCACTTATTTTGGCAATCAACGTAAATAACCATCAAAGTTACTACTATTTTCCTTGCACATTCTTTTAAAGCATGTGTTGATATCCGAATTCAATCCAGTCCTGTTTCTGTGAACGTCTTTAAGACGTTCACCTCATTCACTTCTAAACACTGGTCTCTCCTCTCCAATAGTATCAATTTATATCATTTATAACTGGGTGATATACACAAATAAGAAACTTCTACTGTAGTTATTTTCTTGCCATTGATCCAAAAACTATTCTCCCGTAATGAGATTGACATCGCTATTTATTCCTTTAACTGCAAGTCGGTTTACATCTTAGCACTCGGAACTGGTATATCATTAATATTTTCAACATTCTGTATGAAATAATATCAAAAAAAAAAGAAAGAAAGAAAGAACATGATGGATCTTTGGCACAAGCAAGAAGAGATTTTTCTCTGGAAACTCATGTTTTTAACTCTTCAACTTAGAAATATTGAAAAAAAACTCACATTATTTCAGATAATGATACAATTTAGGGTTTATGATCACGAGATGACAAAAGTGTCTGTCGATACCTTAAAAATAATCTGCAGCTACGATCTCTGCTATAGGTGACTCCTGACGATAAACGACTGCCTATTGGTTTTGAAAAGTTAGTTAATGCTAACTTACATATTCTCTTTGGAGAATAAAAGGTATAAGACGATTGATCTTATTTATTTATTTATTTATTACAATATTCCCTTTCTCTCGCAATACAAAACATGCAACTTTCCGAAATTCTGGATTTGATATTTTGTAGTATTTTTATTTGACTTTTTGTCACGTTATGGTTATAACGTGACAAAATGGGTGATATATCGGAGACTATGTGGAAAGTCTCCATGACTTAGTTGGTAACGAGGATTCCCCGTTGGCTGGAAACATCTGGGTTCTATTTCCGTCTTGGACCTCAAGAGCTCTTTTTATTTGAAGATGAATTAGCCAATCGTCTCATATAAGGCAGAAAGTTTTCTTCCAGAAACTGAGGTTTTTTCATTCGGCAAAACAGCCAAACCTACGAGAAGAACACACGTAGTTAACAGACACAATACATTTGCCTCACAGCCTTAGTCGCTTAGGCTGTAATTCACAACAACCCAGTTCTATATGTGGCAGCCATAACATGTCAAAAATTAAAGGCTGGAGTTTGACATCTGTCGGCAGATTCAGGTCTATGAGGAATGATACGCAAATATTAATCACAGTTGTACTTCAGAGTTGAGGGATTTTAGCTACTTCGTAGAAATGATTCGAGTCTCTAAATACTGTTTGAAATTATTACCGAAGCACCTAAGGCTATCGGATCAGGACGGGGGTGAAAAGGAAGGAAACTATATACAAATAAATAAATAAATAAACTCAACCAAGAACATGAGAGCCATGGTTCAGCAAACTGAACACGATTAAACATTTCGCTTAAATTTCGCCTCCTCCAACCGCTCACTTACCGAAACGTTTCTAACCTAGAAAACTAGCCAGTCTCACATATGCAAGCGGCAGAATTTTTCTTTTTGGAAAATCTACATTTTGAACTATTAATGGTTTCAATATCTCAAACAGAATTTTAAACGTCGTTAACCTTGCTTGCATTCAGTAATGTATTGTAATCTTATTAATAGAATAGACTGCGTAAACATGCATCATTAGATCATACAGGCTGTTATAATTATCAGTTGTTGTTGTTGTTATGTGCCATCCAGTCGTTTTCGAATCTTGATGGTCTCGTGAACAAAAACTCTCCATCCCACTCAGCCTCTTGTCCTTTCTTTCAACAATTGTAATTCAAGTTGGTAAGCTCTTTTATGTTGGCCATCTATCTCTTTTGTGGTGCTCCTCTTCTTCTCGTCTCCCTAATCTTCCCCAACATAACAGCTTTTTTTTTTCTAATGGTTCATAAGCTCGCATAACATGTCCAAAGTAGTACATCAACTTCTATTTAGTGATCATCGTTTCCAATGAGCATTCTGTCTTTATACTCTCCAAATCCTTCTTATTTGTCATTCTTGCAGTCCATGAGATTCTTAACAATTTCCTCCACACCATAATTTAAATGAATCAATTCGCTTTCTGCAGTGGTGTAACTAGAGCTTTTGCAGCCCGGAGCGGTCCCTGAATTTGCCGCCCCTCTCAATACACATCAAAAATACTACAAAAAGTCAAAATGACGTATAGGGAAATAAATTAAAACACTATGTTTATTTTTGAAGTAAAACTTTAATTTCAACATTCTAAAATGTTATTTTTCTTGCTTTTCTGTTAGCAAAATCGTCGATGACATTGACGAAGTCTATTTCATAGTAATGTAGGTAATTCTTAATCAATTTTATTTAGAAAAACTCCTTTCACAACTAGCAACACTTACAGCAATTGTTAAGAAAATTCACAGTAGTATTACAGTATTTGGAAATGAATTCTCTAGACTGTATCGTAGAATTAACTGCGAAAATTCAAAAAGGTTCAAAGTGTCGCCCGGGGAAGACCGCTCCCTTCGCCCCTCCCTAGCTACGCTTCTGGCTTTCTCTTCTTAATAATCCAGCTTTCACATCCACACATCACCGCTGGAAATACCATTGCTTTTACAGTTCTAACTTTCGTGGTCTTACTCACACTTCTATCTTTCATACTTTTTGTCAGGTTTAACATAACTTTTTCCCCTATCATTATCCTTCTTTTAATTTTAATTTTAACTTCACATTTACCATCATTTCAGATTCTGGACCCCAGTAAATCAGAACTTTCAACGATTTCTATTTTATTTCCCTCTATTATAAATTAATTTAAATTGACAGAAGCCATTACTTTTGTTTTTCTGATGTTTAAATTAAACCCGGCTTTGTTATTTTCCCTCTTAATCAATAGAATCAACTTCTGCAGATCTTCTTTAGTTTCTGCTATGCGGATTGTATCATCTTCATATCTTAAATTATTTATTTTTCTGCCACCAATATTAATTCGCTGTAAGTTAGCCATTCTGATAATATATTCACTATAAATATTGAAAAGATCGGGCGACAGTATACAACCCTGCCGCACCCCTTTTTCCACTCGAACATCGACTGTTTTTCCAAAGACTGTTTTTACTGAAGCGTCTTGGTATTCATATAGCTCTCTTATTAAGAGAATTAGATGCTCAGTTATTTCCATTGATCTCATTACAATGTACAGTCAGTTGTGATCCATGCAATCAAAAGCTTTCTTATAATCAATAAAACACATGATTACTTCCTTCTGCAATTCAGTTGTTCTTTCGATAATCCATCTCATTTTTGCTATTTGGTCTCTAGTTCTATCTCTCCAAACGCCTGCCTGTTCTTGTGGCATTTTTTAATTCGCATATGACTCCAGCCTTTGTTGGATCACTTTCAGCATAACTTTACTTGCATGTGAAATTAAAGCAATGGTCCTATAATTCTCACAATCTCTGGGATTTACTTCTCTTTTTTTGGGATGAATACTGATGTTTTCCAATCTATAGGCCAGTATATTTTCTTCCAAACCTGTTGACAAATTTCAGTCAATATATTCACTACTTCATCCCCAACTGCTCTCAATAATTCCACTGGCACTTCATCAGCTCCAGGAGCTTTTCCTTTTGGCAACTGCTCCATTGCTGATATCACTTCAGTTTTCATTATCATGGGTTCCTCAACAAATTCTCTCCTTTCAAATTCTCCTTCAATAGAATTATCTTTCTTGTACAAATCCTTTACAGATTCTTTTCATTTTTTTTTCACTGCTTCTACTTCCATCAGACATTTTCCCGAATTACTTTTTACAACTCCTAATCTAGGGATAAACTTCTCTGTCACATCATTTACTTTTCTAAACAGATCTCTTGTCCCACGAACAATATTGCTTTCTTCAATTTCCTTGCGCCTTTTTTCAGATGTCTTTCCTTATCTTGCCTAGCCTATCTCTGGAAATCTGCACTCGGTTGTCTAACCCTTCCATTGTTTCTCTGAAGTTTCATTTTTGTTCTTTCCTCTGCTATTTGAATAACTTCTTCTGACAACCATTTACAATCTTCTTTCTCGTTGTTCTACCTATTGTTCTAATTATTTTTCCTGTCTTCTCTAAACTTTTTAGTTTTTTTCTGACTTCTACTTTAAATGCTTTATTTATATGATTTAAATCAAATCTGATACTCTCCTTTTGTTTCCTCTTAGTCCTTAATTTCAATTTAACATCAGCTATCCCACAGTCTGCACCAGATAGAGAAATGCATGAATAGCATTTCTTCATCTTCTGCTGGCAATCTGATTTCTATATTCACCATTAGGTGGAGTCCATGTGTACAGTCTTCTTTTATGTTGTTGAAAGCAACTGTTTGTAATAAAGCAATTGTTCTTGACAAAAAATTCCAACATCTTTTCTCCTGCTTCATTCCCAGTCCTAAACCAAAATTTTCATTGATGCTTCGTTCTTATTTTTCTCCCACTTTTGCCTTCGAATCACTTAATATCAAGAGAAAAATCTGTTTTATCAATACTGTATATTACTTGTTGCATGGAGCTGTAAAATTCTTTGACTTCATCTTCTCTCGAATATGTAGTGGGCGCATACACTTGTATGAGTGTAATTGTAATTACACACTCATAATTTCAATTTGAGTAATTACTATAAAACACAATTAAATGTGCGCAATTAAACATTTAATTTTAGGATTATACAGTAGATAGAACTGTCCACCAACTACCTAGTAAAAACTGAAAAATGACTGCAAATACAGAGAGAATACAAAATATATTTAATATTGTTGGAATTATTGTTCTTGTACTACTAGAGGAAGGTCATGTCAGACTCGGACTGCTCTAGTCTACATATTAAATAGATTTTATCTATTAATTGCATGTATTATCAAACCGGCTTACCTTCTTTAAGAGAGACAAAAGACCTGATTTCTGTAAACAGATTTGTGGTAACAAAGGTCCTTTTCTTTTATGAGATTTACTTTCAGTTGAAAAATTCCTTATAAATATTCATGACGTACGGAGAATGAATCGTGGTTCTTTTCCGAAGAGAACGTCCCGTTGTCAACTATGCGTGACTAAGGGTGGGGGGGGGGAGTAGACCATGTCGTATTTTATGGGTATTTTTGAAAATTATTTATTGAAAGTCAATGAGTTATGCGGGAGTTTTTGTTGTGTTTTATCGCAAGCATTTAAAGCGGGGAGGAAGATACATATTATTGACTTTTGGCATAATAATATGAATATGTTATTGAAATCAAACAAAGAAATATATATTTATGCTCAAACGTTTGTTAAGTGAAAAAGAAAGTGACACTGTATTCTGAAATAATATTTCTAAATAAACGAATGAAAGTCCTGTGACGTTGAAATTGACTGAATCTATGTTAGCATTAGTCCAGTCCAGTTTTACATATAAATGCACGGGTTTCCATAAATTAAGGAATCACGGTAACTCAAAAACTGTAGGTCAAAATGAGACCGACAATACAGCGGTCACAATGATGTTTCAGACTTTTTAAACGGTGTTCAGGTGCTTAGTTTGTGATAAAAACCACTGCTCCCGCAAACTCTTCTACGTCCCTCAAGGAGTTGGGGAGGGGTGAGGAGTTGAGAGAGCAGCAACACACCCAGCTAGAGCACCCCAGACATGCTCAATGGGATTAAGATCAGAAGACCTGGCCGGGCAGTCTATACTTAAGATAGTCTGTTTTTGAAGATATTAGTCCACGAGCTTAACTTGATGAGGACGTCTTGTAGGATAAATGTCTCCCTTATAGCAACCACATATGGACGAGCATATGGGGGGTCCAGGACCTCGTCTCTATAAGTTGCAGCATTCGTGGTTACGCTAGGAAGCACATACAGATCAGTGCGTCCACCCAACGAGATGCCTTTCCAGACTATCACACTATCTCCACCATGTATGTATCTCTTTTACGGATATTAGAGGGATGATAACGTGTCTCTGGTTCTTTCCACATCAGAGCACGCCTGATTCTCTTCATAGAGCAACTCGAGACTCATCTGTAAACATAACCGACCCCCATTGGTCTTGGGTCCAGTTGTCGTTTAGCCCTGTCCATTTCAAACCTCTCCTCTCAAATCCTCTTAGGGCATGGATATAGGAGAACGTAGACTATTATGCCGACCACCTTTGTGAAGCTTTCAGCGCACAGTGGAAGCAGATACCAATGCTCCTGTAGGTCACATTGTAGCCGATTCCGAGTAGCAGTCCTGTTTCAGCGAGCAGATAATTCGAGATGGTCACCCACTGATACCTCCGCCTGACTTTGGCCGGCTTCTAGTCTTATAATTGCTCGCCACTACCTGATTCATCGGTTAAATGATGTACTGCCTCCATATCAAAGAATTTGCTATCTTCTTCTCACTGCAAACGCGAAATGGAAAACTACTTCAAAACGTTCACTTTTTTGCTGTGGCTGATTTGCATATACTCCTGACAGCACCGCCATATGTATACGATAACTAGACTCAGCGTCGCTCTTTACATAATGTACTTCAGTCTCCTGTTTTTTTTTTTTTTTCCTGAGTTATCGTGATATTTCTCTTTGTTCCTTAATTTATGGAAACCAGTGTATATTAAAATTATGATGCTTTAAATACATTGTGATGAAATAAGTTTCGGGATACTCTGTGTTTTAGAATTAAACCTTCTAATATGTATATTGTTCTCATGATCTGTAGCCCATACTATTATAATAAGGCAAACAGATCTCACTCGAGTCAGAATTGTAGTATACTGTCAGTGACATATAGAGAACTATTTCGTAAGAGGCATTATCATATGATGACATGTATAATGCGTCACAGGAACAACGGAGGTAACCGACTGTGATTAGTTCAGCTGTGCAACAAAAAATAGTCGAGGAAGTTTCGTGATCTCTCATTGTAATGTTCAACTCATGAATTTTTTTACAATAAGGCGTAGTCTATAAATATGTGTTATATCTGAATTTTCCTTGTCACTTTACTGATAACATCGGAAGAAGGGTTTGCTGAATATTAATCAGATATATAGTTTTCTCTGATGGTTTCGCAAGCAGTAAGATATTGCTTAATACTGATTTCTTAAAAATATAGTGAAAAAAATCAGAATATTTGTCATTTATTGAAATGACTGATTCCAATGCTTTCTGTATATTAGAAAAATTCATTCATCTGGAAACTCATGTTCGTGATTGGTGTTCATGAACGAAATATACTGGATGGAACTTGCAAGGATGATCATAAAATTAAAAAAAATGAAAACTGGTTAAGTTGAGAAGAATTTAATTATGGCTGATCGTCTGTTGAAGGGTATTTTACTTACATGTGAATCCATTATATATGTTATTTGCTTTTACGATTATAACATATTAAATAGGTTGTTTTTATAAATAGTAAGAGTTATTTAGGATGTAATCAGAGGCAACAATAAGATAATTAATATTCTTAGAGTGTGAGGTAAGCCTGAAAGAGTTTCAGTTGTATTTTTATTTACTTATCGGTTAAATTCTTTCTTCACTGATCAGGGAGTAAATGGTTTATTTTAGCACTCTTATATTTATTATGCATCCTACTAAGACTACGTACTATAAACTAGGGATAAACTTTCCGTAATATGTTTTTTTTATTTCGGTGACAGATTTGATGAGTTAAAAAAAAAATCATGTTTTGTGTCTTTCTCTATAGACAATACCGAGATGGCAAACACTGTTTACTGTGTATTATTATTATTTATTATTATTATTATTATTATTTTATTCACATAATTGATACACAGTCAAAACAAGATATCATATAAATAAAATATGACTCGTGATTCAGAACAATTCAGATTCTACCCAAGAATCTAAGAATAGTCCGTTAGGTAGCGTCGTAAAATATGGACTGTTCCAAGTAATGCTGTTTTTTGTAGGTCATATGGGGTCATTTCATTGATTTTTAATTGCTGTAAATAGTTGGACAGCTTCTTTGAAGTTGCACCAAGTGCACCGATAACTATTGGAATGACTTTGGTGTATTTAAGCCACAGTCGGCCAACTTCGATTGCCAGATCTCGATATTTAGTAATTTTTTCCAGTTCTTTATTGTTGATGTTGTTATCACTGGGTGCTGCAATATCGATAATCCCAACCTGTCGATGTTCGATAATTGTGATGTCAGGTCTATTGTGTTCCAAATGCCGATCAGTTTGTATTCTAAAGTCCCAGAGAATTTTTGTTGTTTCGTTTTCCAATACTGTCTCTATTTTATGCTGCCACCAGTTATCAGAAGTAGGAAAGCCATATTTTTTGCATACATGCCAATGAACTATTTTGGCCACTTGATCATGGCGGTATTTATAGTCAGTTTGAGCTATTTTTCTGCAGGCACTGATTAGATGTTCTACAGTGTCATCTTTCTGATCGCATAATCTGCATTTGCTGTTATTATTGATGTTGAAAATTTTGATTTCATTCCATTAGTTCGTAATGTCTGTTTTTGAGCTGCTAGAATAAATCCTTCTGTTTCTTCTTTTTATGTATCCGTGTTGAAGCCATTGCCATGTCTTGTTCACGTCAATTTTGTCCTCAGTATCTCGAAGAAATTGGCCATGCAAGGGTTTATTTTTCCAGCGCACATATCGAATATTTTGTTGTTCCTTTTTGTAATCGGGTTTGTTTCCTCTTGCTTTTAGATGGCCCTCTTGTGTAATTGCTTGAAGCATTGGCTCAGAGCTATTGTCGATATAATTTCTTAAACCAATTTCTTCTTCTTCCACAGTCTGTCTCACTTGCAGCAGACCCCGTCCACCTATTCTCGGTGGGTACAACCGGATCATTAGTATAGCCCAAGAATTCATTGCTCTAATTGTGTTTAATCCATTTAGTTTTGTTTTCCGAATATTTCTAACTCTTTTAATGTATTCTGATGCTGTCTGTTGTTTAACTTTTGAGTGGAGAATATCATTGGCTTCTAATATTCCTAGGTATTTATAGTGTTCGTCAGCTTAAATTGGTTTTATATATTTCTCTTGATCAAAATTAAAATTGCTAGTGTCATTAATTTTTCCTCGTTTAATAGATAAAATTGCACATTTATCTAAACCAAATTCCATTTTAATGTCCTGACTGAAAATACGAACTATATTCATAAAGAATCTATTTGCTGGGCCGATTTTCCATATAGCTTCAAGTCATCTATATACAACAGAGGGGAAATTTTAATATTACATTTAGGAATTTCATATCCAAATTTTGTTTTCTTCAGAATCATAGACAAAGGTATCAAAAAAATGTTGAAGAGCAATGGTGACAAGGAATCACCTTGGAAAATTCCACGTTTAATGCTGATATCTCCAAATCGTTCATTATTCATTATTAATGTTGTTTTCCATGATTTCATAGCAGAAGCCAGAAACGAACATACGTTTTTGCTAATTCCAAATATTTTAGTGATTTTAGGATCCAGGAGTGTGGGAAGGAATCGAATGCTTTCTTGTAGTCTATCCATGCCATGTTTAAATTAGTTTTTCGTCTTTTTAAGTTTCTGAGAATCATTTTATTAATAAGGATCTGGTCTTTTGTTCCTCTAGATTTTTGAAAATTGCCTTTTTATTCAATCGGATAAATCTGATTATCTGATAAGTAGTGGTATATGGAATTTACTATGATTGCAGTGAACAGCTTAAGCATAGTTGGTAGGCATGCTATTGGACGATAGTTACCTGGTTTGCATCCTTATTCTTATCTTTCATGAAGAGAAAAGTGATATTTTTGTGCCCAGATATTATCCAATCTTCCACTGAGCCTGACTGCAAGAAATAATTAAATTGTTCTGCCATTCGATCATATAGACTGGTTAGATGTTTTAACCAAAATCTATGTAGTTCGTCTTTGCCAGGTGCACTTCAGTTTTTTAATTTTCTAGCTTGAGTACTGACCATTTCTTTAGTGATTTAGACCTTTTGCATTTGTGTTTGTTTCATTTCTGATTCTATTTCCTTAATCCATGAAGCATCTTTATTGTGTTCCATAGGATTATCCCAGATTGACTTCCAAAAGTTGAGTGTTTCTTCTTTTCCGGGTGAATGATGGTTTGCATTTGTATTTCTCTGGAGAGACTGAAAGAACTGACGTTGGTTCTGTCGAAATTGCATATTTTGTACATATTGGTTTATTCTTGCTTCATATCTTTTAATTTTCTGTGCAGTCGCTGTAATTCTTTGTTTTAGCTCCTCGGTAACTTCACAATTGTTATGTTGGCCAAATTCTGTGTTAATCAGTTTGTTTTTGATGTTATTATTTTTCAACCGTCCTTTAAAACTCTTTAAGTTGCTTAGATCAGCTCGAAGCCTGTTGACCTTTCGTTCTAACCGGATTTTCCATGGTGCAGATTGTTTTATCCTCGGCTTTTGCTCTTTCGGTTTGCAACCAAGCTTCACTGAAATGATATAGGCTGTGCTGTATAGGAGCTGATTTGTTTCCTTTATGCTGTTGGTTGTGATGGTTTCAATTACAGCATTTGCGTCTAAGAAGAGCTGTTTTAGCTTAGATTGTTGTAAAGCTTTTAATGGTGGTAGTCTTATACGGTCATTTATGGAGTTCATATGTTCCAATATCCCTGACTTCATTTTACACTGCCCTTCTGTCAAAACATTCGCGGTCTGATGACTTTCTGTTACTAGAGTTGTTGGTTTATTACGTAACTCTTGCAGCTCAAGTTCAGTAAATATTTTGTTACGGAAAATGAAATTCTTTTGGTCCATAAGTCTTTGTTCTGTTATTGCAGATTCTGGGAATTTTTGTTTCCAAATTAAATACATACGCTTTCTGAAACCTCGTTTTTCTGGTGTTGATCTGTAAAAACATTTCATAATTTCTCTGTTTTCTTCTACAGTCCATTTTTTACGATTGGTTTCTTCCAGTCGCTTTTCAGCTTCCTGCCCTGATTGTCCAGCAAGGAGAGCTGGGTCCTGTAGCCCACTTGTCGCCTGATGCCCAGGATCCCCAACATCTGACGCAGTCCTTGATGACCCGGGCGTCGACTGATCCGGTATGGATCTCTTCTTCCTTTTCACCGTTAAGATTGGGGATGGAACACTGTTAGTCCGGCTCCTCAGTTGAGACCTGTCTGAAATTCTACACCTGCTGGCAGCTATGCTACCACCAGAATAGCTCTCAACATCACTGAAGCACGCAAGTCCCACCGCCATGACAAGGCCGTGTTACTTCGGGGGATTATTATTATTATTATTATTATTATTATTATTATTATTATTATTATTATTATTATTATTATTATTATTATATACCTTTTTATGTTAAACGACTGTGATGTTCTTCGTATGAAAACTCTTAAATAACTAACTTTCATGTGATAACATAAAATGTCGTGCAAGATTTTTCCAAGCTAATCACGTTAACAGCTGACAAGTAAAAAAAAATGTTGCGCAATAAAATAAAAATTCTACACCATTAAGTGTAGATCAAAACTTAACCGACAGCCATTGATATAGAACCATTATCGTGGAGCAAGTATTTTTGTTTTGCCAGCAGTGGAGTGCACGTAATGACCAACAATCGAAAACTTGTTTTTTTACATTTTAAAAAAAAATTAAAATTTCATGTAAAGTTGTTGTAAAATAATGTGGTGGAAAAACTATACATTCGAGAACATAATTAAATGTTCCCATAATTTCGGAGGAGATTTTAGATAAATCTCTTTTATATATACAAAAATCCATCAAGGATTAAAACGGGTTGAAAATGCAACGCAATTTGTGTGTGCGTGCGCACGCATAATTTCTCTGTAAAGGAAACTATTTTTTTAAAAAACTAAACAATTACATTCCGTCCATGACCTGAGTTCAACATTTTGCAAGGAGGAAAACAATAATTTCTCTCTCTCTTTCCTTACATATTTTGATACAAGAAAAAATGAGGACATCTATTTACTCTTTAAAAAGTAGCATATTACTAAACCTTTATAAACCTAATAGTAGGCCAAAAGTCAGGGCAACGTGCAATTTGACCAGTCTTTCCCCTTTTTTATTCAGTTGCATTTCTTAAGGTTAACTTGAACACAATTTTTTAAAAAGCTTTCTGTCTGTTTATATGTGTAAATTGTTGTTTAGGAAAAGCAACGGAAACTATGAGCTGAGTAAATCCTGTTTGTATAAGAACGTGTCCGATTAAATTTTGTTCTTTTCATAAATATAATAAAAATGAAAATCTTCTCACTTTTCTCAATGAGACCATATATATATATGGTCTCTATCAGACACTGGAGATCGCGTGGTTCCACACACGCACAAGTGTACAACAATAGAACTTTAACACGGACTATAGCTCAAGTTCATAATAACTGTAATTCACAGTCAAATATTGCTCATATATATTGCTCATATATATCATCATATATATGAATGATATAATCACGTAATCACAAGAAAGATATTTATTTAACCAAATATTTCGGTCTGGAAATAGCAGACCATCGTCGGTGGTATTACAAGAACAGTTTAAAAAATATACAAGCTAGAATACTAACAATAGATCGTTGAAATTAGAACATGCCGCGTGATGTTATATCACTAAGTATGAAACGAAATATTTTGAAGTAGAAACATGATTGAATTTGCTATTAAAAAAAAAAAAAAAAAAAAAAAAAAAAAAAAAAAAAATTAATGAGTAATCTTGATTAGGCTTTCCCAGATTTTTGATATAGATATGCAGTCATTACGATTCAGGTTGGGATGATGGAGCAAGGCCTCCACGCTTTCCTTGAACAAACGTTCGAACCTGTAACGGGATCTATGTAAGAGGCGTGTCTTGGACCAAAGGATGCTGTGGTCAGTTTCAATCCCTTGTTGAGCCAAACCAGACTTTTCAGGTTTATTGTGAAGAATGGATGATTGATGTTCTTGGATTCTTTTTTCAAGAGAACGTCCAGTCTGTCCAAAGTAAGAGAGATCACAGTTGCAAGGAATTTGATAAACTCCAGGAAGAGATAAAGTTGAGCGTTTGTCTTTAGGAGAAGGAAAATGAGAAGACAATTTGTTAATAGGAGAATACGTAGCTGTTAAATCATATTTCTTCAAAATTCTTGCGATAGGTTCTGAAATACCGGAGATATAAGGAATAGGTACTCGACGTATTGAATCTTTGTTGTTTTGTGGAGGATTATAAGATGTAAGAAGACGTTGAATACTTTTTTCAGAAAAGCCATTGAGTTTCATGTGTTGCTGGATAGTAGAAAGTTCTTTCTGTAGATAATCAAAAGTAGAACAATTAGTTTTGGCTCTTTTGATGAGACATTTTATAATTCCTGTTTTATGACATGGATGATGGGCTGATTCTTTCAGAATATAACGACCTGTGAATGTTGGTTTCCTGTATACTGTAGTTGTAAGAATATTTGAAGATGATCGGATGAGGAGAACGTCTAAAAAAGATAACTGGTTGTTTTCTTCTAATTCCATAGTAAATGAAATATTTGCTATTTGGCCTCACAGTAAAAACACTTTATCTTCCTTTTTAAACAGTATTAATTCCTTACATCATCGCATAAAGTTTACTATGGAATTAGAAGAAAACAACCAGTTATCTTTTTTAGACGTTCTCCTCATCCGATCATCTTCAAATATTCTTACAACTACAGTATACAGGAAACCAACATTCACAGGTCGTTATATTCTGAAAGAATCAGCCCATCATCCATGTCATAAAACAGGAATTATAAAATGTCTCATCAAAAGAGCCAAAACTAATTGTTCTACTTTTGATTATCTACAGAAAGAACTTTCTACTATCCAGCAACACATGAAACTCAATGGCTTTTCTGAAAAAAGTATTCAACGTCTTCTTACATCTTATAATCCTCCACAAAACAACAAAGATTCAATACGTCGAGTACCTATTCCTTATATCTCCGGTATTTCAGAACCTATCGCAAGAATTTTGAAGAAATATGATTTAACAGCTACGTATTCTCCTATTAACAAATTGTCTTCTCATTTTCCTTCTCCTAAAGACAAACGCTCAACTTTATCTCTTCCTGGAGTTTATCAAATTCCTTGCAACTGTGATCTCTCTTACTTTGGACAGACTGGACGTTCTCTTGAAAAAAGAATCCAAGAACATCAATCATCCATTCTTCACAATAAACCTGAAAAGTCTGGTTTGGCTCAACACGGGATTGAAACTGACCACAGCATCCTTTGGTCCAAGACACGCCTCTTACATAGATCCCGTTACAGGTTCGAACGTTTGTTCAAGGAAAGCGTGGAGGCCTTGCTCCATCATCCCAACCTGAATCGTAATGACTGCATATCTATATCAAAAATCTGGGAAAGCCTAATCAAGATTACTCATTAATTTTTTTTTTTTTTTTTTTTTTTTTTTTTTTTTTAATAGCAAATTCAATCATGTTTCTACTTCAAAATATTTCGTTTCATACTTAGTGATATAACATCACGCGGCATGTTCTAATTTCAACGATCTATTGTTAGTATTCTAGCTTGTATATTTTTTAAACTGTTCTTGTAATACCACCGACGATGGTCTGCTATTTCCAGACCGAAATATTTGGTTAAATAAATATCTTTCTTGTGATTACGTGATTATATCATTCAGTCTTATGTCGCAAGTATCCTTAAAACAACAAATCATATATATGAGCAATTGCTAGTTAATATTCATACGAAGCTTCACATGTTCAAAAAAACATAAGCAGTTTCCTGTTTTATGTTTTAATGACCTATTTCCTATCCTCTCCATGATGCTGTTGTTTTATATGTTTGCAAACTCTCGTGCTGGTTGATTAAAGAAACAAAACAAACACGAAGTATGTTCGTTAACCCCCCCCCCCGTTTTCTGGTACACGGTCCCTTTCCCTTTGCATGAACAAGCTAACACTGACTTAAGCTAGACTCTAAGCAAGTCTTAATTCATAGGAATTTTCGAAAGTTTAGAAGAAAAATCAGCTAAGCTTTGTGATGCAAGGGAAAAAAAAAATCCAAAATTTTTCTAACAGCATATTGAGATTGCAAAATGTTTTGAATATTATTATTAAATATGGAATTTGAACAGCAGTAGCTAATTTTTCTGTTCTGTAAAGTGTGTAACCTGTCTATTTCCAACGTCAAACGGCTGATGAGTACCCCCCCCACCACCAAGAATGCTGATTATAACTTACTTCCCTCTCATCACATTCCAAATGTCAAATATAACTAAACTACCTTGAGAGTTGTAAAATAGGTGAACCACGTAATGTATTTAGCCAAAGGCCATTGCTCCTGTCATTAGTCGATAAGCAGAAGGAAAGCGTCTCTGGTTGTGTCGCTTTAAGAAGTGGGGGGGGGGGGAGAAGTTTGCACAGATTCAATAGTATCTTTTCTCTCTCTCTCTCTCTCTCAGTGTGTGTGTGTGTGTGTTAAAAATTATGGCCGTAAATCTACACTAAGTAAAGCTTAAATCGCAGTATTTAGATTTTTTAATTATATGACTTCTCAGCATTTTTCTTCGAATCTCATTTTCTTCCGTTAACTAAAAATATGAATGCTAAATCTCGCAGAAAATCTGCATAAACTGCAGAAATTTTTTGTATCCACCTGGAGCCTTGGGTATTTTAACTAGTTCTTTTTATGAGATTTTTTTACATGAAGAATATTTGAATTGTTATGATATTGTTTGTTTTTGTATATTTTTTTTTGTCTATTTCATAGCCAGTTTTTTTCACCTATTTTATTTTATTTTTTCACATTTTTTCACCTTTTTTATTTTTTCACCTATTTTAATAATAGCGCAAATCGTATCAATTTCATAAATACAGTTTTTCGATTTTAAATGCAAATTGTTGATAGTTACCAAATCTAAGGTCATTTACATACTCAAAAGAATTTGTGAACATGCATGCCCATCTCATTCTAATCGGACATAATTACCTTATCCTTGTCCCTAATTTGCCTTGTCTACACCTCCAAATACCAAACCAACAACAATCAGGTTTTTTACTTTTTGCAGTAAGTATAATCAATTTAAGATGGTGGAAGTAATGGAAAATATTGGTATAGATTGGAAAGACAGAAGGCTAATTATTTCACTATATATGGGACAAACTGCCATGGTGAGAGACATATATGGTACAACAGAACCAGGTATCATTGGACGAGGAGTAAGACAAGGCTGTTCTCTGTCACCAATTTTGTTCAGCATGTATTCCAAAGCAATGTTAAAAGAAGCACGGGAGAATTTGGAAGAAGGAATAAAGATCGGAGGTAGACAGATATTTGCAATAAGATACGCAGATGACAAGGCATTACTATCAAACACTGAAACTACAACATCTGTTGAACAGATGACTGGAATCCTGTATCAATTATGGAATGAAAATTAACATCAGAAAAACAAAGGTAATGAAAATAGAAAGGAAAGAGGCAAATATGGATATCAGAATAAATGAGGAAAAATTGAATCAAGTAAAGACATTTAAATATCTAGGAAGTGTTATTAGCAGTGATGGAAGATGTCAAAGTGACATAAAAGCAAGAATAGAGATGGGAAGAGATACCTTTAATAGAAAATGGAATTTATTCAGAAGTAAAATGGATAGAAACCTAAAGAAAAGACTAATAAAATGTTATGTGTGGAGTGTTTCCCTCTATGCAGCTGAAACTTGGACATTGAAAAAAGAAGAAATTAAGATTTTGGAAAGCTTTGATATGTGGATTTGGAAAAGGATGGAAAAAATCAAATGGTCAGAAAAAATAACTAATGAAGTGGTCTTAAAAAGAGTAGAAGAAGAAAGACGTTTGTTAAGGAGGATAAAAAGATGCAAGGGAAACTGGATCGGACATATTCTGAGAGGGAATGGAATCATCAGAGATGTCATTGAAGGAAAAATAGACGGAAAAAGACCCAGAGGAAGAGTAAGGAAAACAATGCTAAATGACATGTTCAATGGAGACAAGTACACAACCTTGAAAGAGAAGGCTCAGAACAGAAGATAGTGGAAGGAATGTTTCTGCTACTAAAAGAAGAACCTACCCAATTGCAGAATACTAAAGAAGAAGAAGAAGAAGATAACCAATTTAAAGGAAGTGGCAATGTGCAGGAACTTTTGGATCCCCATTTCCCAAACAAACAAACAAACAGATGGTTGGATAGAAATGGACTAACTTCTTGATCAGATTGCAACCCTTATCTTAGGCCCTGGGAGTTTTTCCCCTATGGCATTGTTTAAAAGGCAAAGTGCACACTTCAAAAATAACCTCATTACAAGAGTTAAATTACAAAATTATACACGCCGCAGCCGGATTAGCTGAATGAGTAGTGTCATCACTTTTCCACCTCCAGGTGAGTGTGGGTTCATGCCTACTGTGGTATGCATGTATTCTATTAGTGTTACTCACAAAAGATATTTTGTGAGTAACATAATAGATACTTTGGGAAAAATTAAGATACAGTAATAAAAAGTATTGCATATGACAATTTGAAACAAACAACAAGGTTAATATGAGCTCCATCTGGAGAAGAAGAAGAAGAAGAAGAAGAAGAAGAAGAAGAAGAGGAAGAATGATGCTTTGGGGTCATTTACCAATATCTTAAATGCTCTAAACTCGAATACAAAATCCACTAAGGCCCCTTTTTTGTTCCTCAGGGAAGAACTCTTTTAGTTCCACTAACTTTTTGGAAATCAGTAGCTGACTTGTCTCGACCTTCAGTCATCAAGGATGGTTGAATTCTGAACAATCGATGGTAATAAGACCTGTACGAGAGCATGACTGACAAGGACCCTATCTTATAAACCCTAAATGCTAATACTCATATGTTTTCTGAAATAGTGCGAGATCTGCGATCGATTTTCTTGAACTTCGGGATTAAAACCGAGTTTCCAGCAGAAAAAAAAAAAAGAAGAAAAGAAACTATATGACAGCTCTAAAGATCAACTAACTCAGGACCCAGCTCATAAAAATGCCTACAAAAAGTTCTTCTACTCTGTGACTATAATCGAACTTATTATTTGAGGCCTCCAGGGAGTCCAAGACTTATTGAGGGAGGACACCCAGTCTATAACTCTCCGTCTCCACCATTCAACCTCATCCACCCGTCATCCACCAACCGCATCATCTACACTCACGCCATCTACTCTCCGCCACCACTAGTATTTTCACAGACAATCACAAGCATTCATACCCACGGCGGGATTCGAACCCGCAGCCCTTTGGCTGAAGAGCGGTTCGAATTTCTAGTTTTTCGTAAATTTCATTTAAAGCTTCAAATTTGGCATATGTAATCCCCCCCCCCTACTGAATATTTTAATAATCACTAGGGGGTGATATATAGCAGCTTACAGTTCCTGCAGTTTGCATATATATTTTGAGAAAGCATTTGATTCTCTTATATCAACCAGAAATAATAAACAGCTTAAAACAAGCTAGTTCAGGAGAGTATACCAGATTAGTAAAATGTATATATCTAAACTCAACAGCCAGTATATAAAGTTAGAACATCAGGGAAAGGAATTTGGTACTGGGGAGGAGTAAGACAAGGATATCCTATATCACCTCACCCAGATTGTTCCTGCTACATTAGAAGTATTTAAGAATGCCTTATGGGGAAACTATGGAACTGACATCAATGGAAAAAATCTCAATCACTAACGTTTTACATATGACATTGTTTTTTAGCAAAAAATAAAGAAGCTCAGGAAATGCTAAATGACCTTGATCAGGGTCGCCCCTAGGAATTTTGCAGCTCCGTGCAGTAGCATATTTTGCCGCCCCTTCTCCCTTATTTTTCGTATAGTTATGCCAACTTTGTCGCCCCGTGCAAATGCACGTCTTGCACCGTCGGTAGAACCGGCCCTGACCTTGCAAAAAAAGTTTAAAGATTTACATAACCTGTGTAGCTCAATGGTAGTGGTGCTTGGTCGCTCGAAGTCAGACTTAGGTTCAAGTCTAGTCGCCGACTGGAGGAACTTTTTCTAAGCCTTTCTTCGACCGATTCCCGAGTTAGTTGATCTCTGGCACGGGTAAGCGGATTTTTTTCACCCGGAAACTCGGGTTTTTCGTCCCGTAAACTCAAGAAAATCGACTGTAGTACCCACATTATTTCAGATAGAGTAACCTATCTTGTTAGGGTTAGGTACCAAGAGATGGAAGCACGTAGCCTCTTCATCGGTGGCTGCTGTAATTAGTGATAGACATGGGCCAGCTATCTCTGATTGGATACCGGTGGAGATTGAACTGCTGATTTTTTTTAGATTTACATAGCTAAAACAAGACTAGTGACAAATTCAGATCAAATCGCACTAAAATTAGCAAATAATCCTTTTGAAATTGTGGAGGATTATATTTACCTATGTCAGTTAGTTAAGTTGAAGGGAAAATATGATAAAGAAATAAGTAGAAGAATGACACAAGGAAACCAAAGATTTTGGTTGTATAAAGACTATCTGTTAGGAGATTTGCTCGTATGCTTAAATAGAAAACTACTTAATATGTGCATTATACCAGTGTTTACCTGTTGAAGTGAGACATGTGCAACGACTATATACAGGAAGACGGGTTGCGTTGGCCCAAAGAGTCTTGGAGAGAAGAATGCTCTACATAACAAAAAGAGATAAAATAAGGAATACTAGAATTAGAGAGAGATGACTGGAGTAGAAGATATTATGAAATGTTGTAAAGCGTGTAAATAGAGATGAGGTGGCCATATTAGTAGATTGACAGATTAAAGGTATCAAAATTGAGCACTGAGTGGATACCAAGAGAAGTAAAGAGAAACAAAAGTTTGACATAAAATGGTGGACATTGACTAAAGACACACAGACAGAAGTGGAAAGTTAAAGGGTGAGGCCTATATCCGGCAGTGGATGGAAAAAAGCTTATGGCTTGCTTCTACTTGGCTTAGAGTTCACTTCTAAGTTTTCACGTGCGATCTCAGGGAGGACGCAAAACAAGGATTAAATAATAACAATTTACCACACACACACACACACACACACACACACAATCTAAAAATATAGTGAGGTAACCTTAACTTGAAATTTGAACTGAACTTTTTGATTTTTTAACATATATGTGCTGTAATCTATGATAAAATACATATGACGTAAGTATTTGCACCGATTATTTTATGAAGAGGAAAGTTGGCGGTGTGTGGGAGGTGGGGGGCGTGTTGAACTTTTTCAGTTCAGAAGGGAACGCATTAAATAAAGTTTGTAAACAATGCAGTAATACACGATAGCAAGCTATAGTTTTTTTTAAGCGTTATAAGATATTGTAAGATTTAACTTGATATAGATGAACGTAAGGAAACGACAAATGTAAACAGGAAATGAACATGTCTCCAAAAATGAAAGAAAAAAAAATGAAATGAGAAGGAGGTCACAGTTCTCATTTAGTAGTTAGTCGTCTGCTGTTTGAAAGCTTGTTACACAAGTGCGATAGGTTCTCGGCTCTAACGTGAGAAGTGAGAGAAAGATGTGGACTGAATAATAAGATAACAGATAGGCATTATGAATTCTCAAAGCAAGATAGAAATCTAGATTTATATTGATAAATATGGGTGACACTAACTGAATACAGACACTTGCAAGACTCTCTTTGAGGTATCTTTTATAACTGCATCATTGTCACGACATAATACGGTATACAATCTCAAAATTATCCTTGAAAAATAATGATAATAAACGATCCTGGTATTTAAAATAAACATTAATAAACAGTGCTGATCACAATGGATAAATAGTATATTTCAATACATCTACATATTCCTGCACTCATACAGTAAAGACTAAACTGCAGTCATCAAAATACTCTGCTAAAATGCATTGGTTAGAGGTGGCTAAAATATGAACTTGAAATTGCTTTTTTACCTCTATATCAAAGTACTATATGCATATAATAAATTCTATGGAACCGTATTATTGTTTTGAACTTATAACTGTATTTTTATAAAGAATGTTATAAGGATGTGGAATAAGTATATACAGTAATCCCTCGATTTACGTCGGGTTCCGTTTCATCCGGCAGGATGCAAGTCCATATATTAAATCAACAGAGTTATAGGGGTTAGGGACTTAACCCTAATAAGTATACTATACTGTCATTTTAATTTTTAAACCTTACAGAACTGTACTGTGTGTTACTGCCACTATAAAACAGGAGAATAATCACCCAAATCTTTCTCAACAATCGCATATCTTCATTACCTTCCCTATGTGAAGAACCATGTGGCTGCGGCTATTCTCGTGTAACCTTTGATTTATTATTATTTATTATTATTATTTTTGATGAAAATGTCCCATGTGCTTTGCTTATTTCTCTTCTTCTTTTCACCATAAATTTGTTTATAGCAAGCAAACGCATCATCTACTTTCATTTCTACTAATAAGTAACGTTCAACATTGGGGTCCATGTCTTCAGCCATTTTGAGAACATCGCTAACTGCAGAGAACACTTCTGCAAGACCCTTCACTGTAAATCGTTTAACTACCTCTTCTAGTTTTTCTTTTCCCTCTTCCTTTTCTCGTTCTTCTTCTTTTTCTACAGTTCGAACAATTCTTTGTTCATCAACTCTCTTCAGGAGCATTTTCTATGAGTTGAACCATGTCGTCATCATTCACTTCAAGATTCAGATTGTTTGCTAGGCCCACTATTTCTTCACTCAATTTACAAAAAGATCTTCATTTTTTTTTTCAAAACTTTCAAAATCATGCACAAATATTTTTAATAACTTTTTCATATGCCACTCATACGTTGAGAAGTCACTTTGTCCCAAGCCACAGCAACATTTTTAATAGCATGATAAATACTGAATTCTTTCCAAAATTGCATGAGAGTCAGATCATTTCCATCGGTTGGATCAATGAAGTAGTGTTTGGATGACCTTGATCTTGGAGCGAAGTTTATTAATGTCAAGCGGATGGCCTGGAGCATTATCTAGAATTAATAAAATTTTAAGTTCTACATTTTCTTTAACACAATAGCTTTCCATTTCACTTGCATAACAGTAGATTAAGGCATCCGCAAACACTTTTTTGAGTCATCCACGACTTTTCATTGCTCCGCTAATGAACTCGAAGAGTATGCTTCCTAATGTTTTTGAAGGCTCGTAGATTCTAACTGTGCGATATCACAAATGGTTTCAGTTTATATCCAGCCACATTATCCCCTAACAGAATCGTAATACGGTCTTTAAGAGCTTTGAAACAAGGCATAGATTTTAGCTTATTATAATTTTATCGAATTTCTCCAGGCAGCCTTCTCATCGGTACTTGCAGATTCATCATACATTTTCACATTATGCAGCGCAAAACGCAGCTTGAATCTCATGAACCAACCGGAATAAGCGTTGAATTCGTAGTCGTAATCGAGTCCTGCTTTCTCTTTCAACATTTTGAAGACTTAGTGCCTTAGCGGTTATGGTCATAGTGTACGGGGTATGTGCTTTTGTTTCAGGTCCTCTATCCATGACGCAAATAGCTTTTCCATATCACCGATGGGACTTTGTCGTTGCTTCGTCACTATCATCGAGTTAATGGAAGTAGATCCTTTCACAGCCTCTACGATTTTATCCTTATTTTTCAAAATGGTCGTCACTATAGAATGAGACCATCTGAAGTCAAATGCGATCACAGCCAGTCACGGTAAGCTTTATAACTTGTAACTTCGTTTCAAGATCAATTGCTCGCTTCTTTTTCTGTGATTGTTCACTAGGTTTTTTGATTGGGCACGTAGGGGGGGAGGACATGTTGCACAAAATATCGCGAATTATTTAACGATAAATCACAAAATCGACAGAGGAACTGTTGAAGACACGTGCAGACTGCTGAGGGAGATTGCCGCTGAATGCGTTGTTGCCACTGCACATGATGCATTGTTACTAAATAGAAACCTTTTTATTTTACGCTCGCTTGCGTGTTGTTCGAAAGTATAGTCAAAAATGTTATTTATTCCTTTATATGATCACGGACGTATGTTCGAAAGGACGTAACTCGAACAGACATAAGTCGAGGGATGACTGTATTTATTAATGGAACTCTGACTCACTAAAGGTTGTAAAACTGTTGTACAATTAGTACTGTGGGGAGCTAATTTATTTTCTGTTTTTATTAATTTTATATTTTTTTATTTATGTTTTAAATTATCTGGAAAACGTCTTCTAGAGACAAACATGGAACGTTTTCCAGCCGCTACTCCAATAAGCTGGGAGTAGCCTTACAGAGGGTGATGAAATTCCTCTTTCACTTAATAATAATCACAAATATCCGTGCTGTAGCGGATTCGAACCCACAGTTTGTGGGTTAGAGAAACAGAAAGAGTACGCTAACTATTCCGCTAACTTTATCTCTTGATACAAAGAAGTTAATTAAAAATAATTTAATAAAAATATTTCTTACAATTCATGACTGTAAAAGACTTTCATGTTTTTAGTTCAGTAAGTGTGTTCCAAATAACACTTCCCTAAAATATTAAAGAATAGCGCTCTTATTTTATTTTAATTTTACTTTCTCAAACTTTTTGTCCTTCTTTTCTTTCCCTCAAAGTAGATGAAATGACCAGCGAATACAAGCACCTAACAGTCATCAGATCCCAAGCACAGTTACTTCATCCGAGTACAAAAAAAAAAAAAAAACATTAATAGGAAAAGGTTTTATTTCATAAAATGCACATGTTCCATTTTCTATTTCATTTCTTTTTGATTTTGAAGTGAAAAAAAATCCAAAGTTAACACGAATTTTTTTTTCTTGCTTGGAGCAACTAAAAACTTAAAGCTAATTATGGATATCAGGAAACATGCCATGAATAACATGCAATCTGTTCCATTGAAAACAGCAACCATCCACTTTCTAAAGCATGTTATAACGCTGGTACCTTCTACAGTCAACATCTATAAGCAGTTCAGCATTCAAACTTATTGAATTAACTTCTCCTCTTTATTATTTACTTTTTTTTTTCATTTTATTTACCTCTGTTCTTTTGAACACTTCCCTCGCAAAAGCTCACACGAATTCACAGACTTGCTTTGACAAACATAATGATAGTTCTCGTAGAAACAACGGAAATGTCTATGATGGAAAATTTAACACTAGAACAACTTCAAAGTACATTGTATATAAACAGTTGCAACTGCAATATGTGTTTAGCCATGAGTTTATTTCTCAAACTAATTCTAGGTCAAGATTAGTCGAAAAAAATTTTTTATTTCTTTCATAATAATTTCGTTTTGATTAGCAAAAACGATCTGAAATGATAATAAGAATATTTTTCATTTTTTTTTCCGGTTTTTAATTGGGTAATTTTTATTGACAAAATTTTTCGAAATGGCACTAATAACTCCTTAATTTCGTGGAACTTAAACTTTGGTATTTAGGATGACTATTAAAATTTATCATTTCTATAAATCGTTTTAATGCAAAATTTGGCAAAAGAATGTTTCACTATACAACAGTGCTATTGCGAAATATTTTTTTATGATTATCTGCAACCATTCCCTTCTTTTAAATCATGCGTGTGGCAGTTTCATCACAAACGAAGAGGAAATTTTCAGAGAACTCAAAAGATGTAAACAGTATAATAAAAGAATATTTATTATTTCCCACATGAAACGTTGGTTTTTATTGAATCAATTGAATCAACAGGTTCTCTGTTTCGATGACAACTTCTTCCTCGTGATCTCAGTTACATCTGTGATTATAAGGAATTATATGTATGAAACTAAATTAGCATGGCAGGGAACAACCTCACGCAACCTCACTTGCGTGTCTCATTTTGTTAATAACTTTGAGATATTGTCTCTCACTATTACTATAATGAATATGGCACGCAAGTTACTATTTGTCAGAATGCAAAACAGAAGAAAAAGAAAGAAATATGTAAAAGCCTGAAGATTATAGAATAAACAAGGGACAGCCACACAAGTATGAAAAGTAGGTAAAGGTATCCTAGCTTTCCGGGAAATTATTACGTAATGAGTTTAAGGACTCATCTCGGGAGGACATTCTACACAACAACCCATCCTCTACACTACTTACACCATTTACAGACATACGTCACTATCCACCATCTACACACTACACCATCTGCTGCCCACTGATAGGATTTTTGTCTGTCATTTGCCTGTGTTCTCTGGCCGATTTACCTATATATAGGAGAGGAAAATTCAGAATTTCCGGGAGAAAAAAGCCTGCTGCCTTTGGATGAAATCGTCCAACTCATCGACAATTGAAAGAAAGAAAAAAAAAAACCATACGAAGATTCCTGTCGTCATGATGAGAATCGAACTCACGTCTTTTCTAATCGGCAGACTCAATTTTCCCTCGTTCTTCTAACTACATTACGGAGGGATTTATTTTTAAAACATATTTGACGATATTCTGTAAAATATAAAATACTGCCCATTACAAATTTCCATCAGAAATAACGGAAAGATTCATTTATTCACTACTGTGTTTCTAGAGGAAAATGTTCAAGGAAGATGTTATAGGAAAATTTTATATTTTCACGAAGAATCATGACCGAATTTAAGTGTTTTCTTCAGCGATTAATAATTTTAGAATATCAGAATATTTTTGTGTGTCTTGTTACATGGGATGTATAATGATTTGTCTGTCAAAAAATAATCAGTTTTAGTTTCTTTGAGTATTATGAGTAATACAGTAAAATGGCTTTTACTGTATTACTCATAATACTATTACTGATGATATTGGGAAGAATTTGACAAGCGACTTACAGCTATTTGCTGATGATGCAAAAAGTAGGGTAATCAGGAATGCTGCTGATATGCAGTACTTGCAGAATGATTTGAATAGGCTAGAATTGTGGGCATGGGAAAATGGGTGTCAGTTCAATGTCAATAAATGTAAAGTCATTCACTTCGGCATGATCCAATGTCGTATTATATGGGTGGGATTAGGCTACAAGAAGCTGGTGAGGCTAGGGAGTGTTAATAGATCTTGGAGTGTTAATAGATAGGAAGTTGAAGTTTAGTGGCCATGTGGCAAAGATTGCAAATACACTCTAAAGATAATTGCGATGCTGAAACGAACGTTCACATGTAAAGATAAATATTGTTATTTTGCCTCTTTACAAGGCCTTGATAAGATCTCACTTAGGGAAAGAACGAGAAGGCATCCTTGGAAGCTGAGAATGAAGGCCACCAAGAAGAGTGTGAGGGCTAGATTTTTATCTCAGAGGGTGGTGCGTGATTGGAATGGATTGCCATTGGATGTTGTGAGTGCAAGCAGTGTGAATAAATTCAAGAATAAGTATGATAGCTGGTGTGTGTGTAGTATGTGGCTTCCCTCGATGAGTCTGACTCCCTGAAGGTCTCTCTTAATAATAATAATAATAATAATAATAATAATAATAATAATAATTTTTTTTTAATAAATAATAATAATAATTTATTACATATGATACATACATTACATAGTTTTGATTACGTATGATACAACATTACATACATTTGTTTACATATGAAACAACATTACTTACATTTGTTTACGTATGATACAACATTACATACATTTATTTACATTTGATACACTCATGTATTCTGATAATAATAATAATATTTTTTTCGCAATAATAATTATAATAATTTATAACATATGATACAACATTACATACATTTGTTTATATGTGATACGTACATTACATGCATTTGATTACATATGATACATTTGTTTTTATTTATTTATTTTTTTATCTTCGATGAGATGAGATGTATTTTCTCAGCTTTCATGCTCCAAGCTTATTTGTGAGCTTATCTGAGGATGACACCAGTTATTATTTATTGGTTTATTTTCTGTGTTGGGAAGCTATGAAATCAAATCTATGTTTATTTGGATTGATTTCCACTGCAGCCATTGATTGAGAAATTCGCACGCGCACGCACGCACGCACGCACGCACGCACACACACACACACACACACACACACACACACACACACACACACACACACACACACACACACACACACACACACACACACACACACACACACACACACACACACACACACACACACACACACACACACACACACACACACACACACACACACACACACACACACACACACACACACACACACACACACACACACGACAACTTGGAATGTCTTGATGCGTCGCTGAACTGGAAGCCTTAAAGAATATATTGTTTCATTGCATTTGTATGGTATTTTGAGTGCGTGTTTCTTGTTCATAGTATGTCTTTAGAGCTCTTTTCCGGCTATTGTAGTTTGTAAGGTTTCTGTATTCAAAAGGTAATTTGTTTATCATGTCTGGGATGTAGAAGTTTCGCGTGGCCTTTCTGTAGTGATTATTATATTTATATGTGATATAATTAGTTGTTTGAAGTCTTGTTATACGATATGTATTTCTGATTGTCCTGTAGTTGGCATCGAAATAATGTTTTACCAAAGCTGCATAGTGACATAAATGTTTTGCTGTCAGTATTTTGTGTTCTGACATTGCAGTGTATATAAAGTCGTTATTGTCTCTTTGTTCCCAAAAGATCAGTTTTATCATTTTGTACTGTAGCGACATTAATCAATTTAGTTTGTAGGGTGTACAGAAAGCATACGTTGTTATAACGTATCTTAGTATATTTTGGCATAATGCTTTGTATATTAGTGTTTTTAGGCGCATGGGAACTATGTCTTTTAACCTGTAGAGTTTGCCAGTTATTGTTCGGAGTTTGTTGTGTAGATGGTTTATGTGGCTATTCCAGTTCATATCTGCATCGAAGTAAATTCCAAGATATCGTATTGTTTCAACCTGAGTGATTGTAGTGGGTTTGCTGTTCTGTGTGTTTTTTATGTTGGAAAGTGGATGTTGGATGGTTATATATTTGTTATCAACTGGTCGAGTCAGTTGATTTCTGAATATCATTAATTTTGTCTTTTCTGAGTTTAGGTGTATGGAGTTTTTCGTGAGCCAGTCTGTGATCAGATTTATGTCATGTTGCATATTTGTTTAGGCTATGCTTGCATTATTATGGATGGATATTATAGCTGTATCGTCTGCGTATTAGAATATCTTACCTTTGAGGGGTAGCTGATTAATATCGTGCTTGTAAACGTTGAATAGAGTTGGGGAGAGTACAGCTCCCTGTGGTACTCCACAGGTTACTGGTAGCTCTCTACTTCGGTTTGACCCGATACGTGTGATATGCTTTCTATTTTGAAGGTAGTTTATAAACCACTTGTGCAGAGGCCCGTCTATTCCAACATGCCTCAGCTTTTCTAACAAGGTTTGATGTGTGAGTGTATCAAATGCTTTAGTTAGATCAATAAAGACTACCATGGAAATTTTGTTTTTGTCTAAGGCGGTATTAATTACGTCTGTAAAGTCTTCCAAGCGAGATGTTGTTCCCTTATTTTTCTGAAAACCATATTGTGTTTTGGGGATAATATGAAAGGTCACTGTGTATTCTGTGAGTTTCTTCGGTATGATCTGCTCCATAATTTGATTGATAATTGGTAATGTTGCTATGGGTCTATAATTGCTGATTAAATTTCTTTTTCCATGTTTGTATATGGATGTGATTATGGCGGTCTTTAGCATACGTGGTATCTGTCCTGTTTTAAATATTTTATTTATTAATTTTAGTAGGATAGGAGTTAAGCTAGTTGCATGTTGCTTGATATCCTTAGGTCTTATACCATCAATTCCTGAGCCTTTGTTTGGTTTGATTTGATGTATTGTTGCAGAGAGAAGTTCTGCTTCTTTTATGGTTGGGAACCATAATGTCTGTTTTGATTGTGGTCCAAGTGGAGGATCACGTTTTGTGATTGGGGGAATATTTCTGTGCAGTTCTTGAATGGAGTCTGCAAAGTATTGGTTAAAATCATTTGCTAGTTGTTGGATAGGTTTTGAGTCTTTAATGAATCTGTGTTTTATGGTTTCGGAGGCGGTGGTGTTTGGAACACAATCTAGCATCTCATTGATCAGATGCCAGGTTGTGCAGAGGTTAGTTTTGTCTCTGTAGTAGCTTCTTTTTGCATTTCTGATTTGTGTTGTAAGACGATTCCTTGTTATCTTATATTCAGTTTTTAAAGCTGTGTTATTTCGATATCGCTTTAATTCTTTCCATAAAGCGTCCTTTCTGTGTATTTCTAGAATTAAGTTTTGTGTTATCCAAGGATTTTGTGTTGTTTTTGAACGAATTCTGACTTTCTTTGCAGCTTTCTTATATATTTCCTCCAGTGTGAGTTTAATGTTGTTGTATAAGATATCTGCTGAATCTGATGCCAGATGTTCCCAGTCTGTTTTTCTTATTTCGTGGTCGACTACTTCTTCGTCTATTATTGTTTTCTTTCGCTTTTCTTCTGTGGGACGTTGCATGGATATTGTCTTTGTGTGCAGCTTTAGAGCGGTGAAGTAATGGTCTGCTATTTTGTCTGCTTTATGACTGATGCAGTATAACTGTTTGGTGGTGCTCGGACGTTTATATGATCTAGACAGGAGGCAGTGATAGTATTTCCGAATATTTCTTCTCTAGTACATGATGTTATTGTTGGCATTAGATTATACATGGATAGCGTGTCTAGGTATTGTATAGTGTTAACAACAACAACAACAACAACAACACCGTTGAGTAATATTGGATTTTCAATAAAAACAAACATGAAGATTTGTTTTTTAATTTTTTGCGATGTTTAAATCTGCATGTAGTGCACTGTTTGAAAAACACAGAGGAAAAAAAAAAAATGCGAGATACCATCTTCGTCATGGTCATGTCTTTTAAGTAGATATATCGCAGCGATTCATTAAGGAGAATTCCTTTGCAAACCTTTTAAATCACCATTTCTTGTATACATTCTATGCACAAATAACAGATAATGAGTTAGTATAATCCAAAAATATACTATCTGTAAGAAAGAGAGGCATAGGAGACTCTTCTCTTAAAACTTCCATTTACAGTTCGTGACAAGTGTGGGTGTCCCACAACAAGAATTTTTAATATATAGCTACAAATATTTTTTTTTTTTCTAATCTTGCTGGTGCCACTGTAAGATCTGAGCTTACCTGAATTCTCTACGGCCCTTTACTGCCTTGCTGGGTTTCGCTATATGTTACATCCTATGTCACCATTGGAATTGTAATGTTCATGTTGAGATACGTAACTCTTCTAATACCGTAGTCACAAGTATTTGATTAAACTCGATGTTCTGCGTTGCCGTTGCACTGCTATCAACACATACGGGAATGTTAATATTGCACAGTTTCATTATTCCTCTTTTTTCTTATAGATTTTTTTTCACATATTTTACAACGTTAATCATTTCTTTTTTCGGCTTCCCCGAATTTTGACATAATTAGTTATATTGAACTGGTCAAATAATATTTTAAAATCGATACACATCTAGAATTACTTATTTGAATCATTAGTTGTTAGTTAAACTTTTCTGCATTTTTTTTCCCGTTGTTTATTTATTGTTTGCTATTTTAATAAAATCTGAGCGTATTCATTGATAAAACTAATTAAGTGTAAATATCTTTCATTATTAAATACCGGAGTAAACATACATTGTGCTTCAGCATCGAAAAAATCATCAACCAATAAACATTCGCAAATAGCAATATAATCAGAATTTGAATTCATAACTATTAAGCGCACACAGTATAATCACCTAAAAATTAACGTATAAAAAATAATAAAAGTTATCCATGCAGCTTGCAAGCTTCATGATTGTACTTATTTTTTAAGTTTTTAAAAGCAACCTGGAACAAAAACAAACAAAAAAATTGTGCAGAATATTTCATTTAGGGGCGCTGAAGTAGTACGATGGCAAGTAGATTTTTATAATAAATATGAATTCATAATACAAATACGAAATGGGTAGAAACTATTGAATATAATTCCATAAATTATTTAATTTATTCTTATTTTTGTACTTTTTTTAATACCCAAGTTGTTTCTTTTCTTTCTTTTTTTTATGTTCTTGTGGAGATCTATTATAAACATAAAACGCATATCATGGAGTACTTCTAGGTGATTGCTGTACTTCTAGGTGATTATTATTAGTAGTAGTAGTATTACTGGCGCTTTGATTTCCTTGTTTTTATCTTGACTGCTTTAAACTGAAAAGCACAAAATATCACATTACTTTCCTTTGTAATTAATCATTGCGAATTCAGTTGCTAGGAGATATGTCAGCTTAAACAGAAATATTTCGGTTTTATTTTTTAAACTCAATTGTGCAATCACATTTTCAGCATCACTCAGAGAATTTTAACCAAACCAAACAAATGAAGACAACTTCGTCAAAAGAAATTTCTTACATTAATGTGTCAAGCATGCAAATACTAATAACACTATTTTTACTACGATAAATGAAGAGCCCTTTGTCTTAAACTCGATAGGGAAGGCATTATCAACCCTGACCTATATTATGAGATTTTCCTTGTATTTTCATAGAAGGTCTAGACTAAGTTTCTCAACAGATTACAACATTAGTAAGTTTATGTACAATCTAAGAGACCAGATGTAAAGGTATAGGAAAATCTTCACATTCATTTGTCAGTTCATTGAAAAGTTATTTAGCCAAAACTGAACGTACGTTTCAGAAATGTTTTGGAGCTGAATGGATTTTGTTGTTGTTGTTGTTGTTGTTGTTGTTACAATTACATTTTATGTATTACAGCGGATAAAAAAGTATAATCCATGTTTTTTTCCGAAAGCAAATGTTTAAAGTATTTCTGCTAACGTATCTTTCACATATAATCGAAAGTAATGAGGGTTGCTTACCAAGAGAACTCGCGACCTAAATACACTAGCCTCTTAGCTGTAGCGCTGCAATTTCAACCAAACTACGAGATTATGTTACTATCAATTAGTCATTGGATACATTGTTATTAGTAGTAGTAATAGTAGTAGTACTTCGATTTTCTCCTGATACGGTTTCTTGTATTTATGGAGAAATGTATAAATATTCTTAAGTGTCTAAAGGTTGTGTTCATTCAATCTGACAGCATTGTTGGAAACTACAAGTCCCTTATGATTCCATGGATCCCTTGTGTAAAAAAAAAAAAAAAGCAAGCTTGCCCACAGATGTAGTTATTGATGTGTGTCTCAGCGAGGCAAGGTGTTTCAGGTGCATAGCTCGTCTCTTTACTCTGATTCTTAGTGGTACCACTATATTCAATATCAGGTCACTATTCGTTTTAGTAAATCTTTACAGCACAGTTTCAAAATACTGTGCTGTAATGCATGAAAGGGTATAAATCTATAGTACATTAGTACTATAAATCCATTAGTACTATGGATTTATACCCTTTCATGGGGTTGGAGTCACAATGATACTATGAAAACAAACATATTTGTATGATTTAGTTCCACTGATTTTAAGAGGGGGTTTGGATGGTTCTGGTAAACACCTAGAACAAAAATGATATTAAAGAAACTGAGAACCACGAGAAAGAACATACTACTAGCAGAGTCATGAAGGTAACTTATGTTCTAATATTCTTAAATCCTCGTATTTTCTTTCTTGTAGTTTTATCAGTTTCTTTAATATCATTTTGTTCTAGATGTTTATCAGAACTTTTCAGACCCCTTGTAAAGTACCATCGAAAAATTCAGTTTCTTCTTAAAATCGGAATTTCTATAAATTGATTTGCCCGAATGTTAACTGAATATTTGAAAACGAAGGGCCCTTTTAGCCAAGTTTCCCTATCGACTGCTTTAACTCTCCCAGCATTTTTTCACAAAAACTAAAGGGAACATCACACGTACACAGCTTCCATTATGATCCGGATTTGCCACCACAGGTGTTTGCATTGCAAGAGCAAACATCTGCTCTGACTGAAAAAATCAGTTATCCCGTCTGACACTATTCTAGTGCCAAATGACACAAAAAGGAGAGTAGCAGAGCGGTGGACTTCCCGTAGGAAAGGAAATGAAACTTGAACGAACAAAATTATAATCTGAGTTATAGTTTGATTTTATTGATAGGCTGCTATTTTTTATAAAAAAATAAATAAAATCGATACGATTCTAATATTTAAAGCATTTACTGTCTATCAATAAAATCAAATCCTTTTATTGAAATCAATAAAACCAAGGATAAATGGCAACTGTTTATTATAGAAACTATTCGATAATAGTGTTATCTAATTTTTTTTTGTTTATTTAATAAAGGAGAAAGTGTTTAAAGAGTATTTTTTCATAATATGAAGTTCAAGCAATAAAGATGACTGGTATAGTCAGGAAGGAAAAATTAAGATATGAGAGGAGGCTGGCCCTACATTCAAGAGGACAATCCTAAGAATGTTTTCGATATGTGGCTAGCAAAAGAAGGAATGATTATAAGCGAATGGTATTGCTAGATGGCAAAGGTGGTCTAACGACCAAGGACGAATGATACTTGAGAGAGAGCTGTTTAATGATTATTCTATTAGGGTGTTTCATTCTGGTGATGGGAGTCTTATGCCAAAGAGGATGGATAGGGTTGGTGGATTAGAAGTAAGTGAAGTAGATGTATTTATAATAATAAGTTCCCTGGATGTTAGCAAGACTGTGGGACTGGATGAAATTTTGCCACGAATCATAAGGAATGCGCTAAAGAACTAACAGATCTCTTGACTGGGCTATTTAATGAAAACTTTGCAACTGGAAAAGTCCTTGGGGAGTGGAAGGAGGGTAAGAATGGTGCCACTACATAAGGATGGTGGGAGAATGGAGGCATCAAATTATAGACCAGTTTGTGTTACTTCTGTAGTTGTTAAGGTATTAGACAAACTGGTAAGAGCTCGTGTACAAAATTGGGCAGATGAAAATATTATCTGTGAAGATTTATAATATGGTTTATAATATGATGTAAACCTCTCTCTCTCTCTCTCTCTCTCTCGATGAGTCTTTGATTCCAAGAGAGTTGATGTAATAATAATAATAATAATAATAATAATATTTTTCAGAGTTCTGGTTAATAAAAGAATGACTAAAATCTCAACAAGAAATTTATGATCTATTCAAGCAAGAACAATATAGTTTCCAGCTTGATTTCAAATCGAATTAAGAAAAAATTAATGCTGTTTTTTCATGTAAAGATCTAATGCAACTGAATCGTTTCCTAGGTAGTCTTACCGGTTTTTCTCTTATTTTGTAAGTTTTTACAGGCATCCTTGAAAGTTTCATGAAATCATCAATTGGGCCACTTCTTCTCATAAATGCACGCTTTACTTGACGTCAAAATGAAAAGAAAATAAGGATAATAAATATTATTACTCTCTACTTGCTCACACACACACACACACGGAAAGCGTTAAAGATTGTCCTAATTCCTTACACATTCGAATGAAAGGGAAACATTTCATGGAAAACGCAGTTCCAGGAAATTTCGGTGACCTATTAATCTGTTACTGTTCATGTGGTTTTACTCAGATAGTGAACTGATCAGATGTGTCGTTATTAGCATATGATATTAAGTAACATATACTAATAACGGTACAAGAATTTGATGCCGGAATTAATGCTTTTCCTAAATTGTCCTAAAGGTATATACAGGGATGTAATACAAATACAAAATTTATTTTTATTTTTATTTTATTTCTATTTTTTTAAAGTAGGACTAAAATACGTAATTCGAATCGAATTGACTTTTTTTTCTTAATATCAATCTTACTTATACTAAATTTTAACATTTAGTATGAGTAAGATTTCTAGATTGGCGACGAAAATTGTCTCCACCTAAAAATATTAACAATCTTCGATGGCCACGGTAACATTCAAAACCAGAGTTCAGTTGGCGGACAAAATAAATAAATAAATAAAAATAAATGCCAGGTCCTTTTTTGATAAAAAGACTAGAAACTTAAATGTCTCATTATTATTATTATTATTATTATTATTATTATTATTATTATTATTATTATTATTATTATTATTATTACTTATTCCATACTAGTCTCGTAATGCACAAATACAAATTAGTGCATTACACTAATTACACATACAGATACACTCGCTTCTTGGGATTGCATAATGCCATGCATTATGGTATTGAGGTTTTATCGTGCGAGGTTTTATCCCTCCATATAGATAGATGAAAAATGACTTCTGTCATTGACTTAACTCTCAATATCTCCTCGAATCTAGTTCACCCCCCCCCCATGAGACTTCAATAAAGATTGAAACCGGTGTAAATCATGAACATATTTCGGTTGCCAACTTTGTTTGCTCATTCTTGGTTGAATTAAAGATCAAAAGAATATATTTCTTTTCGAGTATATTTCTAATCCGGACAATTTTATTATATGGTGATGCATACACTCTGCTACATGTATATAGAAATATTTCTTCCATTGAATATCCACGGTTCTAACTCGTAATGATCAGAATTTCAGAAAGCATGGGGAGTTGATTAAAAGCAGACTAGAGTAGGTTCCTACTGACCATTGGCTAGAATGGTTCAGCATTGCTGAGTTTTGACTTGAAGCTTAGTTAGAGCAAAAGTTAGGCACAGCGTGTCAGGTGGAACCAAAGCTGATTTTACTGAAATGACGAGTGATGAAATTTAGAGTGATGTTGTTTCTCAATAAGAGTCTAAACCAGTGATGGCGAACCTTTTTACCCGGTGTGTCAAACATCTTTTTTTTTTTTAAATATTGACGTTGTTGATGTGCCACTTGCATACATGCATTATAAATTTAACTACTTAATCATAGATGGTGACTTATACATATCATATTAGGCTATTTATTTAATAGGACATTGATATACAATCTATGAATTCATATTATATAATTACTTTAATAAACTGAAATTATTGAAATTAGTTTTTTCATCAGAATACCAATATTTTTCAACATCCAAGTTGTGTCACCTGAAACCCTCAAGTGTGTCAGTGCTGACACGCGTGTCATAGGTTCGCCATCACTGATCTAAACTGTCTGGTTGTGACCTTTCCCGTAATGCATCGTAGATTAGTATACTGATTAGTATACTTTCCCCGAAGAGTAAGTATACTGTTTATAATAGGACGAGAGTAACTTGATGTGAAGTTAACTGTTCTATCACATATATAGTCTAATCGTGAAAATAAAATAAAATGTAAAATAAATAAGTTGAAAACGAGAACACGGTTGTCAAGTATAATTTACTTTCCTTCCCACATAAAAACTTGCTACTACAAAGATTAGGATAAGTTAAGCGCCAAAGTGGCTTAAACCAATAGCATTGACTTTTTGTAACTTAGATCGCAAGAGGTGAGGGTCTATATACTTTAGGACCTAAAATTTAAAAATGAAACTTTCCAGCATGTTAGAATTCAAAAGTACGCCAGAAATTAGCTTGGCTAGGAATTATTCAATTATGAAAAAAAAGAAAAAAAAAGTTAACGTAATGTATTTTGGAAAACGATGATAAAGAACCAAATTTCAAGTTCTTATATACAACTGCAATTTCATTATTATTTTATATTTTATTGTTATTTTTACTGTTGATTGATTTTTGTTTGATGTTATTAATAATTATTTCGCGCATACATTGCATGTGCAGCTTATTATGTTCTGCTACTATACTTTTTCTGCTTAAATGTGTATTTTCCAACTGTCCTATTACTTTTGTGTCACCCTGTATTTTATTTAAAAAATAAAATAAGTAAATGAAAAATAACCTAAATTTAAAAGTGCTTAGTTCTCTCCTCCCTCTCTTTACCAACAGTAGCCACCCACCAAGCTAGAATTCTATTTCTCTGGACAGCTCCAATAATATGATGTCCTGGTGGAATCAATCGCTCTTGCAATCACCTAGAGTTCCAAAATTTCCGGAAAAGAAATAAAGGATAAATCTTTTTATCATTTATTTATGAATGTGAAAATAAAGGATAAATTGAAGGGACGTTAGGCCCTTCAATTTGAAAAGATCTGGGTTCGATTCTCGTCATGACGAGAAGAATCTCTATAAGGGGTTTTTATATTTATTTTTTTCAAGCAAGAGTGAGTTAGCTCATCTCATACGGAAGTATCAGAGTTTATTTTTCTTAGAAAGTCGGATTTTTCATCCCACATTCAGGCAATAACCAGAAACACACCCAGTCAACAGACAAAAATACTATTAGCGGGCAGCAGATGGCGTAGTGTATATACATGGAGGGTTTAAGTAGTATAAACAGGGTGAATTGAGTGGTGTGGAGTGCTCTCCAGCAATGAGTCCTTGGACTCATTGGAGGTGTCTCGCGTTAAATAATAAAGATAATAAAAGTTGTGACATCCTGCAAATATTTCTTCCTCTTCAGCTGTGTTAAATTAATATTATAAAGACGTTTACGACTTCCTTGAAAGTCACACTCAGATCTCCAGCTCAGACGCAACCAACAGTATGAGAAATTTTGAGAAACACTCATAATGATGAAAAGTTATGTACACAGAATTTTTATTCATTCGTTTCAAGTTTAAATGGCATCAAGACGTCAGCGTTAAAGTAAATATTAACTTCATTCGTCCTCAAAACAAAATAATAACATAAAACAGGGGATAGAAACTTAATGGAGTGAAAGAAATTAGTTCACAAACATGGAAGTTATCAAGTAGCATGCAAAAATATTTGTTTAAATGGGTAAATTTTCTAAAAGGCTAGTAAAATATCTTTCCAACAACTTGCGAGCTGTTAAATTCTAGTATTATGACTTCTAAACTTCTAAGTTGGGCGTGAAGTCGAAAGGTAACTATGACATTTAGAAACTCGCTAACACAGAGGAGAGATGGATACTAAAAATTCTCCAAGGGCTAATCGAAAGTTCTCGCTGAAGGTGAGCCTAAAAGAGTAGGCAAGCAAATCCTTGACTTCAATTATTAAAGATAGAAAAAATTACTGCGTATTGTAGTCTCTATCGCAGGAATTTCTGAAGTGGATTATTAATTGCTGTCATGAACTGCTGAAATTATTTATTAATTCAGTGATTTCTATTATCTTCTTGAATTTATACGCAACTGTGAAACATGGTTTCTTTCACATATTACTGTATATTTGGAAATTGTTTTGAAAATTTTAGAAACAAGTTATTTCTTGATCACATCGTTTTAAATTCTGAAACTTTGAGTCCTATGCATCCGCTAGAAAGACTAGATGATAGCAAAGGTATCTAGATGATACTAGATGATAGCACCGGAGAAAAGAGAGATAATAATTTATTGTCTTTTTAGTTTAAATGTTCGTAAATCATTTCTAGTTATTTCTTTTATACATCAATGCATTATTATAATTATATTTTTGTAAAGGCATTTTTAATTAATGCCTTCTATAATTGCATTTGCTCTCCTGATAGAATCGGGCTGATAGAAAATTATATTATCTTAAATTTAAAAAAATATTCCTTAAATGGACAAATTGATAATACCTTTCTTGTACTTAAGAAACAAGTCAAACACAAAATTAACTATACTTTCAAGGAAAGTCTATATATATAATCAGTTATTCAGGAAACAGATTAACTGATTATACAGAAAAACGAGTGTTATAAAATAACGAACTGTTAAATACCTCATATATTATCTCATCAGTGATGAACATGAGTTGCATTTTAAGTGAAAACAGATAACAATCATTACTTTCAACTCGGTACACGCCAAAAATCTGTATTAGAAAAGAGCGTTTGCGTCTGTTATATTTTCATGTTTTTTGACACATAGTAACTGGGTGAATATGATTTAAATAAAAGTAAGAAAGAAAGAAAAGAAAAGAAGTTTCATCAAGTGTTTTTGAACGAAGGACTAGTTTACAAACAAAAATTGTTGTCCATTATTGTATCCTCTCCTCCGCATTAAACTTAGAGTCATTTATTTTGCATGTAATACTAGTAGTGGTAGTGGGCGGTAGATGGCGTTGGTGTAGTTAGTGGAGAGAGAGCTGTAGAATAGGTACCCTTCCTCGATTAGTCTTTGGACTCCCTGAAGGTATTATGTAATAATAATAATAATAATAAATTAAATTTTAAGACACAATGGATTATAATTATTATAAAATAAAAAGAAATAAATCATCTAATGCCTTTTATTCTCAAAAGGAGTGGATTGAGTTCTTTTAGCTCCAACTCATTTTTGAACCAGGAACCGGCTAAAAAATTGATAATAATAATAATAATAATAATAATAATAATAATAATAAACCTCTAGTCGGCGACTAGAAACAGACCTATAGTGGTATATTATCATTTTGATATGGCACCTTTATGGAGTTCCCAGACACATAGCGGAAACAGCAATGTACTGTTATCTGTTTATTAAAAAATTTCGCTGGCCGGTTTGCCTGTTTTGCAAGAGGTAAAACTCCTGGTTTTTTTTTTGTTTTTGTTTTTGTAGACTAATAATATAAGAATAAGATAAGTTATTTCCGAAGCAATCTAAAATGTAGGGAGCAGTGTTGTCCAATCGTTCATCATCATCTCTTAAAATATGAATTAATTATCATTCGTGACGTAGTTACTAGATAGGATGATGGTTATATCAACTGGAAAGAAGTTTGAATTTTCTGAAGTATTCAAGTAAATACTTTAGAAATTTCACAGAGAGCAAAAATATTCTGCTCTCAACAAATAGACAAACAATATTGAGAATGCAGATAGTTGAAAAACATTCACTATCATCTGACGTCTAAATGAACAAGGAAAAATCGTATGTATGCTTAAAAATAAAATAATTTCCAATGTTTATGTGCTTTATTCTAAAAACAATTTCTATACAAATAACAAAATTAGTACAACTTGATTTTTTTTATTACTGCTTCTTCTTTGAGTGCCATCTCCTATCGGAGGTCGGCAACCACCTTGGCAAATTTTGAGCGATTCTCAGCCACTGCGAGCAGTCTCTCAGAGTTCATGCCAGTTCACTGTCTGATGTCTGCTAGCCAAGATTTTCTTCGTCTTCCTTGTCCTCTTCTTCCATTTATCTTCCCTTTTATAATCACTCGAAGTATCTTATATTTTTCATTACGAAGTAGGTGACCAAGATATGCAGTTTTTCCTTCTTTTTATGGTATCTAAAAGTTCACGTGATTTCCCCATTTGTTCCAGTACTTCCTGATTGGACGTTTTTGCTGTCCGTGGGATATTTTTTTAACGTTCGTCTGTATAACCACATCTTAAAGTCTTCAAGTCTTTTTACTGATGTTGTCTTCAAGGTCTAAGTTTCTGCACCGTACAGCAGTATAGACCATACATAGCATTTAACCATGAATACTCTAAGCTCTAAGTTTAAGTTGCGGTTACACAGTGTTGACTTCATCAGGAGAAAAAGTTTTCTTGCCATTTCAATTCTAACTTGTATTTCCATTTCTGGATTGCATTCTTCATTTAACCAGCATCCGAAATATTTAAACTTTGTCACTCTTTCTATTCGTTTCCCATTTAAAGAAAGTGCTGAATTAAGAATTGGCTTCTTGCTTATGACCATGAATTTAGTTTTGGTGATATTTATTTTTAGTCCCATTTTTTCACTCTCTTCGTTCACTAGTTCGAGAAGATTTTGAAGATCCTGAATATTGTCAGCCAGGAGAGCTTTGTCATAGCATATCGGATGTTACTGATGATTTTACTATTTACATCAATCCCGTCCTATCTTCCTTTCAAGACTTTTTGAAATATGGCTTCTGAGTATGTGTTAAAAAGAAGAGGTGACAGCACACATCCTTACTTTACTCCTCGTTTGATGTTAATGAAGTCTGTAATAATGTCATCAACTTGAACAGATGCTTTTGGTTCCAATATAAGTTTTCAATGATCCCGATGTCTTTACCATCTAATTGAATTATTTTTAATAGTGCAATCATTTTAGCATGTTGGACTTTGTCAAATAGCTTTCTCGAAGTCGATGAAGCAGATGAATATTTCCTTGTTTTGGTCAATACATTTTTTTGGAATAAGATCTGAGAGCAGAAAAGAGCCTCTTTTGTTCCCAAACCGTTTCTAAAGCCGAATTACGTATCACCGATGGTGTCTTCACATTTTCTGTATATTATTTTTTGAATTATTTTCAGAAACATTTTAAGAACCTGACTCATTAGGCTGATCATTCTATAGTCATTACAAGTTTTCTCATTTGCTTTTTAGGTAGCATTATGAAGGTCGACTGTAACCAGTCTTGAGGGATTAGCCTGTATCGTAGATCTTATTAAATAGCTTTACTAATATATTAATGTTGTCACCTTCTAATAACTTTACTATTTCTACTGGTATTCTATCCGGGCCTAAGGCTTTACCATTTTTAGCTGAGTTTAGTGCACATTCTACCTCTGATCTTAGAATATATGGACCTTCCATATATTCATAAGTATTTTCTGGGTTCTGTCTGTTATCAGTAAAGAGTTCTATATATTTCACCCATTCTTATATTTTGTCATCCTTTTCGGATATTATTTCTTCCGTTTTGTTTCTAAGGATACAGAATTATTTTTTCTTAAATATACCTGAGGTCTCTTTCAGCTTTTTGTGTAGATTAAAATTGTCATGCTTTTCCTGTAGCATTTCTATTTCTTTACATTTTTCATTCATCCAGATTTCTTTTGCTTCTTTGATCTTGAGTTTAATAATTTTCTGAACCTCTGTATATTTTGTTGGACTATGAGTTTTATATGATCTGCGTTGATCCATGAGAGACAGAATTTCATCAGTTGTCCAATATTTCTTTTTTACTGCTCTATTAGGACACAAAGTATTCGTACATTTCTCTATGAAGACAGATTTTAATCTGTCACGTGATTCATCAACCCTCATGATGTCATCATTCTTAATAAGTGCTAGCTAGCTCTTGATTCAGATCTTGACTCAATTTGTTTTTTAATCTCTGTTTTTTAATTTTCTTAAATCAAACCTTTTTTGTTGATGTTTCTTAAGTATAGCTTTCAGTCTAAGTTTTAACTCTGCCGCCAGTAGGTTATGATCAGAAGCAATATCTGCACTAGGATAGGTTTTTATAGAACTTCGAAATCGTTGATTAATTAGCAAGCAATCAGTTTGGTTTCTGACTATATTCCCCTTATTATCTTGTGGTGATCGCCAACTATTCAGCCTTCGGGATGGTAGTTTAAACCACGTGTTTGTGATTATTAGCTCCTCTTCCTGGCAGAATTGAATAAGACAGTAGTCTCTCTCATTTCCTCTTCCCAATCCATGTTTGCCAACTACATCTCCACTTCTGCCTTTCCCAACTTTAGCATTGAAATCACCCATGACGATGTTAATATCATGCTTTTTTGTGCTTTTCAGTAGTTTTTTTAATTGATCATAAAATTCTTCGATCTTGGTATCACTCTCGTCAGCAGTAGGGGCATAGACCTGTATAAGATTAACATCTAGTGGTTGACCCTTCAGTTTTAATAACATCTTCCTATCTGAGTAGGGGATGAAGCTCAACAGTGACTTATTGGCATCTTTGTTTAATATTATTCCAACTCCGTTTTGATGGTTGTTTTCACTACTTCCAGAGTGATACATTGTCATGTCATTAATTTGAGTTTTTCCTGATCCTGGCCACCTAACTTCACTCATTCCTAAAATCCCAATTTCAAGTCTTTTCATTTCTTGGATAGCATTTCTTAGCTTACCTGCTTCATATAGCGTTCTGATATTCCAGGTTCCTAGTTTAAATAAGCACACCATTTTGAGCCCGGAGATTCTTCGCACCCCTGTCCCATTTAACGGACTCCGGGAATCGGGCCATTTGTGTAGATTTGCTCGTCATGGTGGTTAGTCTGAAGAGAGAGAGAGAATAGAGCAGTAGTTTCTCCATTTGCTTTCTGCTCCGCAGAAAATACAATAAAATGATACAATAAAAATACATAAAATTAATTAATTTTATGTCTTTTTATTTATCCTAAAAGAAAAAGAATAAATTATTACAATTTTATGAAACTTGGTGGTAAAGGATTTTAAGATATGTTTTTTCTTGTGGTTGTATCAGTTGCTTTAATGTCATATTTGCTGGGTGTTTATCAAAGCTTTCCAACCCGCCGCCCCTCTTCGTATATGTTGAACTAGTCAACATCGATTGTTTGCATAAGTGAATTTATTATTGGTATGTTACTGAGGAAATTACTGAGATAAATAATTATTGGATATGCATGTCCGGTTATATTAAAAGTATTCGATGATGATTTATAAATAATATGTTAGATATTGAATACTTACAACTGTTTTGGGTAAGTTGACTCGTTTGTAGTGAGATTGGTGTTTAATAGTAATCTATAAGATTTGTTTTAAATGGACGAATTACCAGACCAATATATTAACTGCCTTTTATCGGTTACTTTCAAATGAAGTCCCAGTAGATGTGATATTAACATGTGAGGGATTAAGTTAAAAGGCTCACGAAATGGTGCTATCTGCATGTAGTCCTTTCTTTCAGAGCTTATTTATGGAATTTCTTGTAAACATTCTACTGCTATCCTCAATGACATGAAATATACTGATCTGAAAACAATTTTAGACTTCATGTACAGTGGAGTGGTGAAGATTTCACATGACCAGCTTCCTACACTCCTGAAAGCAGCTCTCTATGGGGTTGAAAGGTTTAGAAGACGTCATAGGTGAAGAACGGGGTGATTCATATATTATAAAAGAGTAAGTAATTCAGCAAACTTCAAGTTTTCAAGCTTTGTCTCCTAGTGGAGTGCATAAACAAAAATTATCAGCACCAGACTTGATGTCTATACCGGTGACAACAGAAAATGTGCCGATATATTCCGATAATCCTCCTGTTATATCTTTAGTCTAGTTGCATACCAGTCACCTACCCCACCTACAGTTTCGTTGTTAGATGCACAATCTCACCATAGTGCGTCAGAGCCTTGTGGAGATAGACATTAGTTCCTTGTTGTATGCCATCTGATCGGGACTCAGAACAGGTTATTAAATCAGGTGCCCTGGTATCATTTGAAGAACCTTCCATATTACCCATTGCTAGTTCTTCACTGGACTTACCAATGCTTGATTGATCGACACTCAGTCTCACCTTCAGGTGGAATGTGATCCTTGTCTAGGTGCACAGGCCTTGCCTTTTACGGGAATGCAACAAAGACAACTTGGTGAAGAGTTGCCACCGTTAAGAAGACGTAAAAGAGGAAGGCCTAGGTAAAGATTTCCTATTAATTAATTACTAGTATAAAGAAAAAGGTGGAGGTAAGATCCATAGACTTGATCACAACTCTATCCAGATAAGACTGTCCAAGTGATCCGATCACAAGAGAAGGAAGATGGCAGTTTTCATCACCGGACTCTCCCTTAACTCAAGTTTCTTTCCTCATTCATATGTATATAGTGGTGTGACTCAGACATCATTTTTCAGTGTTCATTGTTCTGTAATGGTGGAAGGATCTTGATCTGGAGACGATGCAATAATTAACATAGAGTTACTTCAATGATCGCAGATTATGACAACAGATAGTAGATCTTCTGATGGAATGCATCCAGGTACCGTGATATCCAGTGGCGGCTCGTGGCTTGAAATCGTGGGGGTTACTGCAACTTTCGAAATATATATACACACTGTAAGTACAGTGTATACGTGTTTGGATAAAATATCAAAATTATGGGCAAAATTAAAAAAAAAATTAAACATGAAAAAATATTGTTTATTATCGATAAAATTATGCAGTTTAGTATAATTCAAAATTACTTAAAAATAAAATTCATCCCTTTAATTTCAATTAAAGGAATGGATTTACAATTTTTGGACATTACAATTAAACCCTTTAATTGTAATGTCCAAATATTTAAAGAGACGGAGTAAACACGATAAGCACTATGAACACTCTACTACTGGCGCAAACTGTATATAAACGACGGTGGAACTGCGAGACGGAGTGCCGCATTACGCTAATATCTCGCATCTCACTGTGACGTGCATATGCTTAGCAATATGACACTCTGTTAAACACAGTGCTGCTAGCGTCCTTCGCCCTCCTAAGTGCTACACGATGGATTTTTATTATTTTTTATACAAAATAAGAGAATTGTATAGGATTGTTGATGACAAAATTAAATATTACAAGCAAATATAAATAAATTAATAAATATATTTATATATAGAGAAAAATTGGATGTGCTGCAGTTCCGCAGTGCCTATGCACGAGCCGCCCCTGCTGATATCATTTAGATAGCTTCCTGTATCACCTGTTTGTTTTTTACATGACTATAGTAGCTCTTAGGTAAGTGGTGTGGGTGTATCTGGAGTGCCTGCTATCCCTAGTTCAAGTAATCATCGGTTAGATAAACAGAAACCTCGGTTAGAGGTGCCACTAAAAGGCGTTTGGAAAGAATCCGATGATTGGAAAGAGAAGAAAGAAGCCCTCTCACTCAATAGCAATCAGTCCTAGTCTCAGTTCTGCTAGCTAGACTGAAGCGGAGTGTTGCTCCAGTTATCTGTCTATCCAATACTGATAGTGCTAAATGTCAAACTTTTGCTGCTGATCTGCAGTCATATGAAAATGGCCTACCAGTTATTTCTGGTCCTGCAATGTCTCAACTGCTAAATGGAGGTAGTTAGAAAGGAAACGGAATGTACGAGAGCTGAATTGAGGACAATGAATAGAAATATTAGGAATATGATGCGATAAAAACAAGAATCGGTCGGAGAGAGATAGAGCGAGTCAAATGACTGTGAGAGCAAGGGAGAGAATAGAAGTGACATGAAGTAGAGAGAAGGAAAGAACATTAGAAAGAGAGGTAATGAGAGGATGCCGTGAAAGTTCAGAAGAAAGGGAAAGCGTGATTCCATGATTCAGGGTGTGTAGAGTAATGTGTTCGTGGAGTGCTTTCCTAGTGGAACAGTGGAGGGTGACTTTAGCTACAAAGAGAGGACAAAATGTGGAGATGGTTGGTACTAATGACTTGAAAGGCAGAGTTAATCAGATGGCAAAGGATTTGAGAGAAGTGTTGAAGACTACAGCAGAAAAATGTGATGGGTAGGATAGTTAGTGTACTTCCTCACTTTGACAATGCAGAGTTGAGAAGAATGCTGTATGCAAAAGATGGGTAGCATTTGAATAGGGAAGACACAAGTTTTAGTGAGATTGTTGTCTCTGTACAGGTGATGGAAGTGTTTGAACTGGGAAACTAGAATTGATAGGGTTTAGATCAGGAAGTGCGGCCTCATGTGGGGAAGACGTTTCGTTAGATAAGATAAAGTTGAGAAGTACCTTTTTCTGTATACTAATGCCAGAAGCATTACGAATAAATAGAATGAATTAGTAGCATAATAATTCACTAAAATTATTGGTATTAGTGAAATATAGTTAACAGAGAATGTTGTCTTAACAGGAATAGAGGTAGAAGGATATAATATTTTTGGCCAGGATAGGGGGAGAAATGGGGTAAAGGAGTATTGCTTCTGGTAGTTGATGGGATCAACCTTTTTTACTACGCGAGCAACCAGTGGTGTTCAACCTTTTTTACTACGCGAGCTGCTTTTCTATAAAAAATTATTCTGCAATCTACTCTCTTATATAGATCACGTTTCCCAAACCTGATATCTGATTACGCACAAATAAACAACTAAAAAAAATACACAACTAAAAACTTTATTTGTGTATTTAAAAATTTATTTATCACTTTTAATTATTTTGATACAACAAAAAAAAATATTGGAATAAAATATTTATTTCTCTATTTTGGAAAACCAAAGTTAGAAAAAACTACAGATTGATTACAAACTCACAAGTTACAGGAAATGCTGGTTGATTGAAAAAAAAAAAAAAAAAAGTTAATGTGAAATTTGGCATTGTTTAGATCTCGCAATATTTTCATAGTCGAGTTGATATGAAGAAGTGGCCAATCGCAGACAATCATCCAAATGATCATTTGTAATTTGGTTTCTTAATTGATTAAAATAAAAAAAATCAGCTAACACCTTTTTATTCCCGTATATACAGGAAGTAGGCGAGGCCGTTTTTAGCCCTATGGAACTTTTTGGAGACTGAGTGGGCAGTTCAATCTCCACTGGTACTCATTCAGAGATTGCTGGCCCAAGGCTATCACTAATTAATCGGCACGCAGTGCAGAGAGACGGCTCAACAAGTGCCGCCATCTCGTGGTCCCTAACCCTAACACTCGTATTTGATGTCTGAAATAATGTGGGTTCTACGGGTCGATTTTCTTGAGTTTACGGGACGAAAAACTCAAGTTTCCAGGAGAAAAAACCTGCTTGCCCGTGCGATCGACCAATTCGGGAACCGGTCGAAAAAAGGCTTAGAAAAATTTCCTCTAGTCGCCGACTAGACTCGAAACCAAGTCTTCCTTCGTGCGAACAAGCGCCGTGGTGGTAAACGCCTACATCCATTGAGCTACATATATTTTATTAACAACAAAGCATCTATGTATAATCTGAATAGGAATAAATATATATACATCTATTTACAATTATATACATTTTGTACATAGTATGCTCATTTTAATTAGCATTTTTTCTTTGACATTTCTTTATTGTTTTTTTTTTTTCACATTGTGTCTATTATCTGTGTTCATGCAATCTTTTTTTACACGGTAATCTGCTCAGTACCTTGGGTAATCTGCTCAGTACCTTGCTTTTCCTAAAGTTCTTATACTTCATCTGAACATTTTTTTTCTCTTCAATGTGGCATGCATTGATATCATTCTATCTTAATCACTCATATTAACATTTAAATTACTATTTCATACATCCTATTTTACATCTATTTACAATTATATACATGCTGTACAATAGTATTCTCATTCTAATTGGCATTTTTCTTTGAACATTTCTTTGGTTTCACATTGTGTATATTATCTATACAGTATTTTTTTTTTTTTTTTTTTTTTTTGCATGATAATCTGCTCAGTGCTTTCTGTTTCCTATAGTCTTATGCTTCATCTGAGCTTTTGATTTTTTTTTTTTTAATTTAGTGTGTCATACATTCTATCATTCTATCTGAATTATTGTTGTCATTTTATCTTAAGCACTCATATTAACACTTTGATTACTATTTCATAAATCCTATTTGTTTCTATATGTAGTTACATTTAACTGTTTGCTGGTAGTATTACGTCTTCCTTCTTGGGTTTGTGCTATATTTTTTTTGTCGTGTTAGGAAACGCTTCTTGAATAATTTCTTCTCTAATAAACCTGTGTAATGTTTGTTTTTAAAATATAAAGGTTTGGTTTATACATTATGAACTTATCGTAGAACTTTAAGTGCTATTTACATGTATCATATTTAAACAAATACATATAATTACTTTACATATCATACATCATTAAAATGTAGTCAAGCTCTTCTATTATACAGGGTGTCCCAAAATTCACACAAGAAGTAATTTTGATAGAAAACACAGGTTTTTAATTAAAAATTGTAATTTCTTATTGATTCATAAAGTATACAGTATAGCGTTATGCATGGAATAGCATATCGGGTAAATGGCCTCCACGGCTTTGTTGGCACATACGCACTCTTTTGTCGAAATTTTCCATGACCGTTTTGCATAAATGTGGCTGAATTTCGTTGATACAGCGCTCAATTTCCTCCTTCAAGGCGTGGGTGGTCGTGGGCTTGTTGGCATAAACCTTAGACTTCAAAAAACCCCAAAGAAAAAAGTCCGAACGGCGTTAAGTCACATGATCTGGGCGGCCAATTCTGATCACCAAAACGGGAAATTACACGACGAGGAAATGACTCATGCAGTAATTGAATTGTTTCACTGGCTGTATGGCATGTGGCACCGTCTTGTTGAAACCACATGTCGTCCACATCCATATCTTGCAATTTAGGCACAAAAAACTGGATTATCATGTCGCGATAGCGAGCACCATTAACTGTTATTGCCTTACCAGCCGCATTTTCGAAGAAGAATGGACCGATGATGCCTCCAGCCCAAAATCCGCACTAAACAGTGACACGTTGTGGATGCATTTGTTTCTCAACAATCACTCGTGGATTTTCTGAACCCCAAATGTGACAATTTTGTCGATTAACGAAGCCATCAAGATGAAAATGAGCCTCATCGCTGATGATGATTTTGTTCGAAAAATAAGCATCCACTTGTTGTTCCATAATCCATTCAACAAACTCTCTTCGCTGTGTGTGTGGTCAGTAGGCTTCAGTTCTTGAGTCAATTGAACTTTGTAAGCATAAAGATGCAAATCTTTCGTGAGAATACGCTGTAGAGAGCTTCTCGAAATGCCCAATTCAAGACCACGGTGCCGAATTGATGTTCCTGGACTCTCAGCAACACTCTCACGAACTGCTTCGATGTTTTCTGTTGAACGACTTGTTGAAGGACGGCCAGAGTGTATAAGATCACTAACTGATCCAGTTTCCTTGAAAATTTTTTAATTAATCTTTTCACAGTTGATGAAGTTAAATGACTATTCCGACCATATTTTGTACGAAAATTGCGAACTGTAGCTGCCAAACCTTCATTATTTTTAAAATATTGCTCAACAATGAAAATGCGTTGTTCTTTCGTATAGCGCTCCATTTTTAATAACCCTGAACTGTCAGCTGTCACGCTGTCTTTTTTTTCTCGTTGGCAACACTTTACCGCACAAATGGCGCTAAATTTAAATCTTGCGTGAATTTTGGGACACCCTTTATATATTGTCATTGACATTTTTGAAACATAAAATTAAACTACAATCTCCATAATTGACCATTATTATATACAAGGCTACAACCAATTATAGTATTAAGCAATTAATATACAGATGGTTATACAGCTTAATGAAAAAGTATATCTATGTGTTTCTTTTGCTTATGTATATTTATTTTATTTCTTCGCGTTCTACAAGAAGTTTTGTTTGGCTTTGTTTTAAGTTTTGTATTTATGGTGGGTCTTTTATTTCTATGATCTGCAGTTGTTCTTCGAACATCCACTGAGCTACACAGGCTCGATTGATTTTTTATGACGTTCATATTTGAAAAAGCGGATTCTGACCAGCATGTCGATCCGACATATGACAGAATTTTTCGCGCAATATCAGTTAATGTTGGTAATTTTTCATGTGCATACTTCCAAATGACTTCATTGTTTATTGATTTTAAATGTAAACTATTCTGAATGTTTATTATCTGAAGTTCTACTTCAGCTTGGTTTATATCAAACTGCCCACTAATTTTATTTGAAATTTCTGTGATGTTCAAGTTTTCTTCAAATGGATTATTGATAAAAGATACAATCATTTCAGTTTTATTAAAATCTTTAAATCTTGAATTTATTTCTTCCTCAACTAATTATATTTCACGAATAAATTCTTTTAAATCATAGCGAAGCATTTCTTGATTTTGTTCAAAAAATTTTAATAAATATGGGAGATGTCTAAATTGGCGGTCATTTATATTTTTCTTTAATAAAAGTAAGTATTATTGGAAAGTTTTTATTGAACTTAACATGTCAATTAAATTTTTATTTCTACCTTGTAACTCTAAATTTAAATTGCTTAATTTCGTACAGAAATCTACTAAAAGTGATAAGTGTAACAACCATCTTTTATCACTCAATTATGGATAAATATCTCCTTTTTCATCAAGAAAAAATTTTGTTACTATTATATCGTTAATTAATACAAGAAATCTATCTAAAAATTGACTTCTGCTGAGACAGCGAACATTATTGTACAACAGAAGTTTCCTATCATCGTCTGCCTGTAATTTAAATAACCGCCGTTGCAGGGCTTTTCCTCGAACAGAATTTTCCTCGATACAGAGTCAGGAGGGATATAATGCAATTATATCCCTCCTGACTCTCTATCCAATCTATATTTTCATAATCGAAATTACCCATAATGATCACCGGCCTTCCACTCATCAAGCCAATTTGTGTGAACATTCCCCTCTATATTCCCTGGCCTATAGAAACATCCAACTATATATCTGTCCTGCTAATCTCATTTCACACCATACATCCTCAAGCGATGCACATTATATCCCTCCTGACTCTCTATCCTTACAGGGTGTATCCCAGGGGTGTTCAACCCGTCGATCGCGGAGCGATTTTTGGTCGATCTCTTGTGTATTCCTCCTTACTTACAAATTTAATTAAAACTGAAAACATAATATTTTATTTATCATTACTTTGTATTATTTTTAATTCGCTTTAAGAGTATTGCTATTGTTTATTTATTTTCGTTAAAATTGTCAAATCAGTAATTTTCTTATAAGTCCGGGTAAATGAATTAATTTGGATCAGTGGAAGTAAAACAGCGAGCCGAGTGAATACGATTATAAGTAAAGTGTAAAAACTCGATTGTAGCTTAAATATTAAATATTCCAAAGCACATTACATCGATTTTTTACTTAGGTTAAGTCCCATGTGAACATTGTAAAAAAATAAACGGAGGAAGTATCCTGTGGTATTAAGGAAACTTAATTCTTGGAATTCTTGATGGACAGATGTCTTAAAACATATGTGTTGGAGGAAACGCAAGGATCAAGAGCTTTGGATTTGGTTATAGCGTCAGAGGATTTGATGGTGACTGAAATGTCATATTTGCCTCCGCTTGGTGAAAGCGACCAAGTACTATTAATCTGGAGGTGCCCAGAATGCGAAAATCATGCCCTTAAAGAGAAAGGAAATGTTGTGGAATTATAAGGCAGGCGATTTTAATTTGAGGAAGTGCAATGGATGAAGCAATTAGAGTATAAAGAGGTTAGTGGTACATGGAAGCTGGTTAAGGACCATTTGTTAACTAAATTGTATACATTGTATACACAGCGTGGTATACATTTTTTTGCTACTGCACTAAAGAGCAGTAGCAAAATGTATACCACGCGTGAAAAAATTAAAACATTTTAGATAAAATCGATGACTACTGAGATTAAGAAAAAATTGCAGATAAAATAAAGAGGTTATGGAAAAGTATAGAATGAGAGGTGGTGAGGTTGCATGAGGAATACAAAGTTCAAGCAAGAAAGGTGACTGGTATAGTCAGAAAGGGAAAATTAGAATATGAGAGGAGGCTGGCACTACATTCATGGGGGAAATTCTAAGGAATGTTTTCATTGTGTGGTTAGCAAAAGAAGGAACGATTGTGGACGAATGGCATTGCTCGATGGAAAAAGGTGGTCTAACGACCAAGGGCGAACGATATTGTAGAGCTGTTTAAGGATTGCTCCAGTGATCCCCAAACGTTTTCGATTCACGGCGCCCAAAGTCAGAACAGGGGCCTAACTAACAGTTGTAGTGCGTAGTTGGTGCGGTTATTTCAGTGAAAATATTAGAATATTTCGTGGTGTTTCAAGGCGTTGCAGCGCACAGTTTGGGAACCACTGGATTACTCTATTAGGGTGTTTAATTCTGGGGATATATCAGTGTTATGCCAAAGAGGATGGAGAGAGAGAGAGAGAGAGTTGACGGATTAGAAGTAAGTGCTCTGAATGTTAGCAAGATTGTGGGACAGGATGAAATTTCGCCACGACTCTTAAAGGGATGCACTAAAGAACTAACAGCTCCCTTGACTCGGCTATTTAATGAAAACTTTGCAACTAGAAAAGTTCTTGGGGAGTGGAAGGATGGTAAGATAGTGCCACTGATAAGAATGGTGAGAGAATGGAGGCATCAAATTATAGACCAGTTTGTGTTACTTCTGTAGGTGTTAAAGTATTAAAAAAATTGTAAGAGCTCGTATACAAAACTAGGCAGATGAAAATAATATTATCTGTGAAGGTCAACATAGGTTTGTTAAGGTACGTTCTTATTTCAGTAATGTTAATTTTTATGATAAAATAACAAGAATAGTTAATGAGGGAAATGCATACCCTGTAATTTGTTTTCAGATTTTGCAAAGGCATTTAATAGGGTACTACACGATAAACTGATATTCAAGCTGCAATGTATGGGTTTGGATATTAAGTTAGTTGAGTGGATTGGCAATTGGTTGTCTGATAGATACCTTATCAATTTGGGGTTGTGTATAGGGGCAATGGGATTGTGCTGGGACCACTACTTTTCAACCTTTATATCAATGATATTGTCCCCGAAATGCAAGGAGATATTCAGTTGTTTGCAGATGACATGAAACTGGGGAAGTTCATTGAGAATAGTGATGATGTGGTGGCTCTTCAAGAGATCTGAAGATCCGCTCTCCACGTAAAAAAAAAATACTTCTCACCATCTTATTCATCACTTCCTTACGCAATTTCAAGGGATGGCCTCTACTCGTGAGAGGACACAGAGGCAGTTGACAAAAATGATTTTAGGACTCTGGAATGTTAGCTATAAGGATAGATTGAAATCATGTAATCTGCAGGGTTTGGCTGATAGAAGGCGAAAGGCTGATATGATTGAGACGTTTAAGCTCTTGAGAGATATTTACCAGATGGATAAGAGAGATTTTTCAGATAGTGAAAAATAAGGAAGGGGCGAGAAGTAGAGGCCATCCCTTGAAATTGCGTAAGGAAGTGATGAATAAGATGGTGAGAAGTATTTTTTTTTTTACGTGGAGAGCGGAATTCATTGCCTGAATATGTTGAGAATGTTAAGAGTGTGAATGAATTTAAGCTTCAGTATGATAGATATATTACGGGCAGGAGAGATTTTCCATAAGTTTGAGGACTTTTGTAATATATGTATACGTATTTCGCAGTGTAATGTATATTTCTTATATAATTTATGTAATTGTTAATGGTATAAACCTCTCTCTGTCTCTAGCTCACGATGAGTCTTTGACTCCAAGAGAGTTGATGTAATAATAATAATAATAATATTAATAATAATTGAAAGTGCTAAGCCTAATTCAAACTCATCAAGTTATAATCATAACTGAACTGACTTATTTGTTGTTTCATGAATTCAAGAAAATGTTATACTGAATTATGTCGATAGAATTGCTTTTCATATCATCCAACATACATGTGTACTGATACTGAGTTATATGGAGGTGGACAAGTGTGTGTATATGTGAGAGTATTCGTTTGCTATCTGAATGCAGGAAATAGAACAGCAAATGCGCACTCCTTTAAGGTACATCCAGGAAAAAGAACAGAAAAAATGCAGGTGCCATGTAGCTTTAATAAGGAAAAGGTTAGTTAACACGGAAAATCACAGAGCAAGATTGAATAAGATTTATTATTAAACCCAAGGTAAAATCAAGGTGAGTTATCGTTCAACACATATTGATAAGACACATGCGAAAAAGTATTACTTTTTCCGCATGTGGAGGACTGATGTTTGTTCAAAAGATGAAAAACAGTCCAAGTGATTAATATTTGACGCTTTATTTTTCTTTCGTTGCAAAATTTTCTGTATAAAAAAATGTTGCTATTTTTAATAAAATGAAAATGCGTTTATTGAATTTAGTGTAATAAAATTAGTGTAATAAAATGAAATTTAGTTTATTGAATTTTAAGTACGAGGATCCATAGATGAGTATCGAATATAACGATTAATATTGGCTGTGCTTTTCGTTCGCTCAATAAAAAAATGGAGAGTTCACTTTCAAATATTTCACGTATAATAAAAGAATAATTTAAGGCGAAAATTAAGAGATTTTTGTTTTATTCTGCAGATATTTTAGAATAAACTTTTTATATTGAAACTAGGGGGGACTACGCCCCTCTGGCGCCTACGGCGCCCCTCCCCCGAGTTCGGGACTGGTAGGTCGGTTCTCCTTGAATTCTGATGACTTGAATTTTGAAGACTCGACACTCAGGGTAGCCCCTGGGTTTCAAAACATTTCAAAAAACGTGACATACAAATTAGACATAAAAAGGCTTATAATTTTAAATATATAGGGTAGATTTAATCTCTTTAGATATATTTGATGATTTCAGAGACCATGGCATGAGAAGCTACTAGGAATGAATCTGAATAGTGCCCGGGAAGCGACAGCGATTGTTTGAGGGAGGCAGTATCAGAGTAAACACTCTGGGGTCAGGAGGATAAACCAAATAGGGTTACATGGATAAGTAGCAATATAAAGTAGGAACTGCTAAAAAAAAGAAAATATTGTGGACAGAATATACAGAAAATGTTATTAGCATGCTAATGAGCAATACAAAGCACAGAAGAAGAGTGACTGGAATGGTAAGGGGAGCTAACTCAGATTATGAGAGAAACTTAGATAAGGGCGAAAGTAAATCCTAAAGAGTTTTTCGTTATGTAGTTCGAATCAGTGACTGAATAACTTTGATCATTGCCGATGGTCGGAAAGTGACAGAATCAGAGGAAATAGTTGCGTTACTAAGTGATCGTTTTGCAAGGATCTGTCATCCTGGTGGAGATTTTGAACTTGCCGATGTGACAGAAACTGATGTGTGATTGAGGTAGATGAACTGGAGATGTTCAGTATATTGAAAAATATGAATGTTAATACAGCAGTGGGACTGGATGGCATTTCGGCCAGCCCGTGTGCTATTAGAATATCTAAGACAACTGACAGTGCCTCTAAATAGGTTGTTTGAGTCTCAGCTTTCGCAACATTCCAAGAGAGTAGAAAGCGGGTAAGATAGTTCCATTACATAAAGGTGTAGCACCAGGACAGACTCTCAGGAGGTACTGGAAAAGTTGGTTCAAGGTAGAATGCAAGAATGGGTGACTAGAAAGGAAATACTCCATGGTTGTCAGCACGTCTTTTATAAAAGGAAATTCATGCCTTAGTAATTTGCTCACGTTTCATATAGAGCGACAGCAGAATTAGATAAGGGAAATAGCTACACTATGATACTGATGGACTTTGCAAAGGCATTTGACAGAATACACGATTGCATAAGCTCGAGCAAATATAAATGAATATGAGTTAGTGGCGTAGATAGAGGCTGACTGAAAGACACCAAAGAGTGGTATATGATGGAGTGGGATCTAGGAAAATGAGGGTGACTAGTGGAGCCCCCTCAGGCCACTACTCTTTAATTTGTGTGTTAATGATATATGGATGATTTAAAGGAGATGTTCAGCTGTTTGTCGTTTTGACAAAGGTGATATAGACATTCTGCAGGGTAATGAATTAAACAGGTTGGTAGTGTGAATGAAGGATAATGGTTATTAATTGATGTTGCAAAATGTAAGGTTATGCACTTCGAAATGAAAAGATTACGTGTTGTGTATTATTACTGACACTAGATTGTAGGAAATTGAGGGATATAGGAGTGATGGCGGACAAAGAGTTGAAGTTCGGAGGGTATATTGTAAAAGTTCGCAAAATAGCTCAAATTAAAAACTCAAACTATTACTTGGATTTGAAGCACACATTGGTAGGATAGGAAGGTCATCATCCCCTCTTTATAATACTATCGGCCATATATTGACTACAGTGCAATGATTTGGTCACCAAGATTTCTTGGAGATCAGGAGGTGTGGAGAGGATCCATAGACGAGTGCCCAAGTTGATGACTAGAATGTTCCCTATTGGGATAGATTGACATTTGAGTTACAAAGTTTAGTTGATAGGCAGAGGAGAGAGGAGATGATACAAACATAAGTTACTGAAAGGGTTCTATAAGATTCACACAGAAGAAAATTTTCAATATAGGAGGAATAGGGAGAGAGAGAGAGAGAGAGAGTCGTCCATGGAAGTTGTGTAAAAGTATGATTAGTAAGAGTGGACTAGATATTTTATTTGGAGAGTGGTGAATGACTGGAATGGATTACCCAAGTAATCCATTCCAGTCATTGTGAATGCCATAATAGTGAATGAGTTTAAGAAGAGGTATGATAGATATTGCTTGTGTGAATAATGGTTAGTAACGGTCTCCCTCAATGAGTCTTCTGACTCATGTAATTAATAAAAATACTACTATTACTACTACTACTACTACTAATAATAATAATAATAACAATAACGTTCAATTAATTTTTCGTCATGCAGTACAGATTATACTAGTGAATTTAAAATATTTCCATTAAAAAGCCTCTTCTTACTGTCGATTCAAAAGGCGCCAGTTAAATTACCAAGAAAAATCCCAATCTCTGTTTAATTAAAATTAATCAATGTTTGTTTTTCAGTTTCTCATATCTTAGTTTATTAACTTGCATATTCACACTTGTGTGATTTAGAGTTAATTTGTGCGTGCGTGCGTGTATGTGTGTCAAATAACTGAATAAAGGTAACATAATCATCGTAAAATGCGTTGGAAAGAGGCCGAGCGCCCTGATTATCAATATGTAAAATAAATATTATTTTTTACTGTGTTACACGTGTGAATGTTTAATTACTGAGTATCAAATGGCTAGCTGTTGCAACAATCATGTTCCTCTGCCACCGCTTGGCTAAACGAGATATGTTTGTAATATCTTTGTACTTAACAGGCTTTTTCTCTCAGACTTCTCTTTCTTGTCAAAAATGAAATTTTATCTCAAAAGATGATGAGTTTCATCTCATCAAAATTGTTTGAATAAAAATGTGTGAGGAAATGAAGAAAAATCGTATAAAGTGACCACGTGCTCATGGATGAAGACTAATGTGTATTATTGCTAATAAATAAAAATTAAAAAAGCTCATGAAATTTTTTGATAGGTTTTGGCAAGATTATATATATATATATGATATGAAGCTACATATTTTTGTGTTTATTTTATCATGTTAATGAGAACAGTCTAGATTACTCAAATGTTATTTTTTATTTTCTTCAATCAGCTTTCAATCAGGCTTACAGAAATGCCCTCTAAATATTCACCTGTGCTATCATGTAATGCTTTTTGGATCCCTCGCTGGAAAGTCCGTTTTTTTTTTTTTTTACTTTAAATGCTTCTCTATTAACGACCTTGAATGAATTATCGGTACACATAAGCGACATTCCAAAGTGAAACTAAAAAATGACCTGTCAAGACTTTCAAGGCTGAGTGGCTCAATGCACAATTGCGCAAGTAAGAATTAGTGTGATTTATTTAGTTTTTTTCGTGCTAATCAGCTTGAGGTTGTATGATTGTTATCTGCTGTATAGATGAAGCAAAAAAAGTAAAAGAAAGAAAAAATAGATGCCTTTACTTTTGCATTCATAACCAGTGCTGTTAGTGGTTATGAGTGCAAAAATAAAGGCAATTTCATGTCTATAAGACTCAATGCTTTTCTGTCCACTCAACATATTTGCATTGTCGAGCCTTTGAATAACCAAATCTTGTACGGTACTTCTGTTTGTAGAAACAAAGGCTGTAGATCATGTTTCTCTCAAAAATTTGTTTTCCCTCTTTCTTTTATCCTTCTATAATATGTAGTACAAATGGTACGTGAATAGGCTAAGGAGTTTTTTTATTATTTATTTTCATTTTATATTTTTAAATATACATTTTATTATGAAAGACGTTCACAGGCTATTTTGGACTCAAAAATTTTCTTTGTGCAGTTTTTGACATCTCAAGAACTGTTGGACCTACTTCTACAAAATCTTCAAGATTTCTACATCCCCCCCCCCCACATCATCCTTTAAAAAAACCAGGTGTATATAAAATTCATTATTCCTTTGGCATCTGCTATGTAGACCAGACGGGAAGATCAGGGGAAATTGGCATGTACGAACACCAAAAAGACGTGCAAAAAAAGAGAGAACACAAATCAGGCTTAGCATACCATACAACTTCCACCGGTCATAATGTACTCTGGAAAAACAAACGTATCTTACATTGAAAAAAAAAATTGTTACATGAGGAAATTTAAAGAAGCTGCAAATGCTTAGAATTCCAACGCAATGCAGCAAAAACCAGGGCCTAATTCTACACCAAGTTTGGTCAGCATTGATAAAAAATATACCCAAGTCAGACCGCGGACAATGTGAACGTGAACAACAGAACGTGACAGCATCCAGCATTGTTCAAACTTAGCATTGCACTGAATCTACATTCGGATATTCAATTTAATGAACAATTAGACGGCCACAACTGCATCGAATGAACTATTCTGAGTAATTTCTCATTTCTTGTGTTTAAACTTTTAGTTACCTTTGACCCTTGAAGATGTAAGTCAAACGACTTACGAAACTTGTCGGGTTTGTTTTTTATTGTCATTTTTTTTTAATAAACATGTGGTCCAATTACCGGAATCTTTCTTATGAGCTGCTAAACCACAGAAACCTTCACATACAAATCTACCTTTTTTCGAGATTTCACGTGTCTACATACTTATACGAAGGCCGCGAATTATGTATTCCCAAATTCTTGATTTTCTTGTATAGTACAAGTTTACTTAACAGTTCCCATTTTATTTTATTTTATTTTTTTGTGTATGGGAGGGGGGGGGGAGGGAGTGCGCGTGTATATTTTGTTTTGACCTGTATTTCAATTGCTTGTAGTAAAGATATGTTTGTTTTTTTCTTTCTGTAAATCACGGATATCAGGAAAGAAAAAGAATGTGTTATGTATGCAAGGCAGGTAGTATCTGTTTTTCTTTTTTTCTTTCTTTCTTTGTCATTTTCAAAATCTAATAAAATCGTACTTAATATTCTACAGTCGTCAGCCTCTGTTCATAATTTTTAATATAAAATTGGATTTAGATTTTTTTCCCTTTTGAAATATCGTTATAAATATACAGTAAATTACCTAAAATGAACAAATTAAACGAACATGTTTTATTCTACAAAGGAATTTGGCGGGATCCTTTAGCCCTAACTTTTTTGAAGGTAGTGTAAATTTTACAGTTCATGTGTGAATTTTATACTTAAGACATATAACATTGTTTATGATGCCGTTTCAATAGTCACAAGAGTGAACGCCACACGACACGTGACGACATCACTTGAATGACGTCACGATTTCCATGGATGAGGTACACAGCAAAGAATATTTGGAAAAATGAGATTCTGGAAACTGAAAGCTGTTGATATAGAGGATATCAGCATAGCTAAGGATTGACCTGTGCCATATTTCATCGAAATTCGTCTACTCCAGTGAGCATTGTATATATCTATGAACAGACGACAAACAAAATAAGCCTAACGGATTTAATTTTTTTCGAGACAAAACATTGTCTCGAAATTAACAATGAGCAAATCAAAGTTGATAAACAAAAAAATGGAAAGAATTAGAATTGAAGTATGAAATTTACTTACAGCGAAAATCCGCTGTTTTGTCAGAAGAGTCGTAGACACTGCGATATAACAGCCGACAACATTCACTCCAACGTCTGCTATGATGTAATAAGAAATTTTTCTTTCATCACGCCAGGGAGTTTGAAATTTTATTTTTAAAACAGGTTTGTTTATTTACTTATAGTATTCGTTGAGGTAAGACTTTGCTCTTGTTTAATATATCACCAGTAAACTTTAGAGTTATCTTCTTAACACAAAGGTGTCGTAATTATTTCCTTGTAATAGTTACGCCAGTGCCTCCGTTGCTCGGTCAGTATAGACAAAGCCTTTGTTCGGAAAGAACCTGGGTTCGATCCCGTCAGTAACTGGATGAACCGTTATCTGGTCTCTTTCGACGCAAGATGAGGTAACCGGTCTCATACGTCAGTAGGGTTTTTTTTTTTTTTCACCCGGAAACTTAGGTTTTTCGTTCCCCAGAACAGGCAAAACCGTCTCCGTGAACATACACACGGCTACAGTCATAAGACACTCCTAGGATAAAGAGTAACCAACCTATTCCCTAGGATTTTCGGTTCCGAATGCCTACACGGTAAAAACTGTGGATCTACGTCTGAGCGTAAATTTGTATAGGATACGATAGGAATAATTACGCCACAAAATTCTCATATGATTTAAGTAAATTTTATCCTTTAAAAATTGTGTAGTTTATTTTATTCAATCTCTTCAGTGAATGCAGTATTTTATTTTATTTTTTCTTAATTTCGCTTTTTCGCATCATTCATATTATCCTCAAGAAACAGCAAAAACCTTTACTAGTTTATGTCTCTTTATATCTAGATAAGGTTTGTTTTCTTTTTTCCTTACAAACTTTTTTCATAAGGCGATAAGATCATTAAAGTCTAAGATATACTACTTCTTTTATATTTTTAGATATAAAAATTACTTTAGAATTACAGTATCGCTATTACTGCAATAATATCCATAGAAGAATAAGGGCATTGTGTATTTTGATTCAGTCGTTATTTCATTTTATGGCATTGAGTGAACGACGCGCTGGTTAAAAGGAAGGTTAGCAACACTGTAGACCCGAAGTGGGTTAATTACCTAAGGACAAAGGAATAGAGTGATGAAACCTATACTGGTCAAATGGACATAAAGTCTCTTTCCAGTGAAATTACAATCTTGGTGCAATGAAAAGTAGTTACAGAATTTATATATCTGTTTTATATAACTTGTTAGAGTCTAGGTTCCTCTTCAGCGACAATGCTCCTTGGTTTGAAAATAGGACTCTAATCAGAAAAACTGCTATCATATGGTGATAGCAGTTTTTTTTTCTTTTTTTACTCCAACTAATTTGAGTTTTTAATGCCGTAAATCAAACCTGTCCGATGAACACTCATTTACAGGCATTCTGCCACTGTCAGCCAAACAAGTGAGTGGATTCAATTAATATGCAACACAAATCACAGTCTGTTGATTGGAGAGTGGATAAGCTAACCACTCTGCCAATCAAGTTGGCGTATTTTCTAATTTACAGGTATTGTTCACTGGAGATAATTATAATTTAATATTCACGATGAGTCGCATGTTGAAACACGGGGGGGGGGGGGGGGAGATGATGACCGGAATGGCAGAATATCTAGAGAAGCGGGAAATATTTCGTTGTATTTGTGAAATCTTTGCTAACAATGCAATTTTGCTGTGAGTTTCATTTTGGATTTTGCAACTGAGGCAGCGTCAGCCATTTCTCAATAGGGCTGTTTATTTATTTATATTTTTGTTTTAGGCGAACTGCACGTTTAAAAACTGCACAAAATTTGAAAAATATTGCCAACACGAAAAAATTGTAAAAATAGTCTTTTCATCTTTCTATTTTAAAGGTTTAAACAAAATTATCTACGAACTACACGACAGATAAGTTCAATTTGATTGATCTTTTTCAAGTATGTTAAGCCCGACGCATTTCTAGAAGGACTTCAAGAGATAACTTATAGAATTATTACTGGCAATCAACGGCACGGAGAATATCAAGAAACCTGTTTCTCCGAATTTTTGTTTCTTTTCAGTAAATGATTGCTGAAGGGAAAGGAACCTACGGTTTCATTGGGATGTCAGTAGCTTGATTATAATGACATTTCCCTCTCCGCACGTGGTTTGGTGTCAAGGCTATCACACTTAGCAGACGAAATGATATCAAAAGAAATTATCCAATAATAATCATTAACTAGATATACGACACACATCACTTTTAACTGGTCGTTGAATTATAATTGGAATTTCACACTGCTTTAAATAAAGAAATTAAAAATGAAATTGGCCTGCAACTTTCTGTCGTCTGTTGTGATTTTAGGAATTTATAGTTGTTAAAACGAGCACATTTTTCTTACATTAAATAATTATTATTTATTTAGATGTCATGGGGTATTAATGGCTTAAATGATATTCACTGAATTATAACAGTTATACTAAATGTGATTTGTTGGCAGGAAATAAGGAAACAACCTCTCGTAAATATTAGATGCGAGCACCGAAATTGAGTAACTTAAACAGTGCTGAACTGTCTTTTATCAATAACTTGGGCGATTATATTTAGCTGACGACTGATAAGGAAAGTAACATGATTTTCAAGTGATCAGTACTAACCCACCTGAACTTTGGATTTCTTCTTTATTAGATGAGCTAGGAATGCATATCGGAAATTTCATGCTTAATGAATTAACGGAGTTTGGTAATGATTTTTTCTGCGAGAACTTATAGAATTATTACTGGCAATCAACGGCACGGAGAATATCAAGAAACCTGTTTCTCCGAATTTTTGTTTCTTTTCAGTAAATGATTGCTGAAGGGAAAGTATATGATAGAATTTGGAATCTAATGTTTGAGGCCAGTTATTTAGAATAAACATCCAGACAACTACGCTAAATGAGCGTTAATTGTCTTGTTTCCTATATTCGTCTCAAGGCCTGTTTGTCTGCGTTGAATAATTATGGATAATTATGTAGTTTTCCCACAAAAAAACGTTTGTCTCCTTTGAAATAATATGAATTTGAATCCTGGAAGAACAAAGCTTATCTTTAATTGATTTTTTAAATATTCACTAAAATGTTATTTTAAAATGCTATTAAAAAATCTTTATTTTATTATTTGAGCTTTAATTTATTATTTAAATATAAATGCAATATTTAGGATTTAAGAGTGTGTGTGTGAATTAATTTTTTTATTTTTTTGGTCATAAGAGTGATGAATGAGTGGAATAGATTACAAGACAGTTAGTTGTGAGTGCTTTGTCGTTGAATGAGTTCAGAGCAAGATATGATAGGTATTGTACTGTGATGGTTGTTGATGTTAGCGGACCTCCCACTTATGAGCCTGTGGAGTAACCCTTTTCTAATAAATAATAATAATCAATTGTAATTTAAGTTGGAACCGCAGATCACTCATGTAGTAAATAAAATATGGGATATGTCATTTTTTTACTATTTCAACAAACTAACTTAAAAGGTTAAAAATATTATATTCTACATGGATTTAAAATACACTACACTGCGGAATTCTAAGTTTGAGAGGAATATATCCTCTGAAATTTCTAATTTCAGCCTAAATAAAATAAATTTAGATCATAACTAGAAATAAATATAAGGATATTGTAATTTATATAAAATAATATAATAAGAATTTATAGAAATTTAATTTATATAAAATATTGCAATGCCCAATAAACAACTGTCAGTGGCTCTAACAGGCACTTAAGCGCCCATGATCTTCCAGGTATCCTTGGATTTCCTAATCCCTAATCCGTATTTCATAATCCTATTACCCAGTTTGTCTGTTCTGAGGGACAAAAAAACCTGAGTTTCCGGAAGAAAACACCCTATACTTCTGTATGAAAAGCCCTGATAAAGGTTCTTCGTGTCCTAGACGGGAATCGAAGCGAGGTCTTTCAAACCAAATAGCTCCGTCTATATCGACTGAGCTATGGAGGCTCAGCAATAAATATACTATATTAAATATATTACCTGTTAGATATTTATGCTTTTAAACATATATACAATACAATACAATAAATCCCAATATTAAAATTTATTAAAAAAAAAAGGAAATAAAGATGGCTGCAGTAACTATGGGGAAATTAGTCTACTAAATTCAGAGTAAAAATATATATATGCAGGAACATTAAAAGAGAAACTAAACAGTGTTGTAGAGAACAAAGTACTAGAAGAAGAGGATGGATTTCGAAAAGGCTCCGATCTTGCACAGACTCAATTTTTACTCTAAAATTATTAATCGAAAAGAAGAGAGAATTTCAAAAAGAAATTCTCTCCTCTTTTCGATTCGTGTCCTAGACGGGAATCGAAGCGAGGTCTTTCAAACCAAATAGCTCCGTCTATATCGACTTTTTTTTTTTTTTTTTCACAGCTGAATGACATATTTATTTCCCCACCAATACACGTTCAGTACATATATGAATATACCTATTTTTAAAATAAAACAATTTATGACTTCATTTTATTATATTTTTTTCTGAAATACATTTTTATTTATGTTTGTTTAAGAATAAATACCTAAAAATCAACGGATAAAATGGTTTACAAAAAAAAAAAAAATTCTTAGCAGAGCGTGGTTTCGATCCACGGACCTCAAACTTTTGCAATTATTTACATCATAATGAATTCTATATACAATATATACATTTGTTATACCATTATTTCAATCGAAGTTTTATTTTATATTATATCATCATGTTATAATGTAGTTGTTACATTACTGTTCTCTTAAAATGCCTTAACTTCCTTTACTTATAAACAGGGAATCTCATCTGTTAGTTACATACACATTATTTTCTCTATTACATCAATTAAGGTATAATTAGGTATAATTTAAGGTATAATTTTTTTTTTAAAATATACAGTTAATTCTATTTACATACCATATATATAATTATATATCACACTTATTATATATTTAGCAATCTATATATTCTACAAGATAAATCATATATACATCTGTACAGCGAAATAACATTCGCATGCAATGAAGTAGGAGAGCACTTTTTTTTTTCCTGCGGTAGGAGATCTGTTCCAAGTGACTCAGGTGCTGTTTCCTCTGGTGGACGTGGAGAGTTAGTATCCTTCCGAATTTACTTCCGATTTGCCCCATTTCCACTAGGAGTGATGAAGGTGTCGTTCTGTTGTTGGTTGGAGGGTTCATCTGATGTAAGGTTGGAGGTTAAGTGTGTCCATTCTTCTGTAGTCATTCTTCTGGACTGGACCGAATTGGTGATCTCCTCCTGGATGTAGTGATGTAATTTCGATATTGTTCCGGGACTGTCTTCCCTTCCATACGCTTGGTCGCGCCTGTGAGCCCAAATTGCGTACATCGTTAGGATTAGAACAATTGTTTGCACCCTGTTTATATGTTTTCCTTTTAGCCAGAATAACATTTCTTCATTGATTACTTTGATTTCTGGAAGCCATCTTTTAACGGCTTTCCAAGTTACTTCTGTTTCCTTGCAATATAACATTAGGTGGTATAGTGTCTCCGGTTCCTGGCAAAACTGACATGTTGCATGCCCTTCAAGGGATATACCTTTAGCCACTATCCACATCTTGGTTGGTAGGCAGGCATGGTGTACTTTAAAGAAGAAGGTTTTATACTTTGGATGTATTGGGAGCTTGAAGCTATTGTTTAATACTGGACTGAGTGTGATTTGTCCTCTTCTTAATTCTCTGTGTTGTGGTATGGGAATGGTTGTTCTGCTTAGTTTGTAGTATGTTGCTTTTGTTTTTTGACTTATTAAGGTTTCAGTGTTGATGCGCTCTGTTACAAATACGTATCCCTCCGCCATCTCTGTAAACATTCTGGGAACTCTTCCGTGAATCTCTGGCATTGTGCTGATTATTCTGTGTGGAAGGCATTTCTGTAGGAATGCTATTGCATATCCGTGGTATGACTTGGTGTTTGCTGTTTCTGCCGTCTTCGCTCTGTTGATAACTGTTTTTAAGTGGATATTAATTAGACCTAGACCTCCTGCTTCTAATTCGTGAAAGAGCGTTGTTCTCCTCATCGGTTCGTACCGAGAGCCCCAGATGTAGGTGGCGCACAGCCTGTGGATCTTGTCTGCCCATTGCCCATGGTACGGGATGTTGTTCACTTTGTACCAGATGCGAGAGGATAAATATATATTGCATATTCGCGCTTTTCCTCTTACAGATAGTTGTCTTGGGCGCATAGTATTTATTTTCCACGCAACAGCTGCGTGGAGTTCTTTCCACTGTTTTTCATACGTTTCTGGGCCGCCTATTTTAACTCCCAGAACCGATAAGTATTCCTGAGTTCTTATGCCTTGAGGAATCTCAGGGTTCTTTTCCCATTTTCCTATTAGCATGCAATGAGATTTATTCAGGTTTACTTTCAGGGCAGAAGCTCTTGCAAAGGCGTCTAGTAATTTCATTGACTCTTCAATGGATGTTTCCGTCTCTAGGGTTAATGTGATGTCGTCAGCATATGCCAATATTTTTGCTTGGCTCTCCCCGTGAATGTTTGTTCCCTTGATTTCTTTGTTGGAGTTGATTGCTCTGATGACTGGTTCTAGTGCAAGGACGAAGAGGGCCATAGAGAGGGGGTCTCCTTGTCTCACTGAGCATTTCATTTTAAAAGATGCGGATAGCTTCCTGTTCACGATTACTTGACTTTCTGCATTCTCGTAGAAAGTTTGCAGCCAGTTCCTAAATTTTGGGCCAAATCCCATTTCCTCTACAACTTTGAATATATATACGTGGCTTATGGTGTCAAACGCCTTTTCTATATCCAAGCCTAGTAGGACACAGGGTTTGTCAGTCAGAATGTAGTACTCGTATACTGATCTTAAATGAGTAATTGTGTCTGCTATATTTCTGCCCTTAATTGCACAAGTCTGTGCGGGAGATATTAATTTCTGTAGGTACTTCTGGATTCTATTGGATAGGATTTTTGAGATGATCTTGTAATCGGTGTTTAAAAGTGTTATCCCTCTCCATTGCTTTATGTCTTTTAATATTTCTGTGTCTGAAGTTTTCGGGATAAGTGTGATGTACCCTGTGCTGAATCTGTCTGGTTTTATTTGTGTTTGGTATATTGCTTGGGTCATTCTCATAAATAAATGCGCTAATTTTTGGAAGTAGTGCTTGTAAAATTCGTTTGTAAGACCGTCTTCTCCTGGGGATTTCTTGTCTGGTAAATGCCTTATTGTTTGCCTGAATTCTGCTGCTGTTATCGGGATGTCAAATTCTTCCGCCTCATCGACTGAGCTATGGAGGCTCAGCAATAAATATACTATATTAAATATATTACCTGTTAGATATTTATGCATTTAAACATATATACAATACAATACAATAAATTCCAATATTCAAATTTATTAAAAAAAAAAAAGGAAATAAAGATGGCTGCAGTAACTATGGGGAAATTAGTCTACTAAATTCAGAGTAAAAATATATATGCAGGAACATTAAAAGAGAAACTAAACAGTGTTGTAGAGAACAAAGTACTAGAAGAACAGGATGGATTTCGAAAAGGCTCCGTTCTTGCACAGACTCAATTTTTACTCTAAAATTATTAATCGAAAAGAGGAGAGAATTTCAAAAAGAAACGCACGTGGCCTTCATTGATTATGAAAAAGCCTTTGATAAAATTAATAGACAAAAATTATTTAAAATATTAACCGATTTAAATACTGTATACCAAACTAGTTCTTACAATTATCAGAATGGAAAAGACCTATCAAGAGAAGTACGGCAAGGATGCACCCTACACCTTTACTTTTTAATATATATATATATATATATATATATATATATATATATATATATATATATATATATATATATATATATATATATATATATATATATATGGTGAATTTTAATGCCACCAAGCAATTCTGTTTCATTTCCTAGCAAGAAAGACTTTGCTTACTCTCCCTCACTTTTGACAATATTTTCGCCGGCCAGGACAGTTTTCTCTTCTTGGAATGACTTTCACATCTAACCTATCATGCACAAGGACATTGGATCCATAGCCTTCTTCATCCTCCCAAAACTTTGGTATTTTTTCTTGTTCTAAAGTACTTGTCTCCTGCCACTTTATAAAGCTCAAATCTGCCCAACCTTAGATTACTATTCCCACATTTGGAGATGATTCACCTAAGACCTTACTCAGAATGCCTGATTGTATTCGGAAGAGAACAATTCGCTAAATTGATGATCCACTCAATTACTGATTCCCTCCATGCAGTTTCCCATAGAGGCGCTGTTGTTGCATTGTCTTTTCTATAAATATTTTTATGGGATACCGCACTGAACTGGTCACTACCATTTCTCCACGTTTCTCTAATCATGTAGAAACACTCGAGCATCTGCTGGTGTTAACCCTCATACACAGTTCAGCTCCAAACCTATCGAACCGACCTCTTATCTTGTTTCTTCATTTCTTAGAGACAGCAACTGTAAAGAACAGTCTTCCCCATACCGTTTTTCCCGATGATTACGCCCATCAGGTATGGATACATTTATATACCGTATATATATATTTTTTTTATTTTTTTTTTATTTTTTTTTCAAAAAGAAAGCAGGCAACAGGAGTGGATGAGTTCTGAATTTTGAGTGAACCGACCCTGAGAGCAGATGTTTTCAAATCTGATTGGTCCAATGGTCCATTATCATAGTCAACTCGTACCGAAATTACTAGTTATAAAGAAGTAGTTTTATTTAAAACTGTAATTTACATTCTTGATTCAGTTAGTCTTTTGCTTCGCATCTAGTTCACGGTAGAACTGGTAAGTATTATTATTACAAATTTCTGGGACTTGCTAGTTACGCTACAACTGATGAAGTTGATGCATCGCAATATTTTTCAGTTAATACATCTTCCATTGTATCAACTTCGTCCGTTGATCGTCACCACCGGAAAATGATTTAAATGAACGTCAGTAGTATACTCCTATTTCTGTTGAAGTGAAGTGAACTTTTTTTTTTTATGCCCTATTGTCTACAATGCAGCAATTACTGATGTTTATTACTGCTATATCATACCGACAGCAAAGTGTGATTATATCTTTTTTTTTTTTTTAATTTAGGTCATATATTTGATGTACTATAATTAATGTCTAATTGAATCTGGGAATTTCCCGGCAGAGAAGCAATTTTTTTCCACTATGAAACCTGTTATTACAACTTCAGCCATGAAAGAACGATCAATAACTACGTAATAGACAGACAGGTCTTGATTATATATATATATATACCTGTTAAACCAACGTATAAATGAAGGCTTTAGCATGTAAAAAAAAAAAAAAACATATGCTAAGCATTGACGCAGGTAAGTTAAAATTTCCTTCTCTCAGTTTGCGTTTTTATGTAACCAAATTGTACACAATTGTTTCCATATCATACAAAAATAGTAACGCTAAGGGGAAGGTAATTCATTAAAATCTACGTAATTATGATTTATGATTTTCGATCAACGTCGCAAGCGCCCTTGACTGTTAACTTTCTTGAGGAAGTTTAATTTGTAAATAGAAGGCAATGACGTCATCAAGTTTGTGACATCCAGTATTTTTGCAAAGATTTTTCCTGTTGTCATGTGTAACCTAATTAAAGAAAGAAAGCAATTAAAACAACATGTGTGTGTGTGTGTCCTGTAATTCTACTTGAAGAACCTTCGTTTTGTTTTTAAAGCTCATACAACATGTAATCAGCACAACTCATGACGTTAAGAGGTAAAAAAATAATAAAGGAAATAATCGTAAAAGGGCACTTTTCTTAATCTCATTTTTTTATAGTGAAATTTCACTATACGCCATTATCATTATTGACACCTCCATGGGATCCAAGGACTTATCTCGAGAAATCGCTTTACACAACACTGTCCATCGTAATGCTGCACAATCACCACTGCGTCATCTACCAGCCACTACATAATATTTTTTGTCTGTTGTTAATTGCGTGTATTCTTTAGGTCGATTTGCCTGTGTTGCATGAAAAAAAAATTCCGCTAGCTTCATACCAGATCAGCTACATTATATTTGAACTAGAGCCGTTTTTTTTTTTTTTTTTTTTTTTTTTGCCGTACGCACATACACAAGCTATAGACATTATTTTGTTCTTAATTTTGCCATGAAAATAGTTCGACTGAACGACTCGACAATTTTAATAAGAATCCAAAATAAAATTCTAAATAATGATAATATTTGTTTTATTACATTTCAGGAATCTAGTGAGATATTATTTTTATTTCTAGCAATAAAAATGGCTTTAATTATAGCGAAAAAAATATATTAATTCATTTTTTGCATGATTTCGATTCCATTTCAAAATAGAATTATGATGAAATAAAAATTACTGCCTTGTGATCTGTGCATTATGCCACTGAGGTTAGCAAGTTCCACCATTTATATACACTGCATCCCATTGTCGTTATTACAGGTTTTTTTTTTTTTTTTCTTCTTCTTTTCGATAGAACCATTATGGGTCAGCCAAAACAGAATTCTTTGAATTCTGTCGACCAGTGGTATGTATAAAAATCGGGCGATTGTATCAGAAGTTCTAAATCGTTTTATTGAATATCCATTTTGATTTATATACTCTTGTTCGGAAGTTTACAAAGTGGGAGACGCGAGTGGTTTTCGGAGAGGTGGTGTGTGTGTGTGGAGGGGGGGGGGGAATGTGCTGTTGATATGATAGACTTTTTAATTTAACGATATATGGGAAAAACATTATCAAACCTTTTGCTTAGTTGAGGGTGGTTTCGTTGCCATGGTGTAGTACTGTAGAACTGAAACTCGTAAAGCTTTGGCAATTTTAGAAAGTAAACGATAACAAACGTTGTTATAAATACTTCAAATGTACTCTTCAAAATTAAAATTCATCGACAGTATAACGCTAGAAGAAACTGCCTCTATGTAGTAATGCTTTATATTTGAAATTTTTATATTTTGTTGTATATTATATTAAAAAAAAAAAAACACGTGTATAAGCACAGTTAATTTACCTGTCAAATCTGTTTAATTTGCATGTGATGGAACGCGGGAGAGGGGGTCTAGAAAATATTTCAAGGCTGGGAATCTTTACTGTAACAATAAATTGTGGCTTAAGCCACAGTTGAATTTCATTAAACTTGCATGGTAAGGAATTTTTTTGGTTTCAGTAAGAACATTTTTACGTCAAGATTTGACGTAAAAATGTTCTTACTGTAACCAAAATTGAACCACATTCTGAACCTAGTTTATTACATTGCATTCATCCCAAGGTGGAGTTATTGTTGTATATAATTTCTGTACATTTTGTTCCCTTTATGTTCTTGAAAATGAGAAAAAAATTGGAATCGCTTCATAAATTTTTGTATTTAACAACGATGCTTACACACTTTGCGACACGCACCTGAAAACATAGGCAAGGCTATGTTTTTAGGTTTTTAAATATTAAATAACTATTAAATATTATTAGCAATGATTTTATAATTACGATACTAGGCAATTTCTAAATTTGCTATAAGCATTGTAATAAAAATTATACCTCTCCTTTTCAGTTATTTGTTTTTCTCGAATGGTAAGAATCACTTAGCATAGAAATATAAATGCAAGGGAATGTACACAACATGACTCAAGTTGTATTCAGTAGTAGAGAGAGGTGAGAGGTAGAGCATTTAATATCATAAATTATCATTTTAATTCGTGCGAATGCAGCTCAATTAGAATATCCAAGGTCAACTGAAGGGATGCATTAAAAACAGACACGTGATTTTAAATGTTAATGATGACTTTCAATACGACTCGGGAAGTAAGTGCAGTTTAGTAAAAATGTAGCCAAAATATCTGTATGCATTTTAGTAGGAAATAAGAAATAATATAAAAATTGATGCGTTTTTTTTTTTTTTTTGGCTAAATATTTATCAAATTATTCGTAACTATAATGGAGAAGATCTGAAAAATGTTCCTGGGAGATCGATTGCTCTCGGCGCTATTTACTCAACTATAACTATTTAAATATGAACTTAAGCTTTGATCTATCGGGCATTTCAATAAACTCTAGTGAGAAACTAGTGAAAAACTCTAGTCTGTGATGAGAACCAACAGTTCAGAAGAGCTGTCAGGCAGGCCAGTGAAACCTAATTTAAGCACTAATAAAAGATGGACATACGGTTTTCTAGGCAGAGCTTGTGTCATTTAGGTAGTGTAAACAAAGGCCACTCAGATGCTGAAGGTTATATTCTCGTAAGCTCTCTGGTAATATATTTGGCTATAAAATAGTCTTGGATCAATAATATCCTCCATTTTAACTTAGCATGCATATAGGATTTTTATTATATCGTCTTCTAAACTGTATCTGAAAATTTACAAATATATACGTGGGTGGTCTGAAAAGTTCTCGGCCTCAACCATAAAGGCAACACTTTCGGCAAGATGTTTTGGTACATCTGTCATAAGCATCCATGTGAAATTGCAAGTCATTCTATCAAGTAGTTTTTTCTATACAGCTGTCTGAAGCAAAAGTGTTGTCTGTATCCCTTGAAATGGATAAAATTGAGTATCGCACAGTTATAAAATTCTTTGTAAAAGAAAGTTTAACGCCAAAAGAAATTTATTTGAAGTTCATAAAAGTTTATGGATACTCTTTTCCTTCGTTTTCGATAACTAAGAAATGGGCTTCCGAGTTTAAACGTGGCCGTACAAGCCTTGAAATGATCCACATGAAGGACATCCAAAAAGTGTAACAACACCAGAAATCATTGATCAAGTGCACGATATGGTATTGGATTACCGGCAAGTCAAAGTGCCTGAAATTACTAAGACTATAGTCATTTCAAAAGAACGTGTAGGATATATTTTGCATGAAGAATTGCAAATGAAAAAGCTTTGCTCAAGATGGGTGCCGTGCAGATCAAAAACGCACTCGGATGAAAATCTCTGAGTAGTGCTTGGGGCGTTTTGACAATAATAAAAAGGATTTTATGCGTCTATTTATTACTATGGATTAGATTTAGATTCACCATTACACACCAGAATCCAAACAGCATTCAAAACAGTGGACAGAAGGCGGTTGTTCAGCGCCAAAGAAGACAAAGTCGGGTCCATCAGCAGGAAAGATCGGTCTTTTGGGATGCTAACGGCATTTTGTTTATTAATTATCTTGAAAAGGGTAAAACAATAACCGAGGAATATTATTCCGATCTTTTAACCTGACTAGACGAAAAAAATCGTGAGAAAATACCCGGTTTGCAGAAGAAAAAAAATCATATTTCACCAGGACAATGCACCTGCCCACAAAGGTGTTTTGGCAATGGAAAAATTAAGGGATCTGCACTATGAATTGTTGCTACATCCACCCTATTTTCCAGATTTGGCTCCTCTGACTTCTATCTCTTCCCAAAACTAAAACTCTTTCTCGCTGGTCAGCGTTTTGATTCGAATCAAGAGGTGATTGCAGCTGTAGAGGGGTATTTTCCAGATCTTACTGAGAACCACTACAGGGACGGAATAATGGCGATGGAGCATCACTGGAATAAATGTATTAGTCTTAAGGGAGATTATATTGAAAAATAAAAATAATTTTGAAATTATAAATTCGTTTTTTCATTGTTAGGCTGAGAACTTTTCAGACCAATAACGTGTATATATATATTTTACCGCGCGCTCGCTCTCACACACATAGACACACATTTACTAATAAAATTCTCCCGCGGCCTACTAGTGGGCCACACTTTGAGAAACGCTGCCTTATGTCATGAGTAGTCAGATGACCGCAATATCCACCCGACGATTTCACTTCGGGTGTTGCCATTCTTAGTAACTTTTTTTTTTTTTGTGGACTATGCGCAAACAACAGGATATGTTTGTATCAAAGGTGGAGATACTCATCAAATTGTATCCTTTCTGTCTTCATGATAGCGTTACCTTTTTCATTATTGCAACCTTAATATTGTCGTTTGCACAAAGTATATCAAAAACACGTGTATATGTGTATTACACACACACACATATATACACAATTTTGTGGATTGTGCATATATGTGTTATACAAATAGACCAGAGTTATACAAACAGATGCTGGCACATCTGTTTGTATAACTCTGGTCGAGTTATACAAACAGATAGTATTAAAATATTTGTTAAAGTATTCCTTTACTATGCAAAAAATTAATTGTATGCTATGTACTGCGTCGAAATAATATTGGACCACTCTACTGTTTTGAACGAAACACGGCGATATATTTATTCCTATCTTCACAAATCGCCTATACTTCTACGAGTATAATCGAGTACATGTGCATACTACCAATGGTATGGAGAGAATTTATGGATGTTGAAACAGGCAGGGCCGTTTTAAGGTAACGGCGAACCCGGCGCCGCCTGGGTCCTGCTCTTTAGGGAGCCCCCATTCTCTTATTTCTTTAAAATAGAGAAACCAAACAAATTTTTAGTGCTTGACATGGGCCGGTTAAAATATTACATAACCCTAATATAACTTGATGCAAAGTATTTTATGAAAATGTTATGAGAAAGAACTCAGAACTCCATTGAAAGCTTAATTTAGCTTGTCGATTGTCGTTTTCAAACTCCGGTTACAAGAAACCCCGGTTAAACAAAAACTGCTATCAAACTTCGTTTTATTTCGGTGCTAAGCCATGAGTTACTCACTTTTATGGAATTGACCAACGCATCGTTGATTACGCTTATGTGCAAAAGTTTTGTGCGCCAAAGCCGACATAACGCAAATCGAACCTTGGAAAGTATACCGGCACTTCTAAATTTCTATTTCGAGCACTACAAAATATAATACATAAACGAATAGAAACTTTTTAAATCTCGAACAACTTTCATAGCTGGAATGCCGCAAGAATGAATGAATCTTCTCGTGGCCTGCAGGTGATTGTTGAGTATCAACTGTAATATATACATCGCAGTTCAAGTTCAGCTTTCTGCATTACAAGTTTAAACTAGTAGATAAGTATATTGTGTTATTGTCTTGGTCTAGTTTGAAAATAGTTAGAAGTTATAGGCGAGTCATAGGGGTATTTGGAGAACACGCTTCCCCTCAGTATAAAACGTTACGATAGTGGTTGTGCCAAAGGAAAGAAAATCAAAGAACAAGCAAAGGCTATTCAACACTTCCAAAACTAACAACATTTTTTAAGAGTAGTGAAAGTGAAGTTGTTGGGGAGAATGAAGCGCGTAGGGAAAGGGAAAATACAGAATCGCCAGCAAATCCTTGTGCAGTAATAGTGTACAGGAAGAAACAACCTCTGCTGGTGCTACAGCATACCTAAGTACAAATAATGACAATTGTAAGAGTTCAAATCCCGGACTATGGCCAATGGTAAATCATTATAAACACACAATTGGTAATCCAGTTCGACAGTGAGTGTCATTACTGGATAGAAGTATTGAAAAGAATAATTGCAGTTATAAAATTTTTAGTGTCTAGAGGCCTGCTGCTAAGAGAAGACAACCAAACCATAGGCTCACCTAGGAATGGCAATTACTTAGCCATTTTTATGTGAACATATAAAGAAGTATGGTAATGCAGGAAAGGTGGTCCCCATCATACCTATCAGCTATTATTTCTGAAGAATTCATACAAATTATGGGAGTTAAAGTGTTGAAAACTATTGTTGCTGAAGTACAGAAAGCTAAGTATTATTCCATATCGGTGGATTCAACACCTGATATCACACACGTAGACCAACTGACATTTATAATACGATATGTTTCTGGAGGTATTTCTAACGAGAGATTTTTACAGTTTATTCCCATTCATGGGCATAAAGCAGATACTCTCGCTGACGTAGTCACGACTTTTTTGGGTCAAAATAATATACCACTAATGAAATATAGAAGTCAGTCCTATGATAATACAGCAAATATGTCAGGGCATTATTCAGGATTACAGGCTAAAATTAAGGAACGAACTAAATATTACTATTATTATTATTACTATTATTACGGGCAACTCCAGGGAGTCATTAGACTCATCGAGGGAGGCCCCAAATCATATTCATCACAACTATCTGACATTCATACAGTATCTATCATACCTCGCCTTAAACTCATTCACTGTCACAGCATCCACCACAGACTCAGGGAGCGCATTCCACTCATTCACTACTCTAAAAGTAAAGAACCCAGCTCTAACACCTTTACTAACCACACTTTTGCCCAGTTTCCATGGATGTCCCCTAGTCCTCCCACAACCAGCCCTGTTCTCAAAAATATCTTCTGAATTAATTTTATAGAAACCCTTCAGTAATTTGAATGTCTCAATCATATCTCCCCTCCTCCGCCTATCAACCAATTTTTGCAACCCACAAATCCTCAACCTGTTCTCATACGGTTCATTCCACAGACCTGCTATCATCTTGGTCACTCGCCTCTGGATCCTCTCCACCTCCTCCCCATCAAGAAGAAACCTAGGTGACCAAATATGAGCACAGTAGTCTAGATGGGGTCTTATCAAGGCTCGATACAGAGGAACAATAACCTGCTTGTCTCTGCTTGTCAACGTATTCTTCAGCAACCAAGTGATTTGATGAGCTGTTTTGGTCACTTTTGCAATGTGTCCCCTAAATTTCAATTCCTTATCTACCAACACTCCTAAATCTCGTGCCTCATCAATTTCCTGGAGCACGGTTCCACCAATGCAGTAAACTGCCGCCAATCTTTTCACCCCAAAATGCATAACCTTACATTTTGCCACATTAAACTGACATCCATTCTCCTTAGCCCAGACGTCCAATCTATCCAAATCATCCTGCAAAATTTTGACGTCATCTGCATTCACTATTGCCCTACCCAACTTCGCATCATCCGCAAACAAATGAACTGTTCCTCTCAGATCATTTCCTATATCATTTATGAACAAATTAAACAGCAGTGGTCCAAGAACAGATCCTTGTGGCACACCACTAGTCACAGGCCGTCTTGTGGACTCTACTCCCGAGTAAACCACTCTCTGATATCTCTCCGTCAACCACCCTCCTATCCATCTCACCAACCCTATGTCCATTCCCATATGCTGCAATTTACTGATTAGAATTCCATGTGGAATCCTGTCAAAGGCCTTGGCGAGGTCCAGTAGAATCACCGTAAACCCATTACCCTTATCCAGTTCAGCCGTCACTGTGTTATAATACGTGAGCAAGTTACTGAGGCATGACTTACCCTTCACAAAACCATGCTGTCCCCGATACAGTATCCCATTTTCTTCTATCCAATCTTGTATTTTCCTCTTGACTATTTTCTCTAAGACCTTCACAATGATTCCTGATATGCTAATCGGTCGGTAATTCACAACAGCAGTCCTGGAACCACCTTTATGCAGTGGAACTATTTTCCCCTCTTTCCACCCGCTCGGGACTAACCCAGACCCGAGACTCAAATTAAACAAAATGGTCAAGGGTACTGACAATTCTTTAGCTGCTTCTCGTACAACACGAGCTGGTATACCATCCAATCCTACAGATGTATTGACATTGAGGTTATGCAATAGACTACTCACCTCCACTTCATTCACCACAATTCCCGTATAATCCACTGGTTTATTCGTTTCTGCAATGTCACCACCTGGACAATATACTTTTGCAAAGTGCTCACTCAGTAACTCAACTATCTCAACTGATTCAGTTACCTCCCTACCATTGGCATTCTTTAAAATCAATCTGCCATGTACATTTTTCCTTTTACTTGCTACATATCTAAAAAACTGTTTAGGATTCTCTTTAGCCTGCATGGCCAATGTTCTTTCGTAATCCTTTTTTGCTTTTCTTACCACACTCGTCACCCTTCTGGCCTGCGCTATATACCGTTCATGTGCCTGCAGGTCACCCTTCTCCTTAAATTCCCTCCATAGTTGTTTCTTTTTTTGCAGCTCCAGCTTAATGGTGTTATTCATCCATTTAACCCCTACTTGATTTATTATTCGGACTCTAGGTATACAGTCAGCCATTGCTTCATGCAAGCACTTCTTAACTACCTCCCATGCACTATCAACTTCTAGTCCTTGCAGTTGTACATGCCATGGCACTGAACCAATCAAACTCCTAAGCCTGTCATACTTTCCAGCCCGATAATTCCACATGTACCCTGTCTTAATTGAAAATTCTACACCTTTAGCCACCTCCCAAGTTAAGACCCTATGATCACTCTCACCGATTGGTGGCAATGTGGTCATATTTGTTACAGCCAAATCCTCAGATGTAATTACTAGGTCAAGCACTCTCTGATCCCTAGTATTTTCCATTACATGCTGTGGCAGATAGTTATCCCTTAATAACCGCATAAAATCCAGTTCCTTCCTCCCGTGTGTCCTCTCTTCACTCCGATCAATGCGACCATAGTTGAAATCTCCCATAATAATCACCCTCCTTCCACCCATTTCTTCTATTTGCTTGTGCATACTGTCACCACCATCTTTTCCATCACCTGGTCTATAGCAGCACCCAATTGTATATTTAGTTCTGCTAGCCACAATCTCACACCAAATGGCCTCAAATGTGCTCTTTTCTCTATCCTGCAATTCAATTTCTATTCTCCTTGGCTGTAGCTCATCAGCTATCATCAACAATACTCCTCCCCCCATTTTATTCTCTCTGTCATTCCTGAACACACTATACCCATCACATTCAATCCCACTAGTTATATCATCTACAGTCAGCCATGTTTCACTAATACCTATAACCTGTGGTCTGGAAGTGCCAACCAATGCCAAAAACTCTTCCTTCTTGTTCCTAATACTCCTAGTATTAGTGTACATGAATTTAAGACCCCCATTAGCCCCAACCCTACCTTGATGCCTTATATTAACTATCCCACTCAGATTTGTTTTCCTTATTTGCTCTGGCATATTATATTCATTCTTACATTCAACTGCCTCCATAAGGACTGTATCTCTACTCCCCCCCCCTAACAAATCTAGTTTCCCTGAATTTGCACATCCACTACATTCAGCAACACTTTCTCAAGTCTTCTTACACCGTAACCATTCAAATGCAAGCCATCCATCTTATATAGATCCTTTCGCCCATCAAACTCACTCCACACATCCACAAATTCCACACCACTCGTCATACATAACCCACGCATAAAGTCATTTGCAATTATAGCCCTCCTTTTAAACATTTCACTGTCATACCTTGGCAAAAGACTAATCATTCTAACTCTCTCACTCTTTTCTTTTGCTACTCAAACAATTCATTCAGGTCTTCTATCATTTCCATTTTATCTCCTTTCAAATCATTCGTACCTGCCACAACAATCATTTCTTTCACCCTTTCCTTTTGCTCTCTAATAGACGCAGTTACGTCCTTTATGGTCGCACCAGGTTGGTACGATTTTGTCAAATCCTCTACTAACACACCTCGTACTAACGAGTCTCCATACAGCACTCTATCCTTCATTTTGTTCATGTTCACATTCATACGTCTATTTTTCCTGTCATACCTTTTATTATTGGTTGGTTCATTCAGTCTACTTTTGTTCATGCACTCTAGCTCTGTTTTGCTCTTTCTATCGCACTATTCAACAACGCGATCTCACTCAATGCATCTATCTCATCTTTTTTGTTCTCTGAGAAACCATTTATACTATCATTCACACTTTCTACATTCACATTCTCACAATTTTCATGTACAACCTTGCCGTTTCTTGTCATATCCCTTATTTCCTTCATTCTGAAGGTTGACAAAAATATCACACTCACGATCCGAAATACACTTCAATTCCGCATTCTCCCTACATTTTCTACACACATTCAATCCTTTATTATCATCTAACCACACTCCGACTGCACTCCGCAAAGCGTACATTTCACAGCTAGTACACTGACTCATTTCTTTTATGCTATCGTTCTTTGATAACGATGGCGAACCTTCATTACTGGCCGCGATTTTCCTTCGCACAGGTGCCATACTTATCTGTAACATGTTTTGTTACAGATAAGTAACAAAATGCATACAATATGCATTGTATATGCCATGCGCAGGACATTCCTTAAACCTTGTAGGTGTTCATGAAGTAAATAGTACCTTAAATGTCACCATTAATTTTGATTTTGTTCAAAATCTTTACAATTTCTTTTCATCTTCGCCTTATCGTTGGGAAATAATGGTTTCGCATTTGGGATCTCGGCTTAAAGTGTAAAGCATTTGTCAAGAACTCAGTGGTCTGCAGATGCAGATGCAGTAAGTGCTTTATACGAAAGCTATGAAGAAATCAGATCGAGTTTGGATGATTTAGGAGGGAGTCAGGAATCATCAGAAACATGGCTTACAGCTCAGGGTTTAAGAGACAAACTAGAAACAAATTTTCTAACTGTTTTTTGGAATGACATACTGAAATGATTTAACAGTGTGAGCCAAGTCCTCTGGAAAGAAATCATGAGTTTATCTACTGCCATGAAATTGCTTAAGTTCTTAAAAACATTTGTAACTGAGAAAAGAATCTGTTTTGAAGACTATGAATCCCAAGCGAAAGAAAAGTCACGGGATAGGAACTACCAGGATTCGTATAAACGAATAAAACAACGCAGCAGCAGCAGCAGCACTCTAACATATGTAGATGGTGGTAGAAACACAGACGACTCAGATGTGCAACTTAAGGGAAGCAGGAAATTTAGAGTGGACACATACTTACCGATCATAGATTCCTTGGTAACCAGTTTGGATACGCGAAAAAAAAAACAGCACGAAGAAATATTTAATAAATTTGGCTTCTTAGAAACTCTTCATACCTTAGATGATCAAGACACAAAAACTCACTGTGATGATCTAGCCATCTATAGCGAAGACCTTACTTCTACAGAACTATTCATGGAATGTCTCCACTTTGATGGATATAGAATCAGTGAAGAAAGCAAACGTAGGTGATGAGACCTTAACCACAAATGAAGAAGAAGACTGTGTTACCATTAACAAAATTTACGCTTATATGCATAATGAACATATATTTTCAGTATTTCCTAATATGGAAATCTCTATGAGGATTTTTCTTTCAATGATGGTTACTCATGCCTGCGGTGAACGTTCATTTTCTAAAATGAAATTACTAAACAATGAATTAAGAAACAGCATGGTACAGTCACGATTAAACTATCTAAGTTTAATGAGCATTGAACATGAGATTTTACAAAATATTAACTTTGATGACCTAATACATGATTTTGCCACATCAAAATGTAGAAAAGTCACTTTATAATGTTAGTTTAGCTATGGGGAAGCGTGTGGGTGGGAAGGAGTGAATTGTTGTGTTATTTTTGTTTTGAATATCGCCTTCACATTCACCAATGGAATTACTTGGGATTTCAAAATCGATGAGTATCTTATTATTATTATTACTGAACATTAGGAAATGTGATAAGGGCCCTCACATTTCTCTTCCCGCCGGGGGCCCACGAAGGTGTTGATTCAACCCTGGAAGCAGGTGGTGTTATCATAGGATGCTATATCAGTGACATGCCCGTTCGCGATATTGACAAAACACCTTATCACGCAAGATCAACTGAAAAATTGTCAGCTAATAGAAATGCGAAAGTGCTCCCAGATATGCAGAAATACTCGCTAACGTCAAGAGAGCAAAAGGCGATATAGAAATTTCAGAGAGAGATCATATGTGAATTCTGAAGTTTCGGTTTCTGTGGATGCACGTGATCCAAACGTTAGCTATAGCACATTGCAAATAACACCATGACTTGTCCTGATAGCGTTGGGAGTCCTGATATCGAATGCATCACACTATACCCTTTTCTAATCCGATAGTCGAGTGCAAGTACAGCATTCATAGCCTTCAATTCTAAATGCATCCTTTCCAACTTGTCCAACTGTGCAATTCGATAGCCTAGATGTAATAGTCTGTTACATCTAGGTTTGATATAAGTCCATATACGTGGTGTGGATTCTCGAATCTTTGGTTGAGTGTCTGGAAGGATTAATCCCTAGGTAATGCAATGCTTCCTGGATTGTAGCGATTTTATGGAACAGATTCGTCCATCAACATGATTATTTCAACATACCTCTGGTGGAATTCCTACACAGTTTGAGATAACTGATGTGATTCAACTTGACTTACCTACTTACCTGTATAGACGCTTGATTTTAACTTAATAAAACACCTTTGGGATTAATTGGAACATTGGATATGGAGCTGACAAATGCGTCCCACAACTGTATATAGATTATTGGTCATAATGAAGGAAGTTTAATCCATAAATACCGCACTGATAAAAAAACTGGGAGCACATGTCTGGAGGAGCTGAAAATATGATCAGGGAGACAAAGGATGCACACATGCTACTTGGTAGCGAGGTGTGTGTGTGTGTGTATTAACTAAAGTAACTTCTTATTGTCTTGCCTACTGACTTTTTTTTTATTTTTTATTTATGTGATGCGTGTATGTGACTCCCACTCTTAAGTGGTCATATTTTGAACCTGGTCATATTTTGTTTTCATCATAAATGCCCACGTTTTTGTCTGGATCGCAATTCGCGAAAACAGCATTGTCACTCTCGAATAGCTTCTTAGCACTAACGCTCGCATCATTAGTATGGTAATTATAATTGCATCAGGTATTTTTTGTTTCCCCTCTGCGATAATGGCATTGTTGTGGTCCGTAGTTGTTTACGTACCTTTATTCACCTGAATAAGAAAACGTTAGTTCATCACATTACTCTTAGGTGGCATTGGCATTCTGAGCGATTTGCTGTTTTCATTATTGATTAAGCGTGTGTTGTGCAGTACTGTACGATATTATGACATGTTTTCGATAATAAAATTTCAAATTTACAATCTCGCACGTGAAATAAAAAAATTCAATTGCTATACTGTAATAAATATTGAAATATGTATAATAAAATAGTAATATATATATTTCGAGTCTAGTCGATCTCTGGCAAGGGCAAGCGGGTTTTTTCTCCCGGTAACTCAGGTTTTTCGTCCCGTAAACTCAAGAAAATCGACTGTAGAACCGACACTATATAGACATTAACTATATTGTGTTATGGACTACGAGATGGCAGCACTTGTTGAGCCATTCTTTTCACTGCGTGCTGCTTAATTAGTGATAGCTTTGGGCAAGCTATCTCTGATGGTACCAGTGGAGATTGAACTGCCCACTCAGTCTTCAAATGTTAGATAGGGCTAAAACGGCCTCACCTACTCCCTATACCGGAATAAAAAGGAGTTAACGGATTTATATATATATATATATATATATAAATATATATATATATATTATTTTTTAAAAAAGTTTTATTTTAAAAATATATTTTTAAATTTTAAAAAAGCCGGTGTAGCTCAGTGGATGGTGGCATTTGCACACCATGGCGCTTGACCGCACGAAGGAAGACCTCTTGGTTTCGAATCTAGTCGGTAACTAGAAGAAATTTTTCTAAGCCTTTTTCGACCGGTTCCCGAGTTATTCGATCTCTGGCACGGACAAAGCGGGTTTTTCTCCCAGAAACTCGAGTTTTTCATCCCGTAAACTCAAGAAAATCGACCGTAGAACCCACATTATTTCAAACATTAAATACGAGTGTTAGGGAGCACGAGATGGCGGCACTTGTTGAGCCGTCTCTCTGTACTGCGTGCCGATTAATTAGCTATCTCTGATTGGGCACCAGTGGAGATTGACCTGACCACTCAGTCTCCAAAAGTTAGATAGGGCTAAACGCCTTTTTATACAGGAATAAAAAGGCGTTAGCTGATTTTTTTTTTTTTTAAATTGAATGACTACAAACCACGAAAAATGAAAACAAAGTTTAATTAGTTTTAGCTTGTATCAGCCTTCTTCAGGTGCACATTAAAAAGAAATAACCAGTAAAAAAAAAAAAAAAAATATATATATATATATATATATATTTGTGAGCACTTTGCAAGAATATATCATCCAGGTGGTGACATTGCAGAAACGAATAAACCAGTAGATTATACGGGAATTTTGGTGAATGAAGTGGAGGTGAGTAGTCTATTGCATAACCTCAATGTCAATACATCTGTGGGGTTGGATGGTATACCAGCTCGTGTAGTACGAGAAGCAGCTAATGAATTGTCAGTACCCTTGACCATTTTGTTTAATTTGAGTCTCGGGTCTGGGTTAGTCCCGAGCGGGTGGAAGGAGGGGAAAATAGTTCCACTGCATAAAGGTGGTTCCAAGACCGCTGTTGTAAATTACCAACCGATTAGCATATCAGGAATCATTGTCAAGGTCTTAGAGAAATTAGTCAAGAAAAGAATACAGGATTGGATAGATGAAAATGGGATATTGTATGGGGGACATCATGGTTTTGTGAAGGGTAGATCATGCCTCAGTAACTTGCTCACGTTTTATAACACAGTGACAGCTGAACTGGATAGGGGTAATGGGTTTACAGTGATATTACAGGGTCTACTGGACCTTGCCAAAGCCTTTGACAGGATACCACATGGAACCCTAATCAGTAAACTGGAGCAGATGGGGATAGATATAGGGTTGGTAAGATGGATAGGAGGGTGATTGAAGGAGAGATACCAGAGAGTGGTTTATTCAGGAGTGGAGTCTAAAAGACGTCTTGTGACTAGTGGAGTGCCGCAGGGCTCTGTTCTTGGACCACTGCTTTTCAGTTTGTTCATCAATGATATTGGAAAGGATTTGAGAGGAAGTGTTCACTTGTTTGCTGATGATGCAAAGTTGGGTAGAGCAATTGTGAGTGCACAGGATGTCAAAATTTTACAGGATGATTTGGAGGACTGGGCTAGGAAAAATGGATGTCAGTTTAATGTGGCAAAGTGTAAGGTTATGCACTTTGGGGTGAAAAGAATAGCAGCAGTATATCGCATAGGTGGAACCGTACTCCAGGAGATTGATGAGGCCAGGGATTTGGGAGTGCTGGTGGATAGGGAGTTGAAGTTTAGGGGACACATTGCAAAAGTAACTAAAACAGCTCACCAAATCACTTGGCTTATGAAAAATACTTTAACATGCAGAGAGAAGCAAGTTGTTGTTCCTCTGTATCGAGCCTTGATAAGACCCCATCTGGACTTCTGTGCCCAGTTATGGGCACCAGGGTTTCTTCGTGATGGGGAGGAAGTGGAGAGGGTCCAGAGACGAGTGACCAAGATGATAGTAGGTCTGTGGAATGAACCTTATGAGAATAGGTTGAGGATTTGTGGGTTGCAGAAATTGGACGATAGGCGAAGGAGGGATGATATGATTGAGACATTCAAATTACTGAAGGGTTTTTATAAGATTGATCCAGAAGATATTTTTGAAAATATGACTGGTGGTGGGAGGACTAGATGCCATGCATGGAAGCTGGGCAAGAGCGTGGTTGACAAGGGTGTTAGAGCTAGGTTTTTTACTTGGAGAGTGGTGAATGAGTGGAATAAGCTTCCAGAGTCTGTTGTGTGGGTGCTACGACCGTGAATGAGTTCAAGGCAAGATATGATAGATACTGTGTGAATGTTGAATAGTTGTTCCAGACATGATGTTAGGGCCTCCCTCGATGAGTCTGTCGACTCCTTGGAGTTTCCCGGAACAATAATAATAATAATATATATATATATATATATACTAGGGGGGGAGCTCTGCCCCCCTGGTGCCCAATCCCACAAGTTCTGGGCTCGCAAGCCGTTAAGCTTGTGAGCTTAACGGCTTGCGTAAGACATAAAAATGTTTCAAATTTCGGCTTATCTTTTTATATATATATAGAGAGAGAGTAGATATATATTTTTAATAATATACATATATATTTTTAATAATATATATATATATTTTTTCCAGTAGCCCATAACTATTTACCCTTTTCCCCGAATAAAGAGTTAGAGGATTTATTTATAGAATACAAAAAAAAAAAAAAAATATATATATATATATATGTGAATATTTGATTGGAGAGGAGTAAGATACTTCTCAAATATATTCTCTAATCTGAAGGTTGGAACTCATGGTAATCCAGTCACCCATCTTATGTTATTCCCTTTCATTTTTCTATAATTCTTTCTGGACTAAATCTTCATAGATTCATCTGTCCAGGGCGCTCTCGATCTATTGGGGATTTTTTTTTTCCCTTCTCATTTTCCTTTAAGCATGAGAAGGGGCATGCCTCCTACTGATCTTCCTTACTATACATGGTCCTCTATTTCCCACCTTCTTTGGATATATTCTTTTAAAAGCATTCTTTCAGCTCTCATTAACCTCAATATCCCGATGTTAGTCTTTTTATCCTTTCCAGATGATAAATATCTTAAAGAAAATAATCATGTAGATTTACTTTATTTGATCTCCCTAAGGTAAACTATTTATCAAAATGTTGTCTATCAGCTGCACTATGTTCACAAACTGATGAACATTTTCATTTTCATTTGACGAGAATCTGAATTATTTGAGTGTATGTCCATCATCTTCGTCAGAGGAAATAACTGGTCTTATTTCAAGAGATGACGATTTTTCATTAGTGAAGAGACTAAAGTGGCTGACATATAACTTTCAAGAGTTGTAGACAGTTTCCAGATGATGTGCAGGAAAAGAAAAATGAATGTTTTGAAAGTAAGTGACCATCATGGACAACTAGTTTAAACTGCTAGAAGGGGAAAAACTCTATTAACGTTTCGATGGACTTTTATACAATGGCTTAGCAGAAAAAAAGAGTGAGAGAGAAAGAGACTTATACAATGGAACCATAACATTCTTTCTTCTACAAGTCAGTGCCCTCCGCATCGTTCCAGCTATCTGCTGTGCTCTCCTCACAATTTTAGCAGTATGTCCCCGAAATTGTAGGTCCTTGTCCAGTCATTCCCAGATCTCCCATCTCCTCTACTTCCTGCAAGATATTCCTACCAGCGGCGTACTCTATATTCCATCTTTGCTTGTCAGATTTCAAAACCTTACACTTCGCCATAGTCAACTTATAACTTTCCCCACTCACTTGCCCTTTAGTCAGTATATTCAAGTATTCCTGCAAAGCCACAGCATCCACTCTACTCCTGATAGTTCTCCCCAACTTTGCATCATCTGCAAACGACTGCATATCACCATTCAGACATTTCCCAATATCATTAACATACAAGTTGAACAGATCCTTAGGATACACCACTAGTAACTTTCCTCTTCTGGGATATCGCTCCTCCATAGACAACTCGCTGATACCTATCAGACAATCAATTTCCAATCCAGCGAACTAATATACTGTTTAGCTCAGTCCATTCCAATTTAATAATTACCAGCTTGTCAGTGGCAATTTATCAAAGGCCTTTGCAATATCTAAATATACCTGTGTATGCATCAACTTTATCCAATGCATTTGTCACCCTGTTATAATAGGTAAGCATATTGCTAAAACACAATCTTCCTTTAACAAACCCATGCTGACCATCAAAGAGTATTTTTCTATTGTCAATCCAATTCAAAATTGGATTGACAATGGAAATCTTGATCCTAACTCACTTTTATAGCATGCCGACAAGCTGCTTTATGTTTTTGTCTTTTGTTTTGTTGTGTTTTTGAAATGTTCGTTAATTTGAATCTTCATAAATAGAGGAAACGAAAAATGATGCCTTCCTGTACTTAATTTGCATGTCTACAAAATATCTCAACATTTTCGTGGTTACACTGTAATATTTCAGCAATAATAAACATTCAAGAATAGAAACACAGTAACATGATTTACTGTGTTTCTGTTCTTGATATTAATATTAATTAATCGTTTAATAGTCTTAGTACCAAATGGGCTGCAATACAACAGACGAGTACTAACTTGTGAAAGAACAGAGAATGTTGTATCAGGCTAGTGGCACACCCAGAGGGGGGCCAAGGGGGCCCACCCCCCAAGAAAAAAATTGGAAAATTTTCCAAAAATCCAAGGATAAAATTCATTTTTTATTTATGTTCTGTCATGTCTTCTATTTCTATACTACTTATGAATTAGCGATCATTGCAGATGTTCATAGGTCGTATGCGATGCATAGTGTATATTCTCAAATGGTGTACTCAACCCCCAAGATTAAATCCTGAGTGCACCACTGATCTAGGCAAGCACTATTTTGCAAACCCAAAATTCAAGAAAACATGCAATATAATTAAAAACCAAAAAACGATATTTTTATGATTGAGATACAATTTTTAACCCAGTTGTGCCGCCCTCCGAACTTGTGGCTTCCAGGCATTGCAATTGCTTGGTGGGTTAAGAGTTCTGGTTGTAAATTATAATTATATTTTTCGTTGTTAGATAAGCATATTGTTCTTCAGTTTGTAGATATGTTTCATAATTTATTATGTATCCATTACTTATAAAGAGTTTATAACTGCATGATAATCAATTTTATCCATTTCAAGGGATATAGACAAGTGTATGGGCACTCTTCTATGATAGAATGACTTGCAATTTCACATTGATGCTTATGACAGATAAAACTTAGAAAAAAAAAAAAAATCCTGCCGATAATGTTGCCATCTATGGCAGAGGGTGAGAACTTTTCAAACCATAGCTTTCATAAGATTCCCTTAAGCATTTTTATTAAGCTAGCTTAGCCCTTGGGCTTGCCCCCATACCATATGATTTTGTATTAAGCAAGTAATGCTACTATCAGGGTCATTGTTAGGGTACAGTAAGTGCCCTCCTGTGTGATGAGTCCTTTGACTCCTTGAGGCGTCATGTAATAATAATATGCCATACCTAGGAAATCACTATTTTGCTGTCCCTAAATTCAAAAAAATAAGTAAAATAATAATTTAAAAAATGGTGTTTTTTAGTTGAGATACAGTATTGCCTATTTTTATTCGCTTCTAAATTTGCTGCTCCTAGGCATTGCCTTAGTTGCTTGGTGGGTTATGATGGGCTATACTTCTATTTTTAAAACAATCTTTTGCCACACATTAATAAATTATAACATACAAAAATCACATTTGTGTTTTAATCCTTTCCAAAGCATATGCAAGCAAAGGTTTGTGTGTAAAACAGCTTCATGACTCAATTACTTATACAATAAGGAAGATGACTTCACATCAAATTGCCTTATTATCCCATAATGCACAGCACACTTCCTTTCACACATGTACTGTATATTGCCATGCATTATGGGAAGGATTATTACCAAGACCAGTTTCGTTGCTTACTGAGGTGTCCAGTAGTGGCCAGTGAATATTTTAAGTGGGGTTGAAATAAACGCGGTGCTGCATATACAAAATAAGAAAAAATAATTCATTTTTTCCTAATCAGTAACCAATTTATTAACAAGTAAATTTACATATTAGAAAAATTACTTTATTAAAAATATTTCACCCTCACTACGAACACACACCAATAATAAGTTTCTACACAGAAATAGCGCGAGCAAGCATACAATATATCTGTAGTGACACTGCTCAACGAGCAGTGTCGGTTTCGACATTCTGACACTGTGTTAGATTACAGTGCATTCGTTTCATGTAATGATAATTGAGAAAATATAATTCTTTTCATATTTTCAACAGTGACACTCGTCATAATTCAGCCTTGTATTTATAATAAATAAATAATTATATGTTATTTTAACAGAATAAAATAAGATTTACCAAAAATATTTCACCCTCACCATACCACACACCAATAATAAGTTTTGTATCTCACAGAAATAACGCACGCAAGCATACAATTTATCTGTAGTGACACTGCTCAATGAGCAGTGTCAGATTCACTTGTTACATGCAGTGATAAGTGCAACAAATATCGGTGAGTCTAGCCGGAACTGACCGAACGTGATAATTCCGACATTGCGTTAGATCGCAGTGCATTTGTTTCATAATCTAAAGTGTCAATCGAACAATTCCAATTATTAACTATTTAATCAATGTTGAAACATAAGCTGTAACTTTTAACATGTTGTATTGCATTTATATAATGTTGCATGCATTGTTATTATTTATAAACACAAACAAAATTTAATTTTTTCGTTTTTTCCTTGGGGTTGCTGGAGTGTTGCAGGGTGTTTATATACAAGCCACCACTGGAGGTGTTCCTGCTAATTCCCATTAGCAGGAATTAGACTCATGGAGTGACTGAGAGCTAAATCAATCGAGAAGTCATATTTTCCATTTTCAAGTGACAAATATGGTGTATCATCATATTATTAAAATACTCTGAATTAGAGATAGTTGCATGAAAGCTTTTTTTTTTTTTTTGTTCCTTATAAAGTATATTATAATAGACAAATCATATTTGTTTTAATCCTTTACCCAAGCATGAGCAAACAAATGTATGTGAAGTATCTTCACAATTATGTCACTTGTGGTGGCAGATGCCCCCAGATCAAATTGCTCTAGATACCTATAATGCACAGCATACTTACTTTTGGATCTTTATATTGCTGCATTATGGGAAGGGCTACCACCCAGACTGATTTCAATCTTTATTGAGGTCTCATCAGTGGAAGCTAGACTTGTGGAGATACTGAGAGCTAAATCAATTCCAAAGTCATATTCTTCATATACAAGTAATGTGAATTAATTTTAAATCATATACAAGTAATGTAAGTTCATTTAAATCCATATATGAGTAGCATAGTCATAAATATACTTTATATGCCACTTTTGTTTGCTTTTGCTTAGGTAAAGGAGTAAAACAAAAATAATAAGCTCTTGTCTATTATAATATACTTTGTAACCACCAGAAAAAACTTTCCACCATATGTTTCCTTAATACTCACAAAAGCAGATATATTAAAATAGAGGATGTAAGGAAAGAAAAGCTTTAGTGATAACATCAGATGTTGGTATGTAACAATTAATGATCCTTCTGCCAACATCATAGTGATTACAGGTTGTTGACTTATTAAAGAAAGGCTATTTCTAAAAATGTTCAAACAGTATAATGGAATGATTAATAAATAATTTTTATGGATATAAAAAGAGCTATAGAACAAACAGAATCAATTATTAACCAATGTTGAAAGTTTTTTTTTTCCCCACTTGGTTATGCTTAAATTAAAGATGCCAAGAAATTATATTCTTGGTTTCATCCTTTATGTGTAAGCAAACAAAGAACAAAAAAATAAAATAAAATAAAATAAAAATAAATAAAAAATAACCAAGTGAAAAAAAAACTTGTGCCATCTGTCTCTAATCCAGAGTATTTTAGTAATAAGGTGTGTGACATCTTTTGACTACTTGCATATGGAAATATGACTTCTGCATTACTTCAGCCTTGATATCACTTTTGGGTTTGGCTCCCACTGATGAGACCTCAATAAAGGTTGAAACTGGTCTGGGTAGTGAACATGTATAATGCTATGTATTATACATGTCCATAAGGATATGTGCATTGCATTATGGGATACTAAGGCAATTAATGTGAAGTCATTAGCCTCTATGTACAAGTAGCCTAGTAGTGAAGTGACTTCACATGCAAACTTAGTTTGCTTACACTTGGATAAAGGATGAAACCAAGAGTGTAATTTCTTGGCATCTTTAAATTACAATTATTTACCAGTTCTGTAATTCCATTTATCTCAACTAGGCACACAGTCTGACTTTATGGGATGGTGCATTACTCTGTTGAAATTATTTACTCTACTTGACAACTAACTACCAGTTACTGGACATCATTTTTTCAGTTACTTGAATAGCAAAATGCATGGAATTTGGCACTTGTCCCTTAGCTTCCTTTCTTGGGTCCAGGAGGGTTCATCCATCTTCTGACTTGCCAATTTTATTTATTATTATTTTTTCAATCTCCTATATATATTCTACTAAATGTTAAGCAATGTGCAAGGGCTTTTTTAATGTTTTTCAGGGTATGGAGTGTTTTTCACAAACCTCAATCCATTGCTTCTACCTTTGGCCACAATTACAGATATGACTGCTGTGGGACTTTCACTAAATATGGACATTTTTTTTTTTTGGGGGGGGGGGGTTCCATTCCATTGCCAAAATGTCAGTCAGTGCTAGAAAAACTGGGATGCGCTGTTCTTGCCTTTATTTGATATTTGAACTCTTCCCAAATATGCTCTATAGATTCAGATTAAAATCTGCACTATCTAAACTTTGCACTCCCATTTTTTAGAGATTATGCTGCCACAGCCTTTGTTATGACATGTCATACTCAGCAGCTGGATGATTTCTATAGACTTACTATAGCAGAGGCTATACAGAACTACCCAGAATGTTAATACTATATTGAAGTTTTTTTTTTTTTACCTTACACATAAGATCTATAACACAACAGTTCCATGTGTGAGCAAGTGGTTATGCAGAAAGAAAGGATCTATTAAAATTTCTTGAAAAGCTGGGAGCTGTGTTCATTGGCAAAAACAGAACAGAAACAGATGGAATGAAGGAAGATGAGAAGTTGGTTCAGTATGTTTGAAATTGAACTGTGTATGGATTTTGACCAATGGCTGTTTGTATTCTTATATAATTAGAAGATGGTGGAAAAATGGTAGCAGCCAGTATGGTGGATTAACACCCATGAAAAAACCTATAAAAAAAGACATAATGCAGATACACAGAACATGTATGAGAAACTGACTAGAGGAAGTCTGTGAGAGCTACCATATAAGTTTCTCCACATTTTTACAGAGCCTGTAGCCTGTATTGAAAAGTGGGTAAGGTTAGTGAGGAGATCTGCTGTAGAACAAAAGTGAGAGAATCCATAATTGGTGATCATTAACTAACTTATCGGTCTCCAGGAAGAGAAGAAATAGCTGTTAATGATCTTCTCCATCACTTTTGTTCTACAAAAGTGATGGAGAAGCCTTCATCTGGCATGTCTTAGAGACATGCCAGATGAAGGCTTGCTTCTGTGCTATGGGTAGAGGCTGGATGAGTATGACAGCTTTGTATAGGTGATAAGAGGGTGTTAGTTCTGGAGTATAAGTGCAGAGTATTCTCCACTTGTACTAAAAATTTCAAGAGACTAGAAGACTTGACAGCTGAGCAGGAAGCAAGATCATTGCATTTGGTGCTTATGAAGTCTGCTTCTGATTTGCTGATAACCTTCTTACAACTTCCATGTTCAAATTTTCATTCAAATTCTCCTTCCCAGGTGTCTACAGTATCGCCTATCAATGTGGAATCCAATATATTGTAAAAAGGTAAGACACCACTTTGGTCAAAGAAAAAGAACATTAAAATGTACATCTGATAAAGGCAACCTAAATATTGACTAGCATAATATGCCTTAATGAAAACCATTTCATTAGTGGAAGAAAGTCAGGCTACTACTACACAAATCCCAATTTCAATTACAGAGATTGTTCATGGATCAGCTCAAGTTCATTAAAATCTTGTTGACTGTAATATAACTGATGGTGCGATTCTGCACAAAATTTAGTGCACCACCCTATCTTCCCATCAGCAATTATCAGACTTCATCCTAATAGTGCCACTGTTATCATTCCAGTCATTTCATTCTCAGTCTTCATGAATGTGAGTGTTTTTGACAATGGTAGTTTGAGCTGGCAACATTTTGGCTTATAAACAAATCATTAGTTAAAATTACTTATTTTCATTCCAATTTCACATAATTTTTTGTTCCAGGAACTTCAAGATGAATCGTCTTATATTTGTTTCAGGCTGTACTGTAGATTGAGTGAGATGCTGGAGTTTTTGACTTGTGCCACTGAATATATGCTGTATTTTTATAATGGACTACAAAGGCACATTTTTTAGAGAACTAAGGCTTGGAGAGAAGTCAAAAGTGGTGATGAAGTCCCCATTCAAGTAACAATTATTTTAGTTATTTGATAAAAGCAGTTTCAATATGCAGGAATGGAAACAATAATCAGACCACAGAAAAGAGTTGTAAATGACCTATGGGATTTCTACGTGGGCTGTTCAATAAGATAAGACTAATTTTACTGTGGCGAAACCACTCATCACAATATTAATTTCTGTGGAATAAAGAAATGTTGCTGTCAAAAGAGGTTGATAGATGGTGTATACGGGCTGATGTGCCAGAGTGTCACGTGACTAAATGCAAGCTTGTTTCGGCGCGCTTATGAGTCGCGACCAGTCGTCGAAATGGAAGCGTCCTTGGAACAGAGTTATGCAATTAAATTTTGTGTGCGTTTGCAAAAATCGGCATCAGACACTTTTAACATGATACGCGAAGCTTTCCACGATAAAGCAATGTCGAGGGCAAGTGTTTTTCGCTGGCATAAAACTTTTAAGGAAGGAAGGCAAAATGTGGAAGATCTTGAACATGAGGGAAGACCTTCAACGTCCATCACAGAGACAATGATCAACACAGCAGCGATTATCATCAAGCACATCAAAAGGAAGCGTCCATTGCTGAAGAATGGCTTCTTATTGCACCACGATAATGCAAGGCCACATATTGCTGGTTGTGTAGTGGACGTTTTGCAGAAGAACAACACAGATATCCTACCACACCCTCCATACAGTCCTGATCTTGCACTGTGCGATTTCTGGCTGTTTCCTCAGCTCAAGAAACCATTAAGAGGCCGTCATTTCAAAAGCAACAAAGCATGTGTAAAAGCTGCGGAGGCGGTTTTGAAAGAACTCTCAAAAAACGGACTTTCACATGTGTTTAAGAAGTGGACGCAACATTGGGACAAATGCATCGCATCTCACAGTAGTTACTTCGAAAAAGACCATGTAAATGATGACGATTAAAGGTAATCTGTTTTCTGTATAAAAATAGTCTTATTACTTATTGAACAACCTACGTACATTAGACTGTATGAAAGTTACATCCTCATAGTGTATGAGGATGCAGATGACTGGGAGGAGAGTGATCTGTGGAGAAGGAGACATGAATAAGGATATAGTCAGTTTCCAAAAATAGAGTAAACATTGATGGTATATGCAGGAGAGCCAGTTAAGAAAAGGTCCAGGGCATTGGAAGAATCATTATTATTATAATACAGGTATCTCCATAGTCAGAAGACTCATCAATGGAGATTCATTATTCACATGCTAGTCATCATTCACACAATATCTATCATATCTTTCCTTAAACTCATTCACTGATAAAACACCTACAACCACCTCTGGAAAACCATTCCACCCATTCATCACCCTCCAAGCAAACAATCTAGTATTAAAAACCTTGCTAAACATCTTACGTAACTTCCACTGGTGACCCCTTCTCTCCCTTCTTTCCATGAACTGAAAAAAGTCTTCAGTGTCAGTCCTATAAAACTCCTTTAATAATTTAAATCCTTCTATCATGTCTCCTCTTTTTCACCTATTAGCTAATTTTTGAAGCCTACAGACCGTCAATTCATTCTCATAGGAAGCATTTCACAGACCTACCACAATCTTTGTCGCTTGCCTCTTGATTCTCTCAATTTCTTCATTGCCATGGAATCTGGTACACTAGATCTGTACACAGTAGTCCAGATGTGGCCTTATTAAAGCCTTATATAGGGGAAACAATAACCTCTCTATCGCTGCTTGTCAATGTTTTCTTCAACAACCACACAATCTGTTGTGTTGCTTTGGTTACTTTCATGTGTCCTCTAAACTTCAACCCCCCCCCTAGCTATGCCGCTTCGGCATAGCTTGGGGGGGGGGTGGAAGCGGCATAGCTAGATTGGTTAGTGTTCAGTTGTCTGATGCAATGATCAGATCCAGCAGTCCTGACTCTCTATGTTGTTTCAGGTAACGATCACTCAGCAGCTATATAAATTCTATTTCCTTCCCTGCCTGTGACCATTCTTCTTCCCAATCGATGATCCTATAGTTGAAATCCCCCATAATAATTACCCGACCTGTACTCATTATGCTAATTTACAAGTGCATATTATCTATTATACATTCTCCTTTATGTCCCTGGATTATAACAGCAACCAGTTACATATTAGTCCTATTGGCCTCTATCTCACACCAGATAGCTTCAAGTGAACTGCCTTCTTCTCTGCCCTGTTCCTTCTATCCTCTCTACAACCTTTTATTTGTATGCAACTCCTGCTTAATATACATTTAGGTATACATTCAGATACTGCTTTCTTGAAACATCCCTTGACCTCCCATGCACCACAAACATCTCCCCTCCCCCTAATTTCTCATGTCATGGCTTTGCAGAAAGCTGACAGTCAACCACATCTCACTAATGCCTATAATAACTTTTGGCCAAGAATATTGAGGATTATCTGATTAGCAGGATAAAAATTTGGATTAGATCATAATTGATAACAAATGATTTGGCTTCCCTTATGGCTTAATCTGCAAAGTCAGGGAAAGGAGAGCCAATTTGTGTTAAGAATGTTACTATTCTAGGAAGATAATCGATTTCGATAATTAGACTCGATGAAATCAACTTTTAGTGATAAGCAATCAAAGAGGGCAGAGTGCTCATCTGAATTTGGGTAAAGTTGGTGATGAAAGCTATAAACTGAGGTAAAGAAATCTTAGGCCAGAGCACATTTTCAAGTATAGATTCTAGCTTCGATAACCTTGCAAGGAATGTCTCATTTGACAAAGCACATTTCTCCGATTTAATGGAATTTGCAAGATATAGTTCAGATAATAACTGATGTGGACTGTGATCATGGAGGATGCCAACTGAGGTTTGATTAGGAGAGGATTGGTTTTTGATGCCTTAATTGGTGTACATCATTAATGTTTATACTGATTCCCAGATGTTGGTGAAATGGATGTGGAAGTGCCTTTAACTGGGTAAAGTTTTTTGAAAGGGGCAGTATTTTTTTGCAATTTTTTTTTGTTGTATTATTCATATTTTTTGTGATTACTTTTGTTGCTTTAGTGTGAATTTTTTTTTATGTTGCACATGTAGTGGCACTAGAATTTGTATGATTATCTTTCATGATTGAATTAGTGCAGGAAACTTATAGAGTTATGACATGCAGCAGAAGTGAGGGACTCGTACACAAAATTCCACAGAGAGTGCCCAATCTCCAATCAGAGTATACCTGCAACAATGATTTGTTGTATTTTTCATATTTTTTGTGATTAATTTTGTTGCTTTAGTGCGATTTTTTTAATTTTGCATATGTAGTGATACTAGAATTTGTATGATTATCTTTCATGACTGAATTAGTGTAGGAAACTTATAGAGTAGAGACATACAGAAGAAGTGAGGGACTCGTATACACAAAATTCCACAGAGAGAGTGCCCATCAAATCAGGCCATCGTAATCACTAGAGCTGATAAAGGCAGTGCCACTGTTATTTTAAACTGAACAACATCCTTGGAAAAAATGAATCAATTAGTCTCACACCTATCAACTTGTTAACTGTAACCCAACTAATCAAATAAAAAAGAAAACAGAACGCTTACTTAAATTGGTCACTTCTTGGCCCAAGGATACAGTTAGCAAACTACTTCTGCACTATGCTCGTTCCTCGAGAATTTATTATTTACCCAACATTCACCAGTAGAAAGTACTGTTCTGGCTGATAGTTGAAGGTGTAGACAACCCCAATTATCACATATCCAAGAAACTAGTGTCAACACTCAAGAAGTTGGTATATCCCCCCGCCTAAATTAAAAGCACATAACAACTTTATAAACAAAATTACAGACATCACCCTGGGAAAAAAATGTGATTTATTAGTCACTTTTGGCATCTCTGCCCTTTACACAAATGTCCCAATCAATGATATAATTTTTCTTTTACAGGACAAATTCCAGCGCTCTTTGCACATGTTCTACGTTCTGGCTATTTTGTGTGGCAAACACTTTCTACCTACAAAAAGAAGGCACAGCCATGGGCTCACTGTTATTTCCCCCCTTTCCCAAATTGCTAACTTTTATATGGAAGCTTTTGAGCAACGTGCTCTAGATTCCTTCACTTTAAAACTCAAAGTCTGGCATTAACAACGTTTTTGCTATCTGGTCCCATGACTGCCAGACATAGACACTTTCCTCAGCCACCAAAACAAACAACACAGACACATACAATTCATAATTGAGATTTGAAAGTCAGAACACACTTCCTTTTCTAGATACACCTGTCACACATCTTCCTTCTGGCAGTCTTTCCTTCACTGTTTACTGGAAGCCTACACACACACACTGACTAATATATACACATAAACTCTTACCAACACCCAACACAAAAACTAGGTGTCATTAACACACTAAAAAAACAGGGGTTTGAAAATTTGCTCCAGTGAACAAACACTTAAAGATGTTAAAGTTAAGATCCCACTTAAAAACAAAAATAAACTAGATTACAGTAAAACTGTAACCATTCCATACATTAAAGGGATATCAGATAAAATAAACAGAATACTACAGATATACAACCTTAATGCCACCTTTTAACCTCCTGCAAAATTAAAGAACTTATTCAACTCATCCAAGGATCCACTTCCTCTGCTGGCCCATCCTGGAGTATACCATATTCATTGCACCTGTAATTTGCCCTATGTAGGTGACAGAAAAAAAAAAGGAACATAAACAGCACATTAAATTTAATAACTATGGTAAATCTGGCCTTTTTGATCATGCCCTGAATACTCAACATAGAATTGACTGGAAAGGCACCTGTTGTTTACATCATACCAAAACGTGATATGAACATAAATTTAAGGAGGCCTGTGAAATTCTTATCAACCACCCTAATCTTAACAATATTGATGGTCTAAAAATCCCAATAATATGGAAGGCATATATTCTACCCACATCATCTCTTCATCTAAGAGTTAATTATAAATAGGACTATAAGTAATCCACGATCTTAACGCCAATATAACAACTCTCTCGTTAAATCAGGACACTATTTTTGCTGTAATAAAACCAGTTATATGAATTTGTTTTCTGATGATATTATAAATAGAATATATAAATATATATAGAATATATAAAAATATATATTATGGAGACTACAACCATGTTAGAAATAATTACTTTAATTTCCTGACACCTTCATATCTGGAGTATACATATATATATATATAGAGAGAGAGAGAGCGAGAGAGAATGATATTTGTAGAAAATCTTAATATTTGAGTAAGAGCACTAGACTTGTACACATAAGCATTACTGTGTCATATAATGGATTAGTATATGAATAGCATTCTGAAGGCAAAATAATAGGATGTGCAATTATATATATAGCTTTGATGTAGTTCCCCCCACCCCCAGTAGAGGTCAGGCCAGTAGAATAACAGTTGATCAAATCATTCTCTTTGGCATACTGTTTGAAATGTAACATAGCTTGTCTCTATATATATACAGGGTGTTCGGGATAAATTTGACATATTTATAATTAATTATATTTTTCCGTAAGTTACATGTATTAACACACACTTCTCTTCATTTAAAAGTTTGGACCCTTCTTCATTCATATACAAGATGTCAGAAAGGATGGATAGCTGGAACCCACCTGAATCATGGAAGAGAATAACTTGTATCATGATGATTCGTGCCCGCCATCAAAATAAGGATATTACGACTGCTGCCCAATGCTCCCTGAATACAGTAAAAACAATCAGGCATGAACTAGAGACTTGCAATGGTGACTACGAGGATGTAGCAAGAAGAAAGATCCCTAGCAGACGATCTGATTGCGTTCGTACAGCAGAATTCCTCGCAAATCTGCAGGAACAGGTGTTGAAGAACCCTGGCATTGGAATTCGGGCTTTGTTCGTGGAGTTGCTAACTGTAGTCAAGCCCTGGATAACAAGGGTAGCCAATGGTAGGCCGTATGTATGGCAGCAGGATTCGGCCCCTTGCCACACCTCTGGGAAAAGTCAAAAATGGTTGTCTGAAAATTTCTACGACTTCACCAGTCCAAATGTTTGGCCTCCAAACTCCCCAGACCTTAACCCCATGGATTATTTTGTATGGGGCGCAGTTGAAAAAGACACCAATCGCACTTCCAGTAATACAAAAGCCCAGTTAATGGATAAAATTAAAACAGTTTTTGCGGCCCTTCCCAGGGAGACTGTAGCATCAGCTTGTTCGAGGTTCCGAAGCAGAATTGAAGCTGTGATCGATGCTAATGGTGGTTATTTTGAGTAAATCTTGTTGATAGTATTGTAATTAACTCTGCCTGTAATGTTTTTTTGTCAATTCATTAAATTTAATAGATACAAAGAAGATTTTCTTTTTCCTTACGAAACTGTCAAATTTATCCCGAACACCCTGTATGTGTATACTCCAGATATGAAGGTGTCGGGAAATTAAAGTAATAGGTCTGCCACGAATAAGAAACTAAGTAAACTTTCTTGATAGTAGATACATTTGTAGAAAATCTTAATATTTGAGTAAGAGCACTAGACTTGTACACATAAGCATTACTGTGTCATATAATGGATTAGTATATGAACAGCATTCTGAAGGCAAAATAATAGGATGTGCAATTATATGTACCAAGAAAGGGTGCAAAAGAGATAGTGATATTCTTATGCTGGCCATTTAATGAGAATCCAGGGTCTAAGATAGAAAATGACTGGGAGGAAGAAAAACTGATACAGCACAAGAATGCCTGTAAACACTGCCTGACTATAGGCAACTCTGTTGTACTGTAGTTATAGGTCATGGAAGAAAATGTATAAATCAAATGGTCATGATCAGATGTAAAACAACAAGTATATGTTCAAGGATCATTTTATACAAACCTAGTATTATTTTATTATGTCTCTATGGCTGAAGAGATTTGCCATGTTTCAATGAGGAAGAGATCTAGGTTCAAAAATTATGCCATAAAACTACGAGAAACTTCATTAGGTCTTTTTCAGTAAAGTCTCAGATGGGGATGGGTTTTTTTTTTATTACATATGAAACAGACATTAGCACATGAACATGCAAATGACAGACAAATGACTATGGAGATAGGATTAACTGGTATATTCCAACAAAATTAGTTACTTAAGCCAAGTTAGAAAAGTCACTGGACTTAATATGAATGTGTAATTTTATGAAGGAAAAACAAAGATGCTGAACACAAATTTTCATTCAGTGTGGATTATCTGGATTCTGCAAAACCATCTGACAAGTACTGCTTAATTAACTTTTTAAGTTAGAAGAAAAACAGAATGAATGTAAGATGTTTGAAGCAAGTTACAAATTGATTACCCAACATCTACCAGAAGACATGATGGGAAAAGAGTGAGAAAGAGAGAGATGCCATCAAGAGGAAAATTATCATTTAACATCTACTGACTGCACATTAGAAAAATGTAACTTGTTTGAAAAATTGTTTGAAGATTATTTAAATTAAGGGATACTAAATCCCATATTGTTTCTGTTTGAAGATTGTTTAAAAATGATCCAAAGTTTGGAAAAGTAAAGAGTAAAACAAATATAATGATATCAAGGTGATTTGAATGTTTTGGCATTATGAGTAGAAAACTGGAGTTACAATTTTAATGTGTTCTGCTCTATGGCTCAGCATTGTGTATTGGAGTCAAGTCACTGCTAGAAGAAGAGATAGCATGTCACTTTTGGACACACATTAAAAACTGGAAGGAGCATGACTGAAAATGATAATAGATCTAGAGTGGAGTACCTGGAGGAAAGGGTAAGTGGAAGACCTTTGGTGACATGGATGTATGGCATATTAGGTGTGATAGATCTTCAGAGGTGAAGCTTCAAGAATAGCTCAGCACAGAGCCACCTGCAGATAATTTGTGTGGTGCATACTAAGGTATCGGCTGATCATATGTGTCATCTGCTGATATCTAATGAAATTATGGAATAGTGGATATGTGCTACACATTCATAAGTTATACTTTTGAATTGATTCACACACACAGTTCACAAATTGAAGTGTTTTTAATATTTTATACATGTGTCTCTGCATGCTTGCAAAGTGGGGCACTTTAGTGAGAACATGTCAAACCAGACTGTCATATTAATACATAACTGTTGAAAGAAAAAGTAGAACTTTATGAAATCAGTTGGGAGAGGATAGATAGAAGTTTGAAATTTAGGATTTGCAACAAAGTGTTAAGTGATAAAGGGCTATAATGAGGGGAAACACCAACTGATAAAAATAAAAAGGTGGTGGCACTTCCTCTGTATAAAAGTCAAATTTTAGCGCAATTGAAGAGAGAAAATCTTCAAGTAGAATAATAACATTTAACATTATTGATGTCTTCATAATTTTTGCCATAGTGGCAGTACACTTTTACAGTATCTGCAATTTAAGGTGTAACAAATAGTGGACACATGTTGATTTTATAAAATTTCATTTTATTTTGTATTTGAGCTCTTAAAAATTACTCTATTATTAAAAATGACATTATCATAAAATTATATACATGCAGTATTTAACATGTAAATATTAATCTGTACATTATTATAAATAACCATACTTTTTTTTACATTTTTTTACTCGATACTTAAATTTTGTTCATCTTTCTTACTGAAATATTGGTAACTATTTAGTATTGCATCTTGCCAAAGTCTAAAAAAATCAGTGAAACAATTTAAATCTTTCTATATACATCAATATAAAACTCAATTAGCAAGTTATTAAACATTATGTTCTCATTTCATTGTAAAAATATGTTTAACCATTAATATATATATATATGCAAAATATACAAAAAATTACAAACAAGTATTTTACAGTGAGGGAGTATTTCACACACACACACACACACACACACACACACACACACACACACACACACACACACACACACACACACACACACACACACACGTGCATGCACGCACATGCACATAGACAAAAAAAAAAGAGGATTAAGCACAGAATCAATTATTCTTGTATGTTGTATGGAATCTCAAATTTCAAATGAGAACCAATATCATTCAGTCAATGCACATTAATAATATCCAAATACACAATTGATAAAATTTATATTCTTTACAAAAGACGATATCAAGAAACCGCCAATATTGTCCAGTAAAAGCAGTAATGTGCAGTTTAGACAGCACTTTGTTTGAGAAGTGAAAGTTGGCTTCCTATATCATGCATATCCTGATCAAATTTAGTTGAGCACATTGTTGAAGTGTTGCTAGAAGAGCTGGCACTAATATCTACTTCTAAAATGTGTGACTGTGGGGGAACTACAACTACTGAGACTTTGGCATGGTTGGTGCCTAAAAAAGCAAAATAAAATAAAAATACATGCAAACATGCAAAATCAAAACAGATATAGAACTAGCAAACAATGTAAATTAATAATACAGACATTAATAGAAATTAAATAATAAAGATATCAGAAAAAATTTTTTAAAAAATAAAATAAAATAAAAATAAAATAAAATGTAAATTAACTGAAAGACAAAACTGAACATTATAATGATTTAGTTACTAATGATAAATGTGTTCTTAAAAATAAATAAAAAATAACGTTTTCTGAAGTTCATAATTATGCATCTGACTGAATGAACAATATTACAGAATTATAAATTAAAATAATTCCTTTCTCCAGCAAAGTCATGGTTCAAATGCTTGAACACTAAGAGGTGCTTATCTCTTCTAATAGCTTACAATTGCAGTCCACTTTTCTTACTGAATAATGCAAGATAAAGAGATTATATCTGATTAATCCTAAAAACTAAAACCCTAAAATGGTAATCCTGCAAATGCTGGAAACTTGGTGTGTAGCTTATCCCAATACAGTATAAAAACAACTCTTATAAAAATAACAGCTTAGCTCTAATTATTCTTTTCAGGGTCTCGATTCCAACAAAAGCAAGTGGAACAATGAGAGGACACTTAGGTTATATGTGAAGTTTACTTATATGCAAAGTTACCATATTTTCAAATCTTGCATATCATATAAAAGAAAAGTAAGATTATCTTTATTACTTTTCACAAATATATATATATATATTAATTATTTTTATGTTCATTAAAAAGTCCCACCTAAGGTGGGACCACAAAAATTCGCCAATAGACTCATAATGCTCCAATCCATTGCAATCTTTAGTATTATTTTATACAACGAAACTTGGCCTTCAGAAGGAAGTATATTATACAAATGTTTATTGCAGTGTCATGCAAAAATAAATTGCTCCTTTTTTAAATCATATCTGTCAATTAGATAACAGAAGATTCCTGAAAAAAAGTAATTTTTAATTCTCTTTATTTAGTTATAAATAGTACTATTTTTAATTATAAAATTTTAGGTTTTAAATATATACTTAGTTTACAGAAAAGCAAACTGTAAACCATACTTTTTTTTTTTTTTTCATGCAGCTTCAGTCCACTGACCAAGTACTGCTTTCTCCACAAAACAGAGGGTTTTTTTTATTATTAAAGTGTTCGATAATAAAAAAAGTGAGTAGTGGAATTGGAAATTCTAATTTTTTTCTTTTTCAAATGCAATTCTATGAGAACTGTTCTTTTGTCCAAAGTAACACATCTTGTTAGTGAGAACACAGATTGTGTCTGTCATTCCAAAAATACACAAGAAAATTACTTGCATGGAAGTTGATTTTTTAATTTCCTTAAACTTAGATATATCTGGTGTAAGCATTAACAATTTAATAATAGTTTTTCATAGTTAATTTTAATTTGTACCTTGTTTCTCTATTAGAATTATGTTATATCATTCCTATGTTATTGTCTAAGTAAACTGAAAAAAAGTCACAAGAACATTCAGAGAAACAGAACTGATTCTATTTCTCTGGATAGTACACTGACTTCTATTTATGTTGCCAGCATTCTTCTGCAACATATTATATATTAACAACTTAATAGCAATTTAAAAATGACAATAGTGGCAAGAAAGAGGCACATAAAGAGAAGAGGTCAATATATTGTGAACTCAGTTATCTGGATACTCTTTTGTTGTATACATTGGTTCTCGAGGCTCCAATTAATAACTGATAATAAATATTAAAAGTGACACTTGTGCATGAATACACAGGCTCTCATATACTATATCAACAATAATTAATCAATGTGAAATTCATGTACTCTCTTTACTGCTCTACTAATTTTACAAATCCTTATGTCTTGACTTTCACTAGCCTAAATTCCTTAATGCTTTTTGCAATTTTTGAAACAATCAATACAAAATAAGCATGTACTAGAATTTTTATAAGGAACAGGTTCTTTGCATGAAGAGGGGTTGGCAAGCAGAATGCATTGTCTGATACTGTGGTGAATGTCAGATTCATTGAATAAGTTTAAAGCATGGTTTGATATGCTTTATGTGTAACAGTGTGTACCTCGCACGAGTCTTTTGACTCCATAGAGGTTTGGTGTTATGGTGTTAATAATAATAATAATAATAACAGAAATGAGAAGTCGGGCTCAACTGTGCACATCTCATCTAAAAAGCCAGTGAGTGAAATATGGGTATAATCGCATACTTAGGAAAAAAAAAAATTCTTATCCTATTGTTTTAAAGAATCCAGTGAAGTTAGACACTCGTATGGAAACAATAGGAATCATTAATTTTGCATGATGCATGGAGGTTGCTTATCAGAGCTTGTAATACTCCAGATTATTCAAATAATTACTGGAAAGCAATAAGATAAAAGTTGATGGCAACACAGCATTTGCAAGACGAAACTCAAATCGTCCATAGTTTATATTTTTAATGGATTTTACTGTATACTACCATACAGCTATCTTTGTAGCATTTTTGGTTAACTATACTCTGTTCAACTCTAAGATTGCAGCCTACTCACTGCAAGGAAGGTGTATACTTCTCTATGCTCAAAGGTATCGATGTCACCAAGCAATTATATCCTTTTGTTCTATGAAGGCCGATGCACGTTGCTGTTTCATGTACCTAAAGCTGATTCCTCCATCATCCAATAAAGCACTTGTTATTTGTGGCATATTGGGATGACTGTTAACTTCAACAATCAGCTTGTGTAGTGTGGGCTGCTCATTCCCCCCAAAAAATGCATGAATCTTTCAATGAATGGCATGCCAAACAAAGTCATCAAATCTTCGTGTTGAGTGCTTTGCATTGGATTGGCCAAGTTCGAGTCCCTGCTGTACCAACTTTTTGGGTGTTGTCTTTGGCATGTGTGACCTCTTTATCGGCTTTCACACTGAAGATGGTTCTCTCCAAAACAGCGTTAGCTCACTCATCATTGTTGCACTCTTTTCCATGGTCTTGTTAGGATGTAAAGCTTGCAGCTTCATGTAAATGTTCATCAAAATTTGCTTTATCTGACTTGTCAGTGTTTTCCCCATGAGAATTTCAAATAAAAAAAATCGTCCCAATCGGTTGTTTATTCTGATTTTGAAATCACAGAATGGCCACGGAGTGATGTGATTGGTCAAAACAGTCAGCCAGTTTATTTAGTTATTTACTTTTGTGGTTTTTTAAAGTAGTATTCATTTTTTTACACATTCTTTTGAATTTAAAAAAAGACTAAACACAGTCATAATTTTATGTCCAAATGATATTTTAATTGCATCCTAAGAAGGGACTATTTTTCAGTTAGCAAAATTTGCCATTTTCCCATGAGGAAGTAATTTCCTGCAATCTTAGAGTAGAACAGGATATAGTAATCCTAATGAAGATATGAGATATTAAAGCAGTCAAACTCATTGGTCGTATTCATTTAATTTTTGTTTATTATGACAATGATGCTGAATATTTATAAATATATTTACTGATGCAAAGTATTTGTTAATTTACTAGGTTTAAGTCACAATGCACAAAGAAGAAATAAAGCATTTCTTCTTTGTATACTAATAATATGATAATCCTTCATGAGGCAATAAGTGAGAGATTATCATATCATTAGTATTATCTCATCATATTAATTTTCAGTATAATTTAAGACTAGTCAAGAAGATAATTTGAAATGTCCAGTGCAATGCAGAAATCACTAAATCTTAATATAAAGGTCATATGCAAGCAATCTGTGCAGAAAATGGTCTTCTTGAATAATTGTGCATAGCTATGTATGTGTGTGTGTGTGTGTGTACACACCACACAATTAAATTTATTGCACTTATTCAAGATAAGAGAATAACACAGAAAGAAAACCACAAAATTTCTTGGAACCTGCTGGAAAAGAGAATTTTTGACATTACAGCTTCTTTGAAGATTAACTGGGGTGCTTAAGGGTCAAAGCTGTATAACTGAGAGGAGACCTCTCAGTTATACAGTTCACATCTGAGAGCTGCTCGACTTTTATTAGCCTTTAAAGGAATGCGGAGAACTAGCCAGGGCTTCCGACCTAATGTCCAATTCTCACCTTCTCGTGGTGCACTGTTGGGTATCTACTTGGATACTGAATGAACGAGGATGAGCTGACAATTTGGGATTTAGCCGACCAAATTGTATTCTTATTAGTTAATCCAAAATAAAAAATGATGGTACAACAGGATAAAATTTCAGCAGGCTGGGGCGTCGCCCAGTTAAACAAGGCCCCCGTTGTTTTTGCCGAGGAACCAGGTCGAACACTGAAAAGTCAGCTACTGGAACAAATCTGAAAACACACCCCGACTCAACATCAAAGATCGGTACTATCAACATAAGAAGCCTGAATGACAAAGAAATGGAGCTAGCTGGGGAATTAGATAAGTACCAGATCGACATAAATGGGGTGACTGAAACAAAAAAGACAAAAACTGGCGAGATCTTTCTGAGCAATAAATACAAAATGTTATATTCAGGCAATGACAATCAAGGAAAAGAAGGAGTAGCCATAGTATTCAACACAAAATACGAGGCTAATCTTCTTGGATGGTAGTCAGTCTCAAGTAGAGTAATGTGAGCAAATATGAGAATGGAGAACCGGACAATGAGACTTATTTGTGCCTATGGTCCCACAGAAGGAATCCCTCCACTTCTAGTAAGGTAGAAGTGGAGGAATTTTTTGAGGGTTTAGAAAAAGTAACTGACACAGTGAAAAAGGAAAAGTTGGTCCTTGTTGGGGATCTAAATAGCAGTGTAGGAAATGATTGTCAGACATACAAAAATATTTTGGGAAAATTTGGAGAAAAGAGCAAAGCTAATAATAATGGCAAATATCTGTTGGATTTCTACTCAGCACATGGACTGGTTATTACTAACACCATGTTCCAATATAAAAATGTGCACAAATTCACATGGAGAGAAGAGGCAAGGAATAAGAAAAGTCTCATAGACTATGTCATTGTTGATAGTGATGTTTTCTCCCTGGTGGCAGGACACCAGAGTGTACAGAGGATTTGAAATTGGAAGTGATCACTACTTAGTCTTGAGCAGGATAAAATTGAATTTCATATTGAAAAGAATAAAATGTAAGAAAGTTTTAAAGCGAATAAAAGTCGAGCAGCTCTCAGATGTGAATTGTAGACTAAAATATACAAACATAATTCAAGAAAAAATCAAAGAGTTTGAGAACAGGAATCAAACCTTGGAGATTCAGTGGCAAGCTCTGAAGAAAACATTGATTGATTCTGCCAGAGAGGCATGTGGTGAAGTTGTCTGCAAGGATAGAAAAATTAGAACTCCATGGTGGACACAGAAAGTTAAAGAGGCAGTGAAGGAAAAGAAGAAAGCATATCAAAAGTTCGTGGCAAATAAGACAGCTTGTGCTCTTAGAGAATACAGAGACAAATGCAAGAATGCTAAACAGTGTGTAAAACTAGCTAAACAAAAGTCATGGGAAGACTTTGGCAAGAATATAGAAAATAAATATCAAGAAGGTGGCAAAATATTCTGAAAGTTGTTGAAGAAGCTTAGGAATGGAGGAAAGAGTGCTGTAAAAGGAGTTAGAGATGATAAAGGTGACATGAAAACGGGAGAAAAAGATATCCTTGAAGTATGGAGTAATTACTTCAAAAAAAAACTGCTAAATGAAACAAGCAGTGATGACAGCACAGTTGGAAAAAACACTGACCAGGCATGCAGTAGGAATACATATCCATACTTGAAGTAGAAAAAGCAACCAAAGGCTTGAAATGTGGAAAGGCAGCAGGAGTAGATGATATTCGACCAGAAATGTTGAAGTATGGTGGTATAAAAGTCTTACAGTGGCTGCACTGCATAGTTCAGAAAGCCTGGACAGAGGGACGAATTCCTGATGATTGGAGTAGAGCTCTCATAGTACCCATATATAAAAAGGGAAATAAAACTGAATGTGAGAATTACAGAGGTATTTCCCTACTGAGTGTTCCCGGCAAGATCTATGCAGGTATACTTGAGCAATGGTTGAGGAGAAGAATTGTGGAAGAAAAGCTGGGTGAAGAACAAGCTGGATTCAGACCAAATAGAGGCCTGTCAGGATCAGATCTTCACTTTACGACTAATAGTCGAGAAAGCATGGGAATATAACAAAGATCTGTATTTAAGTTTTGTCGATTTGGAAAAGGCATATGACAAGGTACCAAGAGAGAAGCTATTCAATACACTACAGTTATATGATGTCAATGGGGCATTATATCAAGCAATACTTAGTCTTTATTTGAGTTGTAAGTCAGCAGTTAGAATTGAAGGAAGTACAGGAATATGGTTTAATGTTAAATCTGGTGTGTGAGTCAAGGATGTACACTATCCCCTCTGTTATTCATTATCTATATGGATCACATTATGAAGGAAAGTGGTATTAAACATGATATCAAAATTGGAGATGTTAATCTCGGCTCTTTGCTTTATGCAGATGATGTTATACTGCTAAATAAATCTGCTACAAGTCTGCAAGATTCTCTGACTAAATTGAATAACTGTTGTAATAGATATGGTATGAAGGTCAGCAATAAAAAGACAAAGACAATGAAAATAGGCAGAATCATTGAAAATATCAACTGCATTGTGAGAGAACCTATAGAACAAGTAAAACATTTCAACTACTTATGCACGATTTTTAGTGAAGATGGTAAATTAAATATAGAAATAGACAACAGAATCAGCAAAGCTGGTATGATAGGAAGTCAACTGAATAAATTCATACAGAATAAGAGAGAAATTAGTCGGAACACTAAATTAGCTGTATACAAGACAGTGTTCAAACCAGTTTTAACTTATGGATCTGAGAGCTGGGTCAGAAGTAAAACACTTGACCAAAGACTAGAGACCGCAGATATGAGAGTCCTGAGAAAGATTAGAGGCGTGAACAGATGGCATCAATGGCAATATCATATTAAAAACGAGGATATTAGGAAAGAACTTGACATTGTCAGCATCCAGGAATGCATTAGCAGAGCTAATCTCAGGTGGTATGGTCACTTAAACAGAATGGGCGAAGAAAGATTAGCAAAACAAGTGTTCTCTGCCAGGTTGGCAGCAAAACGATCCAGAGGAAGACCAAGATATAGGTGGATTGATACGGTACAAAGTGCCTTAGACGATAGAAATATAAGATCTGATAATGTTGGAGTCTTGACAAGTAACAGACTGATTTGGAGGAAAATGTAGATAGGAAGTTAGTAATGATGTAATTTTTTACATGTAGTACTATCATATTCTGTACACTCCTTGAGGGTACATGGCAGTAATTTGATGATGATGATGATGAAGATTAACTGATATCTTTCCAGCAAAAAAAAAAAAAAAAGTGAGTTTAATATTTAAAATGCTAATATATGAGGAAAAGAAGTTGAAGAAATAATACAAATATATCGTTTTACACTTTAAGGATACTTTTTACCAAAGGAAAGAAAAAGATGAAAATCAGTCAATAAATAAATTAATTAACGATTTCCAAATGTGGAGAACTTTTGGCATTTCAAAGAGTGTTGATCTAAAATAAGACAGAGAAGGTAAACAAAATGAGTCAACTAGTATAAAAATTATCACCATTGCACACAATGGTGATGATACTAATTTAACAGTGAGAAATGCAAATGAAGATGAGAGGAGATACTAGTTTATTAAGAATAAGATACATACACTGCTTGAAAAGAAGTCAATGGACACCAAAGTGTGAGAAACACAGTCATGGCACCCACCTTAATAAGATGTAGGACCACCTTTCCACAAGTGTATAATAATGATCTTCGGGAGTTTTGGACTGTAGGCATGTAATGTCCTAGTCTATTGTGAGGCAAGCATTCCCTGACCACACTCAACAATCCAGTTCATCCCACAGATGTTCAATAGGGTTGAGATCAAGGCTCTGTGGAGGCCAGTCAAGTGTGGTGATGATCATGTCTACAAACCATGCAGTTACAGCAGCAGCCTTATGATGGTGCATTGTCTTGCTGAAAGAGACAATGGTCAGTTCTGTAGAAATTCCACAAAGTAGGAAGTTGCATTGCCAAGAATGTTCATATACCTCTCAGAATTCAATGTTTGGGGCACCACAGAAGTCTGAGGCCAACCAGGAAAAACAGGACCATACCGTCACACCCCACCTCCAAATTTCATAGTTGGGTATGCACTCTAGTAAGAGATGTTCACTGGTCATCCATCACACTTGTCCATCTGCTCGGTAGAGGGTGTTGCATAATTCATTGCTCCATAACACAGCTTTCCAAACTTCTGTGTCTCACTGTACATGCTCTTTGCACCACTGAAGACGATGCTGGATGGTGGTTAATGTGGGGGCTTGCATATTGTGGTCCTACCATAGAAACCCATGTTGTGAGCCTCAGTTCTTAATGTTTTGTGCAGATTCGTGTTCCAATTGATGCCCGGAACTCTACATTCAATGTGTTGGCCGACAAATGGGGTTTTACATATTATCCTTTGTAGCACCTTACGCTCATGTTCGGTGAGTGTGGTGGTCATTCACTGTGGGTAGCACTTGCAGTTGATTCTCTATGCTTCCATCTCAGTTTGATATCACTCATTGTTGAACTGGGATAGTGCAATTTGTCAACAATTGGTTGACAAATTGTACTATCCCAGTTCAACAATCAGTGATATCAAACTGAGATGGAAGCGTAGAGAATCAACTGCAAGTGCTACCCACAGTGAATGACCACCACACTGTCAACATGTCATCCTATCACAATGCCTCTTTCAAACTCTGTCAGTTCCCTTCCCACAGCCATTTCATCCGGACACAGTTGCACTGACTTGGAAGCATCATATTCCTCCAATATATACAGGCTGCAAACATGTGACTAATTACATGGTACGATGCACCTTGCCCATAGAGGTGTCCACTGACTTCTTTCCAAGCAGTGTATTTTAAAATGATTTTCAGTTAAATTAACATCATAAGGATGAAGTTCCCAACCTTCAAATGTGGCAAGCATCAAATGCTATTTGATTCTAGCATGTTTGCAAGTGGGATATTTAAAGCAGACGAGCACTGCGTAGGCAAATCTGCATCCAGTATAAACTTAGGAAACTAAATATATAATGGTAATCATCTTTGATAAAAAGCTTATGCAGAAAAAGGTTACATGGCACTGTATAGAATTAATGGTAATCAATGTACTTTAAGAAGCTCTGTGATATTAAGATTCAAAAAAATTAAAAGAAGGGCAAAGTAAAACAATAAATGATGTATATAATCAAACTTTATATTCAGAAACTGAAATCTGCAGAAATATAATGACATAAAATCTGAAAATGAAATTTTCGTAATTCAAATTTAGGACTGAAAAATTCAAATAAAAAAAAAATAAAATCAGCAAAGAAAATAGACCTAACTACAATAGACTATAAAATATGACAACTTAAATATGAAGTTTTTTAACATAGCATCCTCCCTCCACTAACATTGTGTGGAGGGGGTTGCCACTACAGCTTATAGCACATTAGTATCATGAGTGGACTAACAGCAAGTACATGTAATAAAAGAGATGAACGAAGAGGAGGAAAACCTATTTCAGCAAGTTGTTGGGCTGTGAATCAACAATTCCTAATCACCACTCTGCATTAACAAGATTTACCTTACTAAAGGTTAAAACTGGTCTGGGTAGTGACTCTCACTACCCAGTGAGAGTCACTACCCAGTGACTCTCACTGGGTAGTGAGAGTCACTGGGTAGTCTTCATTCACAGCACAGCACACTCATAATGGAGTGTGCTGTGAATAATGGGATACAAGGGGTCAATCTAAGATGAAGGCAACTGTTTTCTCATACAAGTAGTTTAGTCATGAAAATATTTTCATACACAAATTTTTGTTTGCTTCAACTAGGCTAAAAAAATATGGCTGGCAAGAATATAATTTCTTGTTAAGTGTAATATATATAATTATACTTGATAAATATGTTTGAGCATATACTAAGTACCCTTGATATGTTAATTATCTGACTCCAAATATCTAAATAACTAAACATTTAATTGAATGACCCTTGAATGGGTTAGTGCATCAACCATCTTTTAGTAGATACACCCTTCAATTATCTGACCAGCAAATTGATTTCTTATTGTGGTTGGATAATTGAAGGATTAATGTAATTAATTATTTGAAATTCATGGAATATGATGCAAAGGTGGTGAAGACCCTCTAGACGGTTGCTGCCATACTGAAGACACTGACCTGTAAAGAGGGTAGTGTTTCCATTGTATGGGGTCCTGATGGAATCACATCTGGATTACTGTGTTCAGATATGAAGGGGAGAATTAACGTCAGAGAAAATACAAAGAAGACAGGTGACATGACAGACATTTAACCTGTTGAGAAGCTGTTGGATAGTTAATGGGAAGATTTTTCATATGAAAATACCACTTAAAGGGACAAAAATCCACCTGAAAGTTACACAAGTAAATGGTAAGTAAGAGAGTGAGAAATAGCTTTTTTTTTTTTTTTTTTTACATGGAATGCATTGCCTGAGAGGATGGTGAGAGCTTGTATAATAAATTTTGTGTTGTTTAGAATGGACCTCTCATGATGATCCTCATAAGTCTCTGGAGATCCTAAATAATAATAATACAGATGTATTATTATCATCATCTTTCAATGATAATAATATATCAATTATCATTCAATTGATCTATTGATCAGTTGAATCTATTTAGTGAAAAAACTTGTACAAATTTTCCAAAAGATTTCAAAGATTTTAGAATAACTAAAGCAGGTATTCTAGTAAGTTATAAACAAATTCTTCATAGACTCAATTACTTAAATTTATTGAATACATATGTACAACTTCTAAATGCATAAAAATAAGGTAGCAAGGCAGCTACACTAAATTATACAACAACAGTGCAAGAAAAATTAAGCTTAAAATATTTCATTTTAAGTTAACAATTTTTTGTTTTTGAAGTACAGAAGCTGGAATATCTTCACATTACTAGAACGAATGCATATAAATATATGTGCATCTGTGCAGGCACAAAAATCTATACAAAATATTGATTTAAATTCATTAGTGATACAAAATAGTATTCAACTGCTTATGGGCTTAGGTTGTAATTGACGAAACTCAAGAACGGAAAGCCATGTAATTTTTGAGGTTAATCCATTTCGGAAATATCTGATGTCTTTGTGTGTGTTTATGTAAATAAACACACACAAAGACATCAGATATTCTGTGTGTGTGTGTGTGTGTGTGTGTGTGTGTGTGTGTGTGTGTGTGTGTGTGTGTGTGTGTAAATATAATTTTTTGCTCCTATATTAGTTTAAAAAATTACAATGGCTAAAAGGTGCATATTACTTGTTGAATGAGGACTGAGTGTTACATTGCATATTATCATTAAAAAATACTTCTTTTAGAAGAGAAATTTCACTAAGAACCTTGAATTCACAGTTATTTTCATATTAACCCTTATCAGGATTACATTATATGAAAACTCATAACCTGATAATTATGTAAAAGTGAGAGATATATTTCAAGGATTACACATTCTATTTTTGGTTGTAGAGATGGAAGTTGAATAAAAGTCATCTTAACATTTATATTAATGAAAACAATTAGAATGGAATTAAAATTAAACAAAAGTCTATCTAATTTAATTTATTTAAAAACATTCAGTTTTTAAAAACTCATCTTCTCACTAGATAAGAAGACTTTTATGAAAAATGATTTCATTTTATTCTATTGAAAGATTATTTTCTGCATGAACTCTTTGGAAACAAACTAATAATTTGTTGCTGTCATAAAGCCATAATATAAATATCTTATTAAAATTACATACAGTAAAAAAACTTTCCCCCCCCCTTTGCATTTACTACCAGTAGATTACTGAATAACCTAGTACACTGTTATTTTCATTTTAAAATCTCACTGAACAATTATTTTACAGAATACTTTTTACTGAATTCGCTTCAGGAATTCAGTAAAAAGAATTTCAAATACTAAACTCTGATTTTATTCTGCCTTTTAAGAAACAATTGTGATGCAGCTATCAACATTAGTGATATATTTGTGATATCTGAAAATAGAACAATGACACCATTTAGGATTTACTGTATAGAATAGAAAAAAAAAAGGCATTTGAGCCTTTTCATTTTTATGTATTTTCTAAATCTTCCCTGCTGTGTTTACAACTAAAGGAAATAGTATTAATTGAATATGCAAATTCATTTGAAATGAAAACAGTTGTTAGAAAATGTTTTATATGAATGCATTATGATTACTTTTGTCTCTGAATATGATTAAATTAAGCATTTATAAATGTATGTAAGCTGGTCAGAATTCAGCCTACATCATCATGGAATGAATACATAGCAAGGTATAAAATTAAACACTAGTTCAATAATTCCAATAATTAATCTTTGTAGCAGAGACACCTGCAAAACAGGCAAACTAGGAGACTAATAAGATTTCCATTAGATTTGATTTAGAAAGCCTGCATATAATACAAGAGTAATATGTATGTAGGCAATACCAAAAAATAATAAATAAATAAATATAACAATAATAATAATAAAATAAATATACACATAAAATAATAATAAAGTGGAAATGTTAGGCTTAGAGTGTCCACATCATTAGCAAAAGATCAACTACCATATGCACTTTATCAGGGCTGTAGATATGGCAAAAAAAAAAGTCTGCTATATGGCTACTAAAAATGGTTCAGATGTTGGGTATAATGGCCACAGATGTGTCATGAGCCACGTAACATTTTTTGTAATATTATAAACACTGGAATTTTGAAACTGATCTTTACTCTTTCATCAGCTACTCATGATGAAAGGTTGCATGTTAATTTAAGACACTTGTCCCTAGCAAAATTTTACACTACTTTCAGTTAGGCTTTCCATTCCCCACATTGCAATCTGGAATTTAGATACAAGTTGCTTTCAAATTATAATTATTACTACTATTTAATAAAATTAGGTAAATGGTGAAAGGAAAAAAAATGCATACAAATTCATGATCATTTATTTAATTTGGTAGTTGGTCACATGCAATGAATATTAACAAATGGTGATATTGTAACATTCAAGATTCCTACCAGATGATGCTTAATTTTATTTTCATACAAGATGGCAATGGCATAAACGGGCATGCATTTTTTTAAATTAACGTTAATTAATTAAAAATGTATTCATGAAAGGTTAAGATATAATCCAAACAACCAAGCAAGAAGCTTTTAAGCAATCATTAATAATTTTATTATTACATAAAACAACAAAATTGAATTTATGATATAATAACAAGATATTAAAATAAAAAAAATTGCTTTTTTCTATCTTTAAAAATTTTGCTTTATTAAAAACGAGTTTCACAAGTAGTGCTGAAAGACTGCCTATTTCTTATGTAATTTTTGAGGGATGTTTGACAACTTGTGAGAACAATCGTTGCCTTTTTATATGGGGGAAAGGGAAGTTCAACATCTGAAAAACTGCAATATATTAATTTATGTTTGTAGTCTGGAAATGCAACAAGGTACCCAAGGCTATGAGACTGTATCATGTCTGTTAATTGCACGTGTGCTCTGACTGATTTACAAGATAAAAAACTCAATTTCTAGAAGAGAACTCTGTTGCTTCTACATGAGATGGTTTTCCAACAAAAGAGCATCACTGGCACTAAATTATATATAAGATAAAAGAAATACTTTCAAGAAGTATATCCAGATTAAATGGACTATAAGACTGAATACAACAGAAAGAAAAAAAAAATTAAAATAGCTAAAAGAAAAGTGAGGGAAAAAAAAAAAAAAAGTTAGAAAAATGTATCTAATTTAGAGAAAGAGACTTAACAAAATTCAATCCCATAATTTATACAATTTGAATCAGAAAATGAGAGGGAATGTAAGAATCAATGTGACTGATAAATTACATGTCAACAATATTTTCAGAATTTATAGTCGTATACTATGAAAGAATTAGAAATGTCATTATCTAAATATAAACTAGTGAAATATTTTTCTGTACAGGAATCAAATGATAAATTAAATAACTTTAAAAACAATAAATTATCCAGAGAGGATAAGATGGTATTACACGTGGAACTGTCCAAGTATGCTCACAAGAATTTTAAATCAACAATTACAGCTTTCCTGAATAGAATATCAGATGGTGAAGGTGCACCAGAATTGTGGTAAAAAAGCTATAGTTATTCCAATCTATCTTTTAAAAAAGGCAAACAATAAAGACTGCAAAAATGATTGAGGAATAAGTATTCTTAATAATGGTTACGAGATATAAGTTATACAAAAATTATAAAAAACAAATTATGGAATCATTATAGTGATAAGATAGAAGAACAAAATGGATTTCACAGAGTCCAAACACATAGTATTTGCACTACAGGAAAGTCTTCGAAAATGTGAACAGAAACCAACTCATGGTGTGTGTGTATGTATATGTATATATATATATATATATATATCCCATATATATATATATATATATATCCCATATATATATATATATATATATATCCCATATATATATATATATATATATATCCCATAGTATAATGTTTTAAATAACAGCTTTACACATGTAAGAAAAATATGCCATGAGCCATGACATATATTCCTCTGGTTGAAGTCCTACATAATGAATACTTGACCAGTGCTTACTGAATTAATCTGATAATGTATTTCATTCATATCTCCTTTTTCTCTCCTTAGTTCTATAGCTAGAACTCACTATATATTTTGTTCTACTGGCTTCCTCTTAATAGCTTCATATGTACTGCATCTCTCGACTCTACCTTCCTGCTGAACTACTTTTGCTGGTTGCATTCTTTTGCCATCATTAGCAAAATTTGCCTCCCTGGTTTTCTCTATTCTCCCTGAAAATATAGTATTCTTTACATTCTATGTATGACAACATCTTCCTCTGCTAACCAAGTCTCACTAATGCCTTTAAATAATTTGGCCAATTCAAATATGTAGAAAGGCTTATGTGTTAATGTTCATGTTTAGTTTATTTAGCAGTTTTAATTCATAACAACACAAGAATAATAAGAAAATAATTAATATGCTTTTATTTATTTGCTAATATTTCACTGGTATTATACCCAGCACCTTTAGAACACAAAAAACAGTCTCCCACAGTATGCAAACAGCAACAATTATAACTTATTAGTTAAAAATTAGTAACTGGTCCCAATGTTAACTAATTGTTGCTGTTTGCATACTGTGAAAAACTACTTTTTGTGCTCTAGAGATGCTGAGTATAACTAGTGAAATATTAGGAATAAGTAAATAAATACTAATTATTTTCTTATTATTCTTGTGTTGTGAATTAAAACTATTAAATAAACTAAACTTGGCTAATTCAAGTTAACCAATGTCATTTCTCTATTAATGTTCATGATATATCTGGAATTAGTACATATGCATTGCAATATCCCCCAGGTACCCTTGAACCTTTCAGTTAGCGTCTCATTCAGATTTGAACCTGAAGAAATGCATTGAGCATTTCGTGATCATTTTCATGCTTTCCTTCACTCACCTCAAAAGAACCTGCATACATTACTTACATCCTCATAGCTTCAGTTCCCCAGATTTGCATATCCCATTTTCTCACTGAACAAAACTTTCTTCAAACTCCAAATCCACAGAAGTGCAATTCATTCATACTTCAAACATCTTAAAACTTTACACCATTCCTCGTACATAACTATGCATTGACTTATTTGCAACAATGACCTTGTTTCTCAGGCTTGCAAATTTTGCTGTCTCACACTTCTTTTTCTTCTTCTTTCAGTGTTTTTTTCATATCCTCTCACAATCGATACTTTTCATCTTTTAAGTCATTTGTTTTCAGCCCAAATTATCAATTTTTTGCTGTCATTTTTATTTATTTTAATTTTTTATAATCTGACAGTTTCACTAATATCTTTAATCATCACACTACAAAAGCATTTTGTCATGTATTGATCAAGTACCCTAATCATGGAACTGTCATACAATGTTATCTCTTTAATCTACCTTTTTAGCTGGCCTGGTTGGCTGAGTGGTCAGCATATCTGCTCTCTAGCCAAAAGGCTGTGGGTTTGAATCTTACCAAGAGCATGGATGTTTGTAATTATCCTACTAACCATTTACCATATACACTGCTGTAACCTGTGTCTTGGTGCAGTATGACCTTTGATGTCTTTGTGCCATAAAAAAGGAAGACATCCTATCATAGAATGGAAGAAAATTAAGGACTCCTGTCTAATAACTATGGCCATTGGACAGCATCTGCACAACTCTGTCTTGGGACTGTATGTTCTAAAAGCATAACCATTTCTACTTCCTTTGTGTTGTATGAATACACATTACAGTCCTGATGGTGTTTTGGTGATAGAAACAAACCACAAATTGGAATTATTAAACTAGTGTTTATTTTTATTTATTTTTACTCCTCAGTGCTACTTATACATTGCTTAAACCATAAAATGAAATATCATGCAATTTGTCTATGATACACTTAATGAAAAGATACTGATTCTTGAAACTTCAGAATTCTGGAATAGAATCACAAGTTTAAGTCTAAATATTGACACAGCAGTGACAAAAAAAGTGGTAAGCTGATCAGTGAAGACCAATATCCAAAATTCCATGTAACCATGAACAGTGAAAGAATATTTCTCATTTAATGAATTACAAATGATAGCTGAATTGAAAGAAAGCAAACTCAATCTATTCTTTAACTCTTAATGTGATGTATATTGGCTGAAAAGAGGACAGTTCGCATTTGCTGCAAGCTAGCAATAGCAGTCAAGTTTCTACTTTTCATTCTAAATATATTCAGACTATAACTAAAGAATTAATTATGAACTTTAATACTATCATATATTGTCGTTTCAGTTCAACAAAAAAAGGAAACATTTCTGAAGACAAGTTATGATTATGATGGACAAATATGCAGCCATGATCAGCAATGAAGCATGCATTTGTATGTGAGACACGATATCAATTATTACTTTTTAACATCAATTCCATTAACGCTTTCGATGTTATAAGATTTATTCTGTTTTTATGTGTAATTGATTTTGTTAACAACTATCATATCCCCGAAGAAGCATGTTTTTGTTCATCTAGTTTCCCATAAGGAAACTAGATGAACAAAAAAATTTAATTTCTATATGGGCAGGCTTATGTTAATATTGGGAAAAAATTTTAGAAAATATCTTTCCATTAAATTATACCTTAAACCAAAACTAAACTACTCTTGTTCCTTCGTTCACTTGCTCACTCATACATTTTACTCTTATTCCTTTCAATTGTTACACAACAAGGACAAAGAGTTGTCAAGTATCTCTCCTCTTTTTTTTTTCCCCTGATTATTTATATAGCTGATAAGGAACACTCTAAAAAGTAACTCATAATAAAAGCTCATTTTGAAAAGGCTCAAATGAAAAAAAATAAATAAATAAATCAAACTCAAACATTTTTGTCTCAGAAAATTAAAAATACAACAGCACAAAGAACTCAAATCACTCTGTACTTGGATTTTGTACATTTGCATATATAATTAACTACATTATACTGTGCTGGTGACATTAATTCTATTTCTATATATATATAACTTCTACCAAAACAAGTATGTACATATGAAACACATACAGTTTTATAAAACTTTTTTGCATATATAAAACTTTACCAAGAAAGTATGCAATAAAATATTTCTGTAAGCTCTTAAAATTATTAATATTAGAATATAAAGCACTTCAGCAATGAAATTTATATAAAAGGTATATATGGTATTTATAAAAAGCAGGCAGTAAATTTTATTACATGAAGAATGTGCAAAATTACCTAAGAAGTATACATGAACATATAGTACATGAGTTCTTTGCCTTTGGCCAAAGTTATGCTTTTTGATAATACTAGTAAAGAAACTAGTATTTTTATTTTATTTTCAGAATAGTACTAAAATTACAACACACAAAGTGTTGAACTATACATGTACAAATTGGCAAATACAGAGCATGAAAATTTTTATAATATTCTTTAAGTGTTCTTAACAGAACAGATACTTTGGTTTCAGTGTGAACATTTACATTTTAAACTATACTACTGCTTTTATAAAATATCAATTCATATATTACAAATAATGATCTATCACACAGATTTTAATCCCATCCTATACCGTTGGTAACTATTCCTTTGCATTTCCACATATTGTCCTAGTGAAATTTTTATTTCATGCATGTTTTGTCTTATAAATAAAAATATATAACCTAACATTGTTAGTTCCCAAAAGAGAGTAGCTGGAACTTTGTTTTTTTTTTAGCCATAATTTTTGGCAATCAGTAAGGCAGCTTATCTCCTCTCTTTGTCACCATTAGCAGTTAAGTTCACTGCTAATTTGTAGAAATAAGGGCGAGAAGAGTACATCAGCAGACAACTGCTATCATCTGGCATTCCTAATCTTATCCTTTTTATTCTTGCATTATTGTATGAAAAAGTGAAATCTATGGGCAACATTTCTAAGTTGCAGAGTTAAAATTTCCAGTTACTAGAAGGAAAATCTGCAGCAAAGCTCACTTAATTAAAGAAATTGCTTTGAAAAAAAAAAAGGCCTAGGAAAAGAGTTCCTCTAGTCAGAGACTACAAACCTATAGCAGTCTTTCTTCTGCTGATCTGGCATCACAAACTGCAGGGCTATACAAGCACCCTTCATTAAAATTTTACTTAATTTATGAAGCAAAATTTTCATTCAATATTTTGTGAGCATCCTCAGTACATAATTATATGCTCTTTCTCAGAATTATTCATCTTATTCCTCAAACTCATTCTCTTTATTTCACTGAACTCTCTTTCACAATACAAATAGAGTACACAAAATTTCCACCAACAGTAGTAGATGACTGTTAAGTTTAAAACCTTTTATAGATGACATTTTCACAAGAGGAGGTTAACCATGTGGTCATCCCATATGCCCAAGGAAACTGAGCACATACCTAGAATGCTTAAATCTTCAAGTTGCATTCAGTCCCACTTATAAGCTTTCCTCTCTCTCAGGTTCAGCAAAGGATAAGCTAATCTCAGTGGCATTCCCCAGTATCAAATAGATCTTGTGCTTTATCTTATTGGTTAGTCAGGAAGGCAGACTGCAGTGGTTCACCAAGAACATCAGAAATGCATCAAGTATTATGAACTAAATTAATATAAACTTGCAGAGTATGCAATTAATTCCATATTTTATAACAAAGATTATACTATACAAGTAGATGTAACAAGTGAATGTCGACCTTCATTCCTTTGTTGCTGCACTCTCATATTGTGCAGAACAGAAATGCTCATCATTCACTATACATAACACATACACAGTCCATATCACTATGAACTGGGTTTGTGTTTACATATATTTTGTGTACTTTATTAGCTAGCCCTTGCCTGGACTTTAGTTACAAGGACTGTACTGCTCTGCTACAACCTGCAATGCCAAATCTGACAATGTTGAACTTTCTGCCAATACAAATTACTTGTGCTCTTGTTCCATCTTTTAAACTATATATACTGAGGATGCTCAGAAAACATTGAGCAAAAAATTCTGCACAATAAATTAATTTTATGTAAGTGATCTATTACAATTTCTTTCTCAAACTATTTCAATGTGCACTATTAATGTAAATAGTTGTATGCTCAATACTATGTTCTACTGTTAAACTTGGATAATTTATGAATATCAATAATAATAAAGTAATTTACAGTCAGGGCTGCCGAGAGGGGGTGACGTCTGAGACTTTTGTCACGGGGCCCGGCATCAAAAAGGGCCCGACCGTTGGGTCCCGACGTGTCACATAATTGTGTTTATAATGGATGGTTTTAATTCTCGTAATAATACAACAATGATAATGGCATATTGAGAATGATACCGTGTTTTGTTTTAGACAGACGGCTATGCTCTTGAGCTCACCGCGAGTGTCCGGAAGACACTGATTCTCTCGGTGTCTTCTGGACACTGAAATAGATGCTAGGGACAATTTAAACCTTGAAGATAAAGAAAAAATTTGCTAGGACCTGGAATTGAAGCAACAATCAGCACTACAACTGATGCAGTTGGTAACAACGATTTAATATACGAAGAATTTACTTCAACTGGAGGTGAAGCTGAAGCGACTACCAACTTAGAAGCTACCGAAGTTATAAATTACGAAGATCCAGGTACTTGGCTAGATTTCTTTAGTGATGTAAATCGACAATTAATAGTTGCTGAATGTAGTGGGCGTAAATGCAGCTAAATGTTGTTCGGAAAGTACAATATATTTTGGAAACTTGGAGAGTTCATTTGCATTTTTTAGCTCAAGCCCAATGAGATGACAAATTTTATTAGAAAAAACTGGCTGATCTCTTCATGGTCTATCTCAAACTGGCTGGAGTTGTAGAATCGATGCGGTTCGACCAGTTGCTCAGAAGCTTCCAAGTATTTTCCCATGTTACTCCTCTTAACAAACTATTATATTTATGGCTATTTTGCCTGCTTCTGTTTTAGAGGGTGTAATGATAATGTACTGGGAAATTATCAAATGAAAGTCATTCTGAAGCTGTTGCTCTAAAACAATATTTTTCATGTTTCAAATCAATACTTTTTGCAACAATTTGGTTTAAAATTTTAGCTTCCATTGACGAACGAAATAAAATATTGCAATCTAGTACCATATCAATTGATATTGCAACAGCAAATGTTGAGTCTCTTCTGAAAGAACTTGAACAATGTTCTCTCTGAAGCTACACTTGTTGCAATTGAATTGAGTATAATCCCAAGTGTCGAAAAATGGTCAAAAGCAAAGAGAATAAAGCTAGCAGATAGGGATGATACACAAGGACATTTTAAAAGAACTGTATATTTTGTTATACTGGATATAATTATTTCCCAACTTCACATGCGTTTCACATCTTTAAAAAATATTCAGAATTTATTTTCACCAATATTAAATTTTCAAACAATGAATCATCAAGAAATTTCTGACTCGTGCAATCATTTAATAAATAAATATTCGAAAGACTAACATCATCTCTGAAAGATGAAATCTATCACATAAAAAAGATTTATAAAGGCACGTTTAAAGATGTTATACCAGGACTAGATTTATTAAATACCATTTATAAATTTCAACTTCATGGTGTTTTATGCAAAATATGTACTTCAATCAGAATTTTTTGCACAATACCAGTAACAGTTGCTGAAGGTGAAAGAGCATTTAGTAAACTTTCAGGAATAAAGTGCTTCAGTAGATCATCAATGCTCCAGGAAAGATTAAATGGCCTAGCTTTGCTATCAATAGAACATGACCTGGCAATGAAAATTGATTACGACGAGGTGATTAAAGATTTTGCTAACTATAAAGTGAGGAAGTGGATGAAGCAGATGAGGCAATAAAAATTTAAAAATTCTCTTTTTATTTAATGTTTTTATTTTGTATGGTATGTAATGTATCGAATTTTGAATTTATTGTACACTTTTTAAAAATAAATGTTTAATGTTTTATATGACTTTTTTTTATTAATCAAAAGTGATGCACTTTTTTAAGTGGGGCCCGGACCATAGACCTGTCATGGGCCCGAAAATTTCTCTCGGCGGCCCTGTTTACAGTTTACGGAGGCTGTTCAATAACTTATAAGACTATATTTATAAAAACAGATTACCTTTAATCATCATCATTTACATAGTCTTTTTCGAAGTAACTACCGTGAGACGCGATGCATTTGTCCCAACGTTGCGTCCACTTCTTAAACACATGCGAAAGTCCGTATTTTGAGAGTTCTTTCAAAACCGCCTCCACAGCTTTTACACATGCTTTGTTGCTTTCGAAATGGCGGCCTCTTAGTGGTTTCTTGAGCTGAGGAAACAGCCAGAAATCGCACGGTGCGAGATCAGAACTGTATGGAGGGTGTGGTAGGATATCTATGTTGTTCTTCTGCAAAACGTCCACTACACAACCAGCAATATGTGGCCTTGCATTATCGTGGTGCAATAAGAAGCCATTCTTCAGCAATGGACGCTTCCTTTTGACGTGCTGTACCATTGTCCGTAAAACATCCACATAGTATGAGCTGTTTACAGTATTCCCGGGTTCTACAGAGTGTTGGTAAACAATGCCTTTGTAGTCAAAAAAACATTATGGTCATAACTTTACCAGCTGATTTTACAGTTTTTGCTTTCTTGGGGGTAGGCGAAGACGGATGCTTCCATTCACTGCTTTGTTGTTTCATTGTAGGATCATAGTGATACAACCAAGCTTCATCTGCTGTAATGATGCATTTTAAGAAGTTGTTGCCTTCTTGTTCCAGTCTTTCTTTCCATTCTGTGTACACATCCACTCGATGCTGCATTTGCTCCGGTGTCAAGAGTTTGGGAATCCATCGGGCGCAAACACATTTCAGTCCCAAATGTTCAGCCATGATTGAGTGAGCACTTCCCACAGAAATATTCAGGACAACATGCAGCTGGCGTACTGTAATTCTGCGATCCTCCTTGATGATAATCGCTGCTGTGTTGATCATTGTTTCTGTGATGGATGTTGAAGGTCTTCCCTCACATTCAAGATCTTCCATATTTTGCCTTCCTTCCTTAAAAGTTTTATGCCAGCAAAAAACACTTGCCCTCGACATTGCTTCATTGTGGAAAGCTTCACGTATCATGTTAAAAGTGTCCGATGCCGATTTTTGCAAATGCACACAAAATTTAATTGCATAACGATGTTCCAAGGATGCTTCCATTTCGACGACTGGTCGTGGCTCGTAGGTGTGGCGAAACAAGCTTGCGTTTAGTCACGTGACACTCTGGCACACCAGCCCGTATACACCATCTATCAACCTCTTTTGTTAATACAGACGGCAACATTTCTTTATTCCACAGAAATTAATATTGTGATGAGTGGTTTCGCAACAGTAAAATTAGTCTTATTACTTATTGAACAGCCCTCGTATATATTATTACTAATCAAGGAAAATATAAACAATATTCTTAATAAAAGAAACTATAATTGCGAGTATTAGGATTTAAAATGTCAACATTATTAGTAGAGCTATATTTTTTATTTTATAATATGGAATATTGTTAAAAATCATCATAGAATTAATGGTTCTCCAACTACTTTCCATTAACATTAGCAAAAATCTCATGTATTTCATTATTGTGAATACAGTTCTATTTTGATTTTAAAATAAATTTCCAAATTTTAATTTTGTTTGTCATAAATTTTAGAAACATAAGAATATTTCAAGTATGCATATGTTGATTTTATTTAAAATTGCCAGTTATTATAATGCTGTTATTGAACACATGGAATTTGGTGTATGGAGACAAAGCCAAAAAACAGCCACCCCCAGGCCTCAGTTATTATAAAAATAAGAATTTTTATTGTGCGTCAAATAATAATGATATTTCAATTATTATTATTCATGTTTTATTTCACAACAATCTACAAACAATATATATATATTATCTCTGCTAATGCATACAGTATTTGTATTATTGTATTTTCACATTAAGTGTCTATACTTGGTTTTGCTGTTTCTTAAAAGTTTTAGGATGTATGAGAAAAGACATATATAGACATAAGAAAGTTGCAATATGTATGATTTAATGTTAAAAGAATTAACAAAATTATTAGTTTCTTTATTTATCTTAGTTCTGCCATTATTTCACTTATGAAAGAGCACCTAAAATTCTTTTAACAGCACATTTAATTCTATATAATCTAATTAATTTTAGTATTTCATTACTTGTGTTGTAATTCTATTAATATAGAAAAAGACTTCGTATGCCAAATTAAGTTAACAAAAGTTTGCAAATAAGAATTCTTAAATTAGTTTTTGAAGTTTCTGATCGCTATTCACGAGTCATCACAATTCATTATTACTGTATGGTGCTAAATATCATTTTTTTTATTATCAGGAAAAAAAGTAAGAAATCTAAGAGCCTTTTAAATTCCTTGTTTGTTTATACCTGTTCATCTCTGCTATGTAAAGATAAAGTTTTGTGAATCACAACCACCTGACTGAATGCAACTTTAAGCATACTGATTTTTAAAATTTTATTATTATTATTTTTAAATCACCATCATCAAATTCCTGACATATACCCTCAGGTGGTGTGCAGGATCTTATGATAGTGCCACATGAACAGTTACATTTATAACTTCCTATCAACAATTTTCCAGATTAACCTGCTATCTGTCAATATTCCAATATTATCAGATCTTATATTTTTGTCTTCTAAGGCACTTTTTACAGTATCAATCCACCTGTCTTGCTCTTCCTCTGCATCTTTTTCCTGCCATCCTGGAAATGAACACTTGTTTAGCTAATCTTTCCTCTCCCATTCTGTTTAAGTGGCCAATACCACCTGAGATTACCTCTGCTAACACATTCCTGGATGCTAACAATGTCAAGTTCTTTCCTAATATCTTCATTTTTAATATGATACTGCCAATGATGCCATCTGTTCACATCACTAATCTTTTTCAGGACTTTCATATCTCAAGTCTAAGTTATGAATTGCATTTTCTCATTAACAGATGATAGTAACCATCTTTATATGATTGCTACATATTTTGTTTTTTCCTAATTCAATTAAGATGGTTGAAATGAATCAACAAATTTTAATAATGATTTTAAATACTATATTTCATTAAATATCATCAAGCTAAGGAAGAGTATCATCGCACTTTTGCTAATAAAAACGATCCAATTTTATTATGTTATAATTTATTATAATTTGAAGTTGTTTTTCATATAAAAGTGGAATTACAGTAAATTCTTGATAGTCTGGATCAGATCAAGTGATGGGGATATATGTTACGGCTCATTATGCAGACTAGGTAGAGTCTAACTTTATAACTGCCAATAAAATGACAGCTTTTCCTTGTAATATATATATATATATATATATACATATATAAAACAGAATTTATTTTAAAGTTTGATGTGGGATGATGAGCCTAACAGCTCAACACCACACATCAGCAGTAGAAAGATTTGCGAAACATTTTGAATTGCACAATTTTACTTGTAGTTCAGAATGACCGTGGCAGTTTAGACAAAGGCACAGTATTACTAATAGAAAAATTAGTGGTGAGGTCCTAAGTGGTGATACTAAAAGAGTTAAGCCACTTAGAATAACACTTAATGAAGTAATAACACAGTTAAACTTGTACTGGCAAACATAATGCTGATGAAAGAGCTTGGAACGATTAGCCAGAAAATGCAAAAGCTGTTTGTACAAAAAGCAGTGTGCAAAAAGAATGAGGATAAATTATCTGCATTTCTTGCTTCTGCTACAGATGGAATCCACTGTCTGAAGTCTATTGTGGTGGACAATAACAAAACTACCAGGCTAAGGGCATTAAAAGACCATGCACATAATGCTGCCTGTTGTCACTCACAAAGTGCTTGGTTCATGCAAGAGATTACAAAAGACAGGTTTCATAAGTTCTTTGTTTTCAACACCAGACAGGATCAGAAAGGGGTGCTAAAACTTTCCAATGACCATATTAAAGCATTTCTGATTCTTCACAATGCCCCCCCACCACACACACACCAGAGATTGCAAACCTGCAAAGAAAGAATTGGAAACTGAAATGTGCTTGGCACTGTCACTCAGCACAACTTCCTTAATACAGCCAGTGGATCAGAGCAGCATTTTGGCTAGTGAGAGGCTCTATGAATGCATGTTTCTCGATGGATGGAGGAACTTTTGCTAATTTAAGTATCTAGCAATTTTTGCATGCTACTAGGAAAAAACTAGCAGAGCACTAATGGTGACATTTACTTTGAGGGATTTGAGCTAGAGGATTTTCTTACTGTGCTTAGCACAGCTGGAAAGAATGAAACCACAGAAGAAGAAGAAAATATCCAAGTTCATCTTGAACTGCATGATAGAAACACCAGATATCTATAGATAACAGAGATAAAAACTACTCTAGATGTTGCTAGGGCTTCTTCTATTGGGGGGGGGGGAACAGATAATGAAGAACTAGATAAAAGAGAAGAACCAGAAATATCTATAATTAATAAGAAACTTCACAACATCCAAGAGAAGGCATCATTAATACGGTGATGTGCAGAAGATCATAATTAAAAAAACAACTGCAGTGGTATATTCCAAAAAAGTCTGACAGTTACTTCAAGTCTGCATTCAGTATGCTCAAGAATAATTTCTACTTCTGGATCAAGCTTTGAATTTTTTGATGATGAATAAATGGTTTGCACTTCTTTATATTTTTTAATTAAAGTTTTTTTAAATTTTTTTTTTTAATATTTCACATTTATTATGTTATAATAAATCATTTTAAATGAGTATTAAGTTAGTGTGTCATTATAGTTTATAACAATACAGCCTGAAACTATTCAGAGTAGACTTTCTGTTTATTTTTGCATCATTTTTGCAAAGATTATATCAGTGAAATCATGATATCAGTGAAAAACTTGCTTTATTCAAAGTACTCTATTAAGCAGTGACATTTTTGATAAATATCTAACATGTTAAAAAGTTAATGCAGTCCAAACTGAGAAATTTTAATAGAGATCCTATATGCCAAATTTCCTTAAATTCTGACTGGCCAATGTAGTATTATTAGCTTGATTGTTTTTCCAATAAAACTGCACTGACTGAAACCAAAACATGGACACCTGGTTATGTGCATTTTAATTCCAAATTTTATTAAATTCCATCTAGCTTGAGTGGAGTGATTGTAATAGATAATTGTGACACATCATAATTCCTTTGTGCTCTTACAAATGGTCTGAATGAACCAAAAATTGGAATGATCTCACAAATTTTTGTAAAACTTCTAAATATCAAAATTGAGTGAAATTCATCTGCCCAAAGTCCTTACTTTTATATACAAATGAGCAATACAGCTCTTTTGTATATATATATAAATATATATATTTGTATATATGTATAAAATGCATAGGTATTTATGCATTTTGCTAATGCATCTAAAAACTAAAACCTGCATACATAGTGTGTGATACTCAAGTGAAATTCATGGCATTATTAAAAGAAATAAATTACAATTCCCTAATTCTTTTAACATGCAAGTATTTTACAAGTAGGCAGGATAATAAGCTTGATTCAATACTTTTTTTTTCCACTTTCATTATGATGGCTTGATTTTGAGTTTATATTACTGTTCAAAAATATTAAGTAAACACTATTTATTTGTAATAAGGACATTAGAGAATCTTATTTATAAAAAAATTCTACTTAATTTATTTCATAAAATGAGACTGTTTATAAATATTAACATTATTTTCAGAACATTATAGCATATTCATAATTTTTTTTTTTTTTTGCAAAACTTTTCATATCAATCAGCATACTTTTCAAAACAAGCTTAATGCAATGCAATTTATGCAGTACATTTTTTTTCTTTTAAGTATGACAAGACTTTTTATTGACTAAAAGCAGCAAAATATTGTATAACACCATCAGGACATAAACAAAAACGTTTTTTTTTTTTATTGCATATCAATCTTTATACTTTTCAACAATATACTTAATGCAGTATAACTGGCATACATTTTAATAATTTAAAATGAAAATTAAAATGCCTATTTTTTCATACAAAAATTAATAAAATATCATGTTAAAAAAAAAGAAACATGCTGTATATAATTATATATACATATCAATTTCTTAAACACCCAAAAATGTCAAACAAAACAAATTAACCAATGGGATCATGGAACTTTTGGTATGAGTTTTGGCCCAATTATTTGATTGATGATGATTTCTAGATGAGAGATTTTTGTAACCTACTGTATTTATAGTGACTCCCACCTATGAAAGGTTTTTTTTTAGTAAATCTATGGTACATTTATACCATGGGTGAGCTAAGGATATTTTTTTTATTAATTTTATACATTTTTTGTCTTTTTAAATATTTATTTTAACATTTTTTTATGTGGCTCCAACCTACAAAATGTTTTTGGAAACCTATAGTACATTTATGCTGGGGATGAGCTAAGGTATTTTTTCCCTGATTTTATTAATTTAATTTTTTTTTTTTTTTTTTTTTTTTTTTTGCAGTTTTAATTTATTTTTTATGTAGTCCAGAAACCCTAATCAAATATGGGATTTTCTTCAAGCCTTTTCAGGTCTCCAGTGGTGGGCTTAGATCAGACAGTGAAATCACCTAAACATAGAAACATTCATGCCCATGGTGGAATTTGAACCCACACCTGATTGGTGAGAGTGGATATGCTAACCACCTCAGCCAACCAGGCTAGCTTTTAGTTAATTATGTTTTGAATTTCCTTAAATTCCTCACGTTAGTACATTAATAAAGTGCTTTTAAGAAAATGTTCCAATTTGCAATTTTAAAAATCTTGCAATCCATCATAAATTAAGATGCACAGGTGTAGAAGATTAATCAAAATGGGTTTGATTCTGGTGGGAATCATCTAAATATACCACTAGTGCATTTATGATAACAATCTATGATCACTAGGCAAGTTTTAAGGGAATTAGAATATGGCATGGTAATAAGCATGTATGCTATAACTCTAATTTTTTTATTGATGTATAAATAAAGACAACTAATTTTATTTCAAAAAATTCTTAATGAGAGATACCCACTGTCTCATTGTGCTGTGTTCATCCACATGAAAGATGGAAGAACCTATAGCACAGTGATATCTGTAGACTAGAGCTTGGCAAAAGAGAAGGTACTTGTTAATGTTATTTCTGAAGTGAAATTTGCTGCCTTTGGGAAAAGCTGCTGTCCTTGAAGAACAGCTTTTGACTACTAGAAGAAAGCAATTCTTCCAGAGATTTTTAGTTAATGTTTTTATAGTAGTCTCAGCCAGAATAACTTCAATGAATGCAGATGAGAGGCAAGAGAATAGATGAATTACTTTGTCACTTTGCATGGGCATATTACCAAGGTGGAGATAATGTAGTGAATGATGTGACAGGTAGCAATGTGAGCATAGGAGTAGATGGACTGGAGGTGTTTAGGATATTAAGAAGTATCAATGTGTATACAGCTATGGGACTGGCTGTATTCCAATGGAACAGAACTATCTGAACAAACAGAACTATCTTCTTCTGTTTCCAATGGAAACAGAACAAGATAGTTCCATTACATAAAGGAGGCTTCAAGAGATAGCAAATTATAGATCAGTCAGTATCTTAGGAATGGTAGTTAAAGTATTGGAGGGGAGCATGGTTTTGTGAAGGGCAGATCTTGTTTTTATAATTTATTAGCTTCCCACAAGAAAGTGACAGTTCAGTTGGATAAGGAAAATAACTATATCACAATACTACACAATTTTACAAAAGCATTTGATAGTATATTGCATAGAAACTTATTATGAGAACTCTAGCAAATGGGATGGATATGAAGCTGGTGACAAGGATAAGGTAACTGATCGAGAGATATCAAGGTTGTAATTAGTCAAGGGCATCTGTTGTTTAATTTGTACATTAATCATATTTAGATTGATTTAAGGGAGAAATTTTAGTTGTTTGCTGATGATGCTAAGCTGGGGAGGACAACAGCTAATATTTGATGAAGAAGTTCTGCAGGATGATTTTAAATAGATATACATGCTTGAACAAAGAAGAATGTTATCAACTCAATGTGGAAAAGTATAAGGTGCACTTTGGATAGAACATATGTGGAACAGTCATGTTCTATGCATATTCATCACATCTATGGATCTAGACTCTTAGGGTATATTGTAAAATTGAGAAAAATAGCTCAAATGATCACTTTGGATGTTAAGAAACACACTGAAGTAGGAATAAGGAAGTTATGATTCCTCTTTAAAAGATTTCATACAATCACACCTGGACCACTGTGTAGATTTGATTGCCCAAGTCTCTTCGAGATGAGAAAGTGGTGAAGAGGATCCAGCAGTTAAGTGATGATGAAGAGGTGACCGGTCTGTGATGTGCACCTTATGAGGACAGACTGAAGGTTTGTCAATTGCAGTTTGGCTGATAAGCAGAAAATAGGAGATATGATACAAAAATATAAGTTGTTAGAGGAATTCTACAGGATAGCTACAGAAGAAATGTTTTAATATTTTTGAAACATTTCTTCAAAAGGTGGCAAAATATTCTGAAGGCTATTGAAAAAAGCTTAGAAACGGAGGAAAAAGTACTGTAAAAGGAACCAGAGATAACATGAAAACTGAAGATACGAATATTTTAGATGTTTGGAGTAACTACTTTGAAAGACTGCTAAATGAAATAAGCAGCATTAGCATAATAGAAAATTATTCCCCACAGAAGTGCAATCAGGAATAACATATCCATACTTGAAGTAGAAAAAGATTTTCTCTACTGCAGCTGGATTAGATGAAATTCAACCAAAAATGCTCAAATATGGAGGTATAAAAATTTTACAGTGGCTGAATTGCATAATTCAGAAGGCCTCGTCAGAGGGTTGAATTCCGGATGATTGGAGTAGAGATCTCACAATACCCATCTATAAAAAGGGAAATAAAACTGAATGTGAGAATTACATAGGTATTTCCCTACTAAGTGTTTCTGACAAGATTTATACAAGTATACATGAGAAATGGCTAAGAAAAATTGTGGAAGGGAAGCTTAGTGAAGCACATGTTGGATTCAGGCCAAACAGAGGTCCAGAACAGATTTTCACTTTAAGACAAATAGTTAAGAAATCTTGGGTATATAACAAGGATTTGTATTTAAGTTTTTGTAGATCTGGAAAGACATATGACAAGAGGAAAGTTCTTCAAAATGCTACAGTTATATAGTGTAAACCAAACCATTATATTGAACAATACATGGTATCTATTTAAACTGTAAATCTGGTTAGAATTGAAAGAGTTACAGGAAGATGGTTTCATGTTAAATCAGGTATGCAACAAGGGTGCAAATTATCTCTACTGTTATTCATTATCTATATGGATCACATTATGAAGGAAAGTGGCATTAAATCTGATATCAAAATTGGCAATGCTAATCTTAACTCTTTATTTCATGCAGATGATGTCATTCTGAATAAATTCGATACAAGTCTGCAAGATGCCCTAACTAAATTGAATAAATATTGTAATAAATTAAGTATGAAAATCGGCAATAAAAAGACAAAAACAATGAAAATAGAAATTTCAGAAACATTGAAAACATCAACTGTATCCTGAATAGAGAATCTACAGAACAAGTAAAACATTTCAGCTATTTAGACACAATTTTTAGTGAAGATGGCAAATTCAATATGGAAAGAGAAACAGAATTAGTAAAGCAGGTATGGTAAGTTGGTAAGTAGTCAACTGAATAAATTTACATGGTATAAGAAAAAATTAGTCAAAACACTAAATTAGCTATACAAGACAGTGTTCAAACCAATTGTAACTTATGGATCCGAGAGCTAGTTCAGAAATAAAATTTTATCAAAGACTACAAACCACAGATATATAACAGTTCTGAGAAAGATTAGCAGAGTGAACAGATGGCATATCAAAGGCAGTATTGTATTATGAGGATATTAGGAAAGAACTGGCATTCAGAAATGTATTAGCAGAGCTAATCTCAGATGGTATTGTCACTTTTAATACAGTAAAAAATGCCTTCCAACCAAGCAGAGTGGATTCAGAGGTGGCCAACAGACACATTTTGTTTAAACTTCCTTTAGATATTTTAGTTATTGAAAAATTAATTATAGAACAGACCTGCATTCATCTTCAACAATAAGTTAGAAAAGTAATCCATTTTTTTTTTAAGTGCCTTGTACCAACTAAAGACTTTTCGCATACCCTTGGGGTACATCTACTACACTTTGGGAAACACTGCTCAAGAGCAAAGAACAATCCTCATCGAAGGCATTTTACCTGCAGAAGATGTTTAGTCAACCGAAACAAATTTTTTTAATTGTTAAAAAAAAAGTGAAAAATTATTTTCCTGACAAATTTTATCCTAGAATCCTTCAATGGCCTTGGAAGAGCCTTCTAGGTGATGAGAATGATTACGTGCCCATTCTAAATGAGCTAATAATTACGCTAGAAAAATAATGGTCTCTCTCTTTCTCTCTTTTGATAAAAGGAATAATCTTTACACAAACTAATCAGTTATTAATCACACAAATTCAAAGCCTTGGTTAAAGCTGATAATGCCATGAGTACTCAATGTATCTAACCTGACAATAAATACCAGAAAATAGAAATGTTTAAAAAAAAAGGTGCAGTTCTGGAACATTTTGATATATATATCAAAAAAAAAAAAAAAATTTAAAAAAATAAATAACAAGTAATCACACTGTAAACAGTTCTCTTTGAAACATTCCATTTAGCTTCTAGCATTTTTTGGGCAGTTAATGAGCTGATGATAATGCACAATATATATATAGCATCTGCAAGCTAAGTCAAATACCACATCTATGTGGTATGGCCTGGCCTGTTTCCACAAATGGTGCCCTGATGAAGCAAATATTGCTACATTAAAAGCATACCTTCCCTAGCTGGAGGCTGAAACAACATCACCAACACTCTGCCACAGTCAAAGTCAAATACCACATCTATGTGGTATGGCCTGGCCTGTTTCCACAAATGGTGCCCTGATGAAGCAAATATTGCTACATTAAAAGCATACCTTCCCTAGCTGGAGGCTGAAACACCATCACCAACACTCTGCTTCTTGGAGACACGAAGTGGCTATTGCATTTTTTTGTTTCTAGAGCAAAGTCTTTGTCCCCTTCATATTTTTTTTATAAATGCAATGAGTGATGCTGAGTATGCCCTCTACATCATAATTCTTGAACTAGGGAGTCATGACTTTCTCCATATAAAGATACAGCAGTAAAGCACTTTCCACAGACCAATCACTACACAGTACATGGAGATTAATCTACTAGTAAGACGTCAGCAGGCAGAATCTGAGTATAGCAGATTGCAGGTGGTACAGTCAAGGTCAATCTTAGAATGGGGGACTGGCATTCTTGTGTAGGAGCTGTATTTCCATAAGTTCTTCATCCTTACTACATGTCCTTATTTTACAAAGTTTCCCAACATTTCCCATATTACCTTAAAGATAAAAGATAGTCTAAAAAGTATCACACAACAAAAATATTCCAAAACTAATAACATAACAAAACTTCTAAAAAAGAATAAAAACAGGCCAAAAAAAAAAAAAAAACTCCAAGTGAAAAAAACAAAACAAAAAAAAAAAACATATATAACATATAGATCTGGAAAAGGTACGTGACAAGAGAGAAAGCTGTTCGAATGCTATAATTATGTGGGATAAACAGAATATATATATATATTATTAACAGAATATTATTTGATTTTATCTCAAACCTAAATCTACTGTTGTTCTATAAGGATCGCATCATGAAGGGAAGTGATATTAAACCTGATATCAAAATCTAAAATGCTAATCTTAGTGCAGGTAAAATCTAGTACAAGTCATCAGGAATTCTTAACCATACTGAATACCTGTTTGCATTTTCATGCCAAATAACAAATTTGGCATGAAAATCAGTAATAAAAAGACAAAAACTCATAGTTTTTGCCTTTTTATAAACAGGCAAGGACATGAAAAATATTATTATCATTACGTAACACCTCCAGGGAGTCCAAAAACTCAACAAGGGCACCTACTCTACAATTCTCCATCTCCCCCAACCACAACTACCTTTATCATTTACACCAATGCCATCTACCACAGACCACCACTAGTATTTTCACAGACAATCACAAACATCCATGCCTACGGCAGGGAGCATATCAACTGCATTTTGAAAGGAGGACCAGCAGATCAAGAATTGAGAATAATATTTTAATGCTTTAGGCTCAATTTTTAGTGAAGGTGGTAATTTAAATTAAATGTGGATATAGACAAAAGAAGCAAAATTGGTATAATGGAGAGCCAGCTAAATAAATTTATAGGAAATAAGAGAAAAATTAGTGTACACTAGCAGTATAAAAAAGTGTTCAAACCAATTTTAATTTATAGATCTGAGAACTGGGTTAGAAATAATACAGATATCAGAGACTAGAGACCAGAGACATAAGAGTTCTGAGAAAAATTAGGGGAGTAAACAGATGGTATCAATATCAGAATCATATTAAAATGAAAGATATTAGGAAGGAACCTGACAAATTACCGTTCAAGAATGTGAACAGAGCTAATTTATGTGGTATGGTCACTTAAACTGAATGGGAAAGGAAAAAGCCTGTAAAACAGGTATTTGATCTCAGAATGTTAGAAAAAAATCCAGAGGAAGATCTAGGTGAATTGATGCTATTTTAGAAATGACTTAGGACTTGTGACAATAGTGAAACTGACAGACAACAGAGTAATTTAGAGGAAAATGAAGAAGTAGTTAGCAATCATGTACAATTTTTGTATACAATCAGTATCCTGTACCTTGAGAGGATATGTCAGGAATTTGACATGATGATGACGACATGGACAAAAGAAAATCATCACAAGTTTATCATGGCAAATGTAAGATTATGCACTTTAGGATGAAAAGACTATAATGTGTATATTACAGTGACAGAACGGGTCAACAGGAAGTTGAGGCTGGGGATATTTATGGAGTTGATAGTGGACAGACATGTAAAGTTCAGAAGACAAACTGCAAAAGTGGAAGTTAAGAAACAAACTGAAACTGCAGGGAATAAGAAAGTTAAGATTAATAATCTAGGGCTCTGGACTACTATGCACTAATTTGGTTGCTGAATTTCTCGAATATGAGAAGACAGTAGAAATGATCCAGAGGTGAGTGTAATCATGATGATCCACAGACTTAAATATGAAGAGAGAATGTAAAATGCTTCCTAGGAAGATTGAAGGTATGTGAGTTACCAAGTTTAGTTAACAGGAAAAAAGTGACATAATAGAAGCTTATAAGTTACTAAAGAAGTTTGATAAGATTGATGCAGAAGAAATTTTTCAATGTATGACAAGTAGAGAGAGAGAGAGAGAGTGAGAACAAGGATTCCCTCGTGGAAAAGTGTGTAAGAGTGGTTAAAAAGGGCGTCAGGACTAGATTTTTTTTGTTTGAATAATGGTGAATGAGAGGAAATAGTTGTCAGAGTTAGATGTGAATGTTTTATCAGTGAATGAATTTAAGGAGAGATACAATAGGTATTGTGTGAGTCCTGTATAACTATGACAATGTTTATCATTAAATAATTCTCAACTGCAACATGTTTTAAAGCCAATAAAATAATAGTATATTTCCAGCACAACTAGGCAGAGAATTTAAGCTCACTTTTGGGATTTGTTTGTTACAGTTTTAATTTGACCTAATGAATCTTTCATATTTGATATCACTTTTAAAGAGTAACATTCCATTATAGAAATCTGTATGTTGTTTCTTAATGATATTGTAAGAAAGAAAATTTCCACAATGTTCACTGTTAAATTTTCTTAAGGGCATGGAACAACTTGAGAGACAATTCATTCCAAATTTACTAAGCCAGTTATAGAATACCTTAAAAGAATATGACCTTTGAAATGTTGCTTTTATTTGATAAAATATCAGACTGTTTATATTACATTTCAAACTACAGGATGCTTTTATTGCTCTTCTTTTTTTATTATGCAAAACCAAAGGAAATTAATGCCATTTGGAACACAGCATGCATGCACACACACAAGCTTTTGTGATTCAAATCACATTGAATCACAGTCAGTGCATGTGTGTTTACTTTCCATTCGCAAAACACGAATGTCCACATATTGAGTATCTCAACAGGTAATTTCCTTTTTTTTTCATTGACAGACAATGGATATAACTCTAATGATGCATTTTAAATATCCGCTAAATGAGGATTTAATTATAAAAATTATGACAGGATTCTGTAATATAAAGTAAGGAATCATAATAGTTACAGTTACTGGGACTTCACATCATGAGCTAAATGCTATCAAATGGTTTGCCAAAATTTTTAAGAATTTTTTATAATCGTGCAGTAAATCATGAAGAGAGAATGATAATCTCTGGATATTAGAAGACTGAAAGAAAAAAAACTGCGAATTTCAAATCACGCTGCACACAATAGTACTTAAAAAAATACAAAACAAAAATCTTTGGCATTTTATCTTCATAAACATTTATATTCTTAGTTCAGTTTGCAAGAAAAGCATTTTTTTTTTTCCCCATTGAGTTTTACAGCCTCTTTAATATTTCATTATGTAAATTTAACATAATGTAAACATATTCACAAAAATAACAGCAAATATAATCTGTGTACAGGTACTGAACAGGTGAAGAAAGATTTACAGCCAACATTTTTGCCTTGTATTTGTGGCAGGGTAAGCAAATATGTTCTACTTTGTCACCAAGAGGGTGTGTTGAATCTCACCAACTGCTTTGGTATGTAAAATTCTTTCTAGCTTTCTTATTACCTACTGTGACACTACAACTACCACCATGTTTGCTGGTGATGATCCAAAGTAGTAAAACAAAATACTTGGACTGCAGTACTATTTATTATTATTATTATTATTATTTGATCACAGAGCAGGATTTCTAGTTTATTTAATTCATGGTCTTCTCCAAGCTTTATGAGGATCGAGAATTCAAAAAGTTAGAAATCCTGCTCCAATGAAAAGTTGAAAGTTTACAATTTTTTAAGTAGGTATGCTACTTAAAAAAAAGTTGGGCTGCCTTTTTTATGCTACTGTACAAAGTCAGAGAAATGAATTATGTTCAAGGATAAAAAGTCCAATAAAACAATCATTAAAATAACACTGAACTAAGCACAGAATAACTTTTTATCTGTTTAACAGAAATATTAATTTTTTCTTCATTGCATTCTGTATTAAGCAAAGGAATGTGTAACTAGCAAGAACACACATATATGTATAAAAAGCAAGATTTTAAAGTTAAAATGATTATAAGATACTATTTTGCATATATAGGCAAGTCCAGAACTTATGGATAAAGCAACTTAATAAATAAATAAAAATGACAAAAATGCATGAATTGGCTCATTTACTTAAGGAAGAGCTTCAAAAATTTCTTATATGAAGTGTGTCACTTTTATCAGGCCCATTTGAATGCTAGGTTACTCACACTACACTCCTAATAAAAGAAAATTAAAAGATTGATAAGGCATTACCCTCCTATTTAGTTCAACTGGTATGAATTATATTTTACTCATAGTTATTCTGTACAGAAATCTTGTCACTTGACATTATTCATAAATAATTTCAAATTTATATCATATAAAATTTTAACCTAATAAAGTTTATAAAATACACATTCCATGAAAAATTCCTTGTTAAACATAAATGTCTTTCTAATTTTTTTTTAAAAAAAGGGAAAAACGTCTACTGCCTTTTTTTTAAAAATCTGTTTCTACATTTTTAATTTTTCTAATATTTCATACCGTAAAATGTTTCTACTATAAGGGATACTGAAGCAGAACATTTTGAAATAATTAAAATATAACCACTTACACACATGAGTAAATATCATATGTAGGGATGTAATATATGTGCATGTACAAATTCTTTGCGATTAGAAAAGAGTGACCTACATAGCTTAAAAATAAAAAAAAGCAACAATATAGAAAAATATTCAACTTCAATGATTCAGATGCAAGTATAAAGAAATCATCAGTTTATGATACTTATGTGTATATAGAGGATGTGTAAGCATATATATATACATTAAAAATTTTAAGCAAAGGATCATGGGTGTAAAAAATATTATTCCTTTTGTACAAAAGATATTGCTATTGTCAAATATAGAATCATTGTGAATACCATTTTGTGTCTGTAAATTTATAGAAATTATAAATTATACTGGAAACAATATTTATAATGAAAGAATTAGTTATAAAATGATATCAGTAAAAGTTTCTGAAAGGAACTTCTTTAAAACTACAATCTTGAAAATTAACTCCATGCATAATTTAAGTGCAATCACAATTTGAATATTTGTTCTCATAAAGAGGAGCAGATGACTTATTCCTACTCTTTCTCAGGTAGTACTTTCTTTTCTTTGGTTTAATAATTAATGTGTTTTAAAGTTTATATATATATATTAATTGTTTAATGGGTTAAGCCTCTGATATTTTGTGGTTTTCTAGGAGGCCCTGTATTTTGGTATGAATTATCTTTCAATACATTATGATACCCTCCATTTATAGAATAAGATGCCATACTTTTTGATCCATACATGTTAGATGAGGTACTGTAGCCAATTTTAGGATCTGCTGATGTGTTGGCCATTGCTACTGATGAATTCTAAAAAAAAAAAAAAAATTACAAAAACTATATTAATGCAAATTAATAACAATATGAACATGTGTTTGAGTAAATTTTAATGGATAGCTTTTGCATTTGAAATAATTTTTCGTGTTAAAAACTAGCAACAAATGATATCTCTCAATTTCATTTCTAAATCTGGCACAACATCTTCAAGTAAAACTGCAATAATTTTTATGATCATATCACATAAATTCAAAATCTTTCTGCAGTGTGGACTAAATAATTAAAGAGGTCATATACACAAGACATGCAATCACATATTTATTAAGTTATTAAGTCATTATTATTATTATTATGTGACCCCTTCAGGGAGTCCAAAGACTCATGAGTAAGGGCACCTACTCTACAACTTACTACCTTCCACCAACTACAATGAACTGCAACTACCAACGCCATCATCTACACCGATGCCATCTACTGCCCACCACCACTAGTATTTCACAGATTACCACAAACATCTATGCCCAAGGCAGGATTCGAACCCACAACCTTTTGGCTGGAGAGCGGGTGTGCTAACCACTCTGCCAACCAGGCTGGCAGAAGCATTTGGCAGGTCTTGACAAGGATGTGCAGTGGTAAAATTAAAAAAAAATCATTAAATCTGTGTATCATCTTCAACAATTTTTAACTTGACCTCATATTCTCATTTGATAAAAGGTATACACAAAATATTTTCAACACTCTTCACAGTTTTTATGTTATGTTTTTTTCATATCTGATTCTTTTACAGTATTCTTTCCTCCATTTCTAAGCTTTTTTTTTTAATATCTCTAAAATATTCTGCTGCCTTCATGATATTTATCTTATATACAGCTTGGAAGAAGTCAATGGACACCATAGTGTGAAGAACAAATAGCCATGGCACCCATCTTAATAAGATGTAGGACTTCCTTTTGCTACAATAACTGCAGCACTCCTATGGGGAGTACTTTCCACAAGTGTACATTAGAGATCAATGGGAATTTTAGATCATTCTTCCTGAAGACTTAATGAGGTCCTGGACTGTTGTAGGGTGGACATTCTTTGACCTCACTTGACACTCTAGTTCATTCCACAGATGTTCAATAGGTTGAGATCAGTGCTTTGTGGAGACTAGTCAAGTGTGGTAACGTTTATGTCTACAAACCATGTAGATGCAGCAACAGCAACCTATGACACAGTGCAGTCTTGCTGAAAGAGACAACGGTCAGTTCTGTCGAAATGTCAAAAAGTAGGAAGCAATGCATTGTCCAGAATGTTCAAAACCCCTCGGAATTTAATGTTCATGGCACCACAAACAGAGGTCTGAGGTCAAACCAGGAAAAAAAGGACTATGCACTCTATGATAGTAAGAGACAGTCACTGATATCTGCTCAGTAGAGGGTGTAGCATGATTCATTGCTTCATAACAGCTTTCACATCCCACTGTACATGCTCTTTGCACCACTGAAGACGACACTGCATGCTGGTTCAAGAAATGTGGGATTTGCATATTGCGGTCCTACCATGTTGTGAGCTTCAGTTCTGAATGTTTTTGTGCTGATTCATATTCGTATGTCTGGAATTCCACATTCAACGTGTTGGCTAACGAATGGCAGTTTTTACATACAGGTAACCCTCGTATAACATGGTCTAAAATTGTAGTAACCCTTGTTGAACGCGGTACTTATACAACACAGTTCCGATAAAAACACGGTCTACAAATTGTAGTAACCCTTTATCTTTTCATATGTTTTTCTCCACACAAATTAAAAATCAAATTTTCATCATCATCATCATCAAATTCATGCCATGTACCCTCAAGGGGTGTACAGGATATGACAGTACTACATGAAAAAATTACATCATTACTAACTTCCTATCTACAATTTTCCTCCAAATCAGTCTGTTACTTGTCAAGACTCCAACATTATCAGATCTTATATTTCTATCGTCTAAGGCACTTTGTACCGTATCAATCCACCTATATCTTGGTCTTCCTCTGGGTCGTTTTCCTGCCAACCTAGCAGAGAACACTTGTTTTGCTAATCTTTCCTCTCCCATTCTATTTAAGTGACCATACCATCTGAGATTAGCTCTGCTAACGCATTCCTGGATGCTGACAATGTCAAGTTCTTTCCTAATATCCTCATTTTTAATATGATACTGCCATTGATGCCATCTGTTCATGCCTCTAATCTTTCTCAGGACTCTCATATCTGCAGTCTCTAGTCTTTGGTCAAGTGTTTTACTTCTGACCCAGCTCTCAGATCCATAAGTTAAAATTGGTTTGAACACAGTCTTGTATACAGCTAATTTAGTGTTCCGACTAATTTCTTTCTTATTCCATATGAATTTATTCAATTGACTTCCCACGATACCAGCTTTGCTGATTCTGTTGTCTATTTCTATATTTAATTTACCATCTTCAGTAAAAATTGTGCCTAAGTAGCTGAAATGTTTTACTTGTTCCACAGGTTCTCTATTCACAACACAGCTGACATTTTCAATGATTCTGCCTATTTTCATTGTCTTTGTCTTTTTATTGCTGACCTTCATACCATATCTATTACAACAGCTATTCAATTTAGTCAGAGAATCTTGCAGACTTGTAGCGGATTTATTTAGAAGTATAACATCATCCGCATAAAGCAAAGAGCTGACATTAACATCTCCAATTTTGATATCAGGTTTAATACCACATTCCTTCATAATGTGATCCATATAGATAATGAATAACAGAGGGGATAATGTACATCCTTGTCTCACACCAGATTTAACATTAAACCATCTTCCTGCACTTCCTTCAATTCTAACTGCTGACTCACAACTCAAATAAAGACTAAGTATCGCTTGATATAATGCCCCATTGACACCATATAACTACAGTGTATTGAATAGCTTCTCTCTTGGCACCTTGTCATATGCCTTTTCCAAATCGACAAAACTTAAATACAGATGTTTGTTATATTCCCATGCTTTCTCGACTATTTGTCGTAAAGTGAAGATCTGATCCTGACAGCCTCTATTTGGCCTGAATCCAGCTTGTTCTTCACCAAGCTTTTCTTCCACAATTCTTCTCAACCGTTTCTCAAGTATACTTGCATAGATCTTGCCAGGAACACTCAGTAGGGAAATACCTCTGTAATTCTCACATGCAGTTTTATTTCCCTTTTTATATATGGGTACTATGAGAGCTCTACTCCAATCATCGGGAATTCGTCCCTCTGTCCAGGCTTTTTGAACTATGCAGTGCAGCCACTGTAAGACTCTTATACCACCATACTTCAGCATTTCTGGTCGAATATCATCTACTCCTGCTGCCTTTCCACATTTCAAGCCTTTGATGGCTCTTTCTACTTCAAGTATGGATATGTATTCCTGACTGCATGCCTGGTCAGTGTTTTTTATCACTGTGCTGTCATCACTGCTTGTTTCATTTAGCAGTTTTTCAAAGTAATTACTCCATACTTCAAGGATATCTTTTTCTCCTGTTTTCATTTCACCTTTATCATCTCTAATTCCTTTTACAGCACTCTTTCCTCCATTCCTAAGCTTCTTCAACAACCTCCAGAATATTTTGCCACCTTCTTGATATTTATTTTCTATGTTCTTGCCAAAGTCCTCCCATGACTTTTGTTTAGCTAGTTTTACACACTGTTTAGCTTTCTTACATTTGACTCTGTATTCTGTAAGAGTAAAAGCTGACTTATTTGACAGGAACTTTTGATATGCTTTCTTCTTTTCCTTCACTGCCTCTTTAACTTTCTGTGTCCACCAGGGAGTTCTGATTTTTTTATCCTTGCACACAACCTCACCACATGCCTCTCTGGCAGAATCAATCAAATATTTCCTTCAGAGTTTGCCACTGAATCTCCAAGGTTTGATTCCTGTTCTCAAACTCTTTCAATTTCTTTTCAATAATATTTCTGTATTTTAGTCTACAGTTCACATCTGAGAGCTGCTCAACTTTTATTCGCTTTAAAACTTTCTTACATGTTATTCTTTTCAATATGAAGTTCAATTTTATCCTGCTCAAGACTAAATAGTGATCACTTCCAATTTCAAATCCTCTGTACACTCTGGTGTCCTGCACCAGGGAGAAAACATCACTATCAACAATAACATAGTCAATGAGACTTTTCTTATTCTTAGCCTCTTCTCTCCATGTGAATTTGTGCACATTTTTATGTTGGAACATGGTGTTAGTAATAACCAGTCCATGTCCTGAGCAGAAATCCAACAGATATTTGCCATTATTATTAGCTTTGCTCTTTTCTCCAAATTTTCCCAAAATATTTTTGTATGTCTCACAATCATTTCCTACTCTACTATTTAGATCCCCAACAAGGACCAACTTTTCCTTTTTCGTTGTGTCAGTTGCTTTTTCTAAAGCCTCAAAAAATTCCTCCACTTCTACCTTAGTAGAACCTTCTGTGGGACCATAGGCACAAATAAGTCTCATTGTCCAGTTCCCCATTCTCATATTTGCCCACATTACTCTACTTGAGACTGACTGCCATTCAAGAAGATTAGCCTCGTATTTTGTGTTGAATACTATGGCTACTCCTTCTTTTCCTTGATTGTCATTGCCTGAATATAACATTTTGTATTTATTGCTCAGAAAGATCTCACCAGTTTTGGTCTTTTTTGTTTCAGTCACCCCTATTATGTCGATCTGGTACTTATCTAATTCCTCAGCTAGCTCCATTTCTTTGCCATTCAGGCTTCTTACGTTGATAGTACCGATCTTTAACTCTGGTGATGTTGAGTTGGGGTTTGTTTTCAGATTTGTTCCAGTAGCTGACTTTTTGCTGTTCGCCCTTGTTCCCTGGCGAAAACAACGGGGGCCTTGTTTAACCGGGCGACGCCCCAGCCGGCATGAAATTTTGTCATGTTGTACCATCATTTTTTATTTTGGTTTAACCAATAAGAAAAAAAATTTTATCTTCATTAAATTTGTGTCTGCCTGTATCCCGCATGTAATTATAAGTAGTGAATTTATATTAGGGGAAATACCCTTTAGCATGCATGTACTCAATTGTTTTGAAGAAGATGGGGAGAAAATGGAAACAGTTAACAATTTTGTGTTCTTAGGATCCCGAATTGATAAAGATTGTTATTGTACCGAAGAAGTTAGAAGATTATTACTTGGAAAAAAAGCAATGACAAATTTAAGCAAGATCTTTAAAGATATTAGCTTCACAACAAAAATCAGAATCGTGAAAGCAATGGTATTCCCTGTGGTGCTGTATGGATGTGCAAGTTGGACCCTGAGAAAGAGTGAAAGAAGGAAGATAGATGCATTTGAATTATGGGTTTGGAGATGCTTACTAAGAATACCATGGACTGCAAAGCAAACCAATAAATCAGTGATAAACAGAATAAAGCCAGATTGCTACCTTGACGCTATTGTTAATTTTTTTTATACTATTTTATATTATATTCCCTCTTTTTTTTTTATATATATATTATTAGTATATTAACTATTTTGTCTACCGGCTATGCCTTTGTTAATAATTATACTATATACTTATGAGGTGATTTATTATATAAATCTCTTTTACTAACAATTATTTTTATTTTGACTCCGAGTGTCCCTATATGTTATTGTATTGCACAAACGTTCACTCCAATTGGTGCAATGACCTTAACTCTCTCTTTCAGAATCCAACTAATTATTGACTCAAAACCAAGTACAAAATAAACACATTTAATAAAACTAAAACAATATATATATACTTCTAGCAATAATACATAACTATAACTACAGATTATATGGATCCAAGGCCTTATTTAAAAATATAAACTTACTCTTAAGACTAAACACTTTTTTTTTTCACAATCACAAAAAACTGTTCATAGTCTTTTTCTCTTTCTGTTAAGGCTCTTTTCCAGAAGTTACAAGGCTCTGTACTTCATTTTCAGGATCCTTTTCATCAATCAATATAACACACATAAAGTCTTCTTGACTATATCCTGTTTTCCTTTTAGTAGTAATACTCATCAGATCAGGCACCTTTAATACCTAAAAATCTTCTTAATCAATATATTTTCTAAACTTTCACTTTCAGGCATTCTTAATACTTATAAAACTTCCTTATCAATATTTTCTCTAAGAAAAACATTCACTTTAAAATGTAAGCAACAAGTTCTCCTTTCATTCTCAATACTAAATTGACAGTCTTAACTTATTTCACCATAAAAACTTAGTTTCAAGATTTCCTTTTATTCATTACTTATTTCTCCTTGAAACCTAATATTTCCACTATTCCCTTTTCGGAATACACTATAAAATATCTTCCGACTGCCACACACAAAAACAAATATCAAGTTTCTTCTAACTTGAATATTTACCGGCCAATTTATATAAAACTTATAGTTTCAAGACTTCCCTTTTATTCATTACTTATTCCTGCTTGAAACCTATTATTTTCACTATTCCCTTTTCGGAATACATTATGAAATTTCCTTCTGACTGCCGCACAAAAAAAATCAAGTTCCTTCCAACTTGAATATATCTCGGCCAGTTTATAAAAACTTATAGTTTTAAGATTTCCTTTTTATTCTTTACTTATTCCTGCTTGAAACCTATTATTTTCACTATTCCCTTTTCGGAATACATTATGAAATTTCCTTCTGACTGCCGCACAAAAAAAATCAAGTTCCTTCCAACTTGAATATATCTCGGCCAGTGTTCTAAAAACTTTCCGAACGCTCTCTTGTTTACAACTGTAACTTGGATACGCAACGCTTTCCTTGTCAGCTGTCAATCACACATCAAGTTCTCTCCGGGAGCATGCGCACTTCACAAAAGTCAGAAACTACGCACTGCAATAAAATGGCTGACTCGCTGTATCCATTAGCGCTAAGAGAAAGTCTTTCACAAACACAAAATTCAACATTTTAAAATACAACAAACTTTCTTATAAGTAACACAAATAATCAGTTTAGTAAGTACTTCAATATTTTTTACTTCTTTACATGTTACTTCTAATATAACATTTTCATAACGAGCACATCACAAGTGCAGACACTGCGTGTATGAAAACAAAAACTAACAAGCATAATTAATACGTAAAAATATTCAAAATTTTTAATATGATTATTTTTACATCAGTTTCATTTTTCTGTGAAAAAAAAAATTTTTTTTTAAAAATTTTTTAAATATTTAACCTACATCCAAACAAAAGTTTAATATTTATTTCTAAATCTTAAAATATAACGTGATTCTTGCTAATCATTATGTATACCTTCTGAATCACTAGTTTCAGAATCATCTGACGCTAGAGATAATTCTGAACTTTCTTCTTCCAAATTAGTATACTTAAAAATTTCATTTTTATACCTTTCAAACACTTCATTTAAACTACTTGAATTATGTCCTAAATCTATAGAATCATCACTATCAGAATCAATTTCTACGGGTTTTTGAGATTCTATAAGTTTCTGGGATTCCTTATCCTAACTAACTAAATTTGAAGTATCTTTAACTTCCCTTTTCTTATTTAATCCTATATTTATCAACCTATGAAATTCCGCTATACTTTCATCAATATTAGAATCAAATTGATTATTATCATTCCTACATTGTACATCATCTGAAATATGTGTCTTAGGATTTCTAAATTTTCTAAATTTTCTTCGCTGCATATTTGAATTATGAGTATTAAATCTATTCCCTTTTCTATCATTTAACCTTGAATAAGATTCACAATTAGTATTAGGAAAACTACATTCATCCTTCAATATTTTATTCATATTGTCACCTAAAGTAACTAAATTTTTATTTCCCAAAAAGTACCTTTTTAATCTATCAGAATGTACATTTAAAATTTTACTAGGATTATTGACATCTTGAATTCTAAAATTTACAGGAGAAAAATTGTCTAAAATTCTAAATGGACCTAAGGCTTTTCTTCCTAATTTCCCAACTCTTTTAATACTAGATTTATCATCTAACAATACCAAATCACCTGGTACAAAAGATTTATATTTTCTAAAGCGATTTATATATTGTCTAGTTTTCTGAGCACTTAATTTACTTATTTCACCTACTAGTCTATGAGTAGTGGAAAACTTATCTATTACTAATTCTAAATATTCATTTATATCACTGTATCCTGTATTAGGAATAACTGAAACAAGTTCATTAGGAAAAACTGGATCAAAACCATATAAAGCAAAAGATGGTTTTTCCTTGATAGCAGAATGAAAAGCAGATCTACATGCAAATAATGTTTGAGAAATATGTGTATCCCAATCATTCATTTTGGTGTTTGCCAACTTTGAAAGTATTTGCTTTATGTTTCTATTTAGTCTTTCACACATACCATTACATTGCGGATGATAAGGTGTTGTAAAAATCTTCTTAACATTAAGTAATTTACATAACTGTAACAATAGTTCAGATGTGAAATTTGCTCCTTGATCTGAAAGTAAGGTCTGAGGAGTTCCATATCTACAAACTATCATATTTAAAAACTTTCTTGCAATAGTTTTTGCAGATTGGTCTTTCATTGATACTGCTTCAGGAAATCTAGTTAACATGTCTATGATTACTAGAATATACCTATTTCCTTTTTTAGTAATTGGTAGAGGACCTACTACATCAATAGCAACAGCTTGAAATGGTCTAGTTGGAATTGGAAATGGTTGTAAAGGAGCTTTTCCTCTAAAAGGGGATCTTATTTGGCACTTATGGCATGACTTGACATACGTGAGTATATCACTCTTCATACCCTTCCAGATGTAACGATCCTTTATTCTTTCCAAAGTTTTAGAAAACCCTTGTTGTCCTGCTAAGTCAGAATCATGGAAAGTATACATAATCCAAGGAATCATTTCAGTTGGTGCCAATATTTTCACCTTCAATTTTCCATCTTCCAATTGTCTAAATAAGAGTAACCCATCTTTATCTAAATACAAGTTTTCCAGATTCAAAAATGTATCTAGTTGAGTTTCCTCTTTCAATACTGCTTCATAAATAGTTTTTAGTATGAGATCATCCTTCTGAGCTTGGACAATCTTATCCTTTTCCCAAATTTGTAACCTAGGATCCTTATTCTTTAGAGTCTCAATATTAAATACTTGATCATTATCACTAGTATCCAGAAAAACTTCAGGAGACTGCTCTAATTTTCCACTGTCACCTGATTTCCTGTCCAAATAGCATTCTATTCCACACAATGATACTGTATTATCAACAAAATTACACACAAACCCATGACGTTTCAAAAAATCAATTCCAAATATTATTTGTACATTTGGATTTGAAGATTCTGGAAGAACAATTAATGGATGAGAAACTTTCAATGGAAAACAAGGAATTGAAATAAAGACATTGATTTGCTTATAAGCTGAAATTTCAGATTCAAATATTCCTTTTAATTTTATTGGATTGCTTAAAACTGAAATATCATTTGGAATTAGAGATTTAATTTTGTTAAACAAGCTATAAGAAACGAGTGAAATGTGTGCACCTGTGTCAAGTAAGATATCACAAGGTACATCTTCAATAAATCCTTGTAAAACTGTCAAAGGATTACTTTCATTAGCATAAGGAGCTAATGCTACATCAAACTTTCTTTTATGGTTAGAGCTGTCTTTGGCTTTATCCATGTTTAGTGAATAGTTTGACATTTCTGTCCTTGCCAGTATAATATTGGAATAATAACTAATTCCAGATTTACTTTTATTCTCTGATTTCTTATTTTGAAAACAAGATCTATCTCTAACATAACAATCTTTACCAAAATGACCCTGTTTATTACATCTAAAACATTTTGGAATGTATCTTCTATGAGATGCTTTATTCCTGTTAATGTCATCAGATTTACAAGAAAAAGATTGATTATCTGTAAGATTTTTGAATATTGTTAAATCCGACATCATTTTAAACAGAAGTTCCTGTCCTTGTACTATAGGTCTCTGTTGTCTTTCTATTTCTTCACTCAGAAATGTTTTCAGTTCCTCATATTTTTCCAAATCATGTAATTTTACCCTGGAATCAGATTCTGGAATATCTTTAGTAAAATTCACAGAAGTTTCCTTAGACTTTTTCCTTTTATTTGCAGCTTTACCCTTTTGAAGCTTTTCTTCTCTCATTTTATCTGTACCCACAATGCTAGAAGAATGAGTTTGATTATGCTGAAAAGAATTTACTTGCTTATTGCTTGAGGAATGAAAAATATCTCTTAATCTTTCTTCCTTTTCTTTAACAAGCTCAAAACATTGTTCAAGATTTCTAACTTTTTTCTTATACGCTGTTTCTTTTAAATTATCCTTGAGGCCAAGCCTAAATTGATTAAAGAGCAACCATTCTAAAGAGGATTTCTCTTCAGATGAAATATTAAATCAATGAGCAATGGTCCACAATCTATGATAATATTCAGAAACAGATTCCTTATTATCTTGGATACACTGCTGAATCTTCTAAATGTTAGGCCCTAATTCTCTTACATTTGAAAATTCTGATATTAGCAAACTTTTAAAGGTTGCATAATTGTCAGTATCTCTTAGTAAAGGAGATGTGTTTAAGAATGTTTTGGCTTTTCCCAACAATTTATTACGAAGTATAATTAACAAGTGAAAATCTGACCAATTTCCTAAATCTTTAATTTTTTCTGCATACCTAAAAAATGTTTCTATGCTTTCACTACTATCACCTGAGAAAGAAGGTATTACTAAGGTTGGATTTATTAACCTAAAAAATTCTTCATCATTAACTGAAGGAACCTTACTACTAATATTATTATTTTCTGTAGCCATTTTTTTTTTTTTCTTTTTTATTTGAGTCAAGATTTACCTTTTGGATTCTAAAATAGTTTAGTCATTACCAATCCTGTCGTCGACTGCGCCATTGTTAATTTTTTTTATACTATTTTATATTATATTCGCTCTTTTTTTTTTATATATATATTATTAGTATATTAACTATTTTGTCTACCGGCTATGCCTTTGTTAATAATTATACTATATACTTATGAGGTGATTTATTATATAAATCTCTTTTACTAACAATTATTTTTATTTTGACTCCGAGTGTCCCTATATGTTATTGTATTGCACAAAAGTTCACTCCAATTGGTGCAATGACCTTAACTCTCTCTTTCAGAATCCAACTAATTATTGACTCAAAACCAAGTACAAAATAAACACATTTAATAAAACTAAAACAATATATATACATTCCTAGCAATAATACATAACTATAACTACAGATTATATGGATCCAAGGCCTTATTTAAAAATATAAACTTACTCTTAAGACTAAACACTTTTTTTTTTCACAATCACAAAAAATTGTTCATAGTCTTTTTCTCTTTCTGTTAAGGCTCTTTTCCAGAAGTTACAAGGCTCTACTTCATTTTCAGGATCCTTTTCATCAATCAATATAACACACAAAGTCTTCTTGACTATATCCTGTTTTCCTTTTAGTAGTAATACTCATCAGATCAGGCACCTTTAATACCTAAAAATCTTCTTAATCAATATATTTTCTAAACTTTCACTTTCAGGCATTCTTAATACTTATAAAACTTCCTTATCAATATTTTCTCTAAGAAAAACATTCACTTTAAAATGTAAGCAACAAGTTCTCCTTTCATTCTCAATACTAAATTGACAGTCTTAACTTATTTCACCATAAAAACTTAGTTTCAAGATTTCCTTTTATTCATTACTTATTTCTCCTTGAAACCTAATATTTCCACTATTCCCTTTTCGGAATACACTATAAAATATCTTCCGACTGCCACACACAAAAACAAATATCAAGTTTCTTCTAACTTGAATATTTACCGGCCAATTTATATAAAACTTATAGTTTCAAGACTTCCCTTTTATTCATTACTTATTCCTGCTTGAAACCTATTATTTTCACTATTCCCTTTTCGGAATACATTATGAAATTTCCTTCTGACTGCCGCACAAAAAAAATCAAGTTCCTTCCAACTTGAATATATCTCGGCCAGTTTATAAAAACTTATAGTTTTAAGATTTCCTTTTTATTCTTTACTTATTCCTGCTTGAAACCTATTATTTTCACTATTCCCTTTTCGGAATACATTATGAAATTTCCTTCTGACTGCCGCACAAAAAAAATCAAGTTCCTTCCAACTTGAATATATCTCGGCCAGTGTTCTAAAAACTTTCCGAACGCTCTCTTGTTTACAACTGTAACTTGGATACGCAACGCTTTCCTTGTCAGCTGTCAATCACACATCAAGTTCTCTCCGGGAGCATGCGCACTTCACAAAAGTCAGAAACTACGCACTGCAATAAAATGGCTGACTCGCTGTATCCATTAGCGCTAAGAGAAAGTCTTTCACAAACACAAAATTCAACATTTTAAAATACAACAAACTTTCTTATAAGTAACACAAATAATCAGTTTAGTAAGTACTTCAATATTTTTTACTTCTTTACATGTTACTTCTAATATAACATTTTCATAACGAGCACATCACAAGTGCAGACACTGCGTGTATGAAAACAAAAACTAACAAGCATAATTAATACGTAAAAATATTCAAAATTTTTAATATGATTATACCAATAAATCAGTGATAAACAGAATAAAGCTAGATTGCTACCTTGACGCTATGATCATCAAGCAAAAATTGTCATACTGACAATTAAATTACTAAAATTAATAAAACTGTCATAATGACAGTCTGGAGAAGAAGATGGAGAAGAGAAGCAACTGGAGTGCGCTTGGAGGTTCTGAAAGACATGGTCAGGGATAGATCAGAATGGAGAGTATATGTTCGTGGAGTCGCCAGGAGTCAGAAACGATTCGACGGGTCATAACACACACCTCAATTGTTTACCACATAAAACATTTATTGTTGAAAATTGTCCTCATTTCTGCCAGGAAAGTGCATTAAAAATCATAAGCATGTTCAGCTCAAGCTGAGCACTTTATTTTCTGGTGAGTTACATACAATATGTAATGCTTGCTTTTTTGTGTAAAAAAAATATTTTTATAGTAATGGCCACAAACTACAACGAAAGGGAAAAACCAACATTGAAAATAAAATTAATTTCTCTCGAAGAAAAATATTCAAATTCTTTGGTCGGTTGAAAAATGGAGAAAAACCAGTAGTTTTTGCAGGAACTTTGAATTTAAATGAATCAACAATTCGAACAATCAAACAGAATAACAAAATGAATATAAAATCCGAGAAAGTGTTTATTGCTGGGTCAATGATAAGTGCAAAGCGCGTTGCTCATGTACGCAATATTCTAATGGAAAAATGGAGAAATCTCTAATGATTTTGATAGAAGATTTTACCTCAAAAGAAAATTCCTATGGATGAAAATCTTATTAAACAAAAAACTCTCAACGTTTATAAACATTTATAGTGCAGACCAGGTGTTCAATGCAGATGAATCTGGGTTATATTGGAAAAAAAGTGCAAAAATGCACCTATATTTTGAAAAATGAAAGATCAGCTCCTGGATTCAAAGTTTCCAAAGATAGAATTACTCTACTGTTTTGTAGTAATGCATCAGGTAATTACATGACAAAACCAATATTTATTAACCAATTCTCATGCTATGAAAGATTAAAATATGCACCATTTTATTTTGCCTAAAACATTTATGCATTATATGCAATGAAGTTTAAGTACAATTAGTAATTTTTATACTATGTATTTGTTTCATGGTTTATATGTTTTCTTAACTTACATGAATTACTTGATTTAAATAAAAATATATTTTTTGTTGTATATGTCATTGTTGTTTATATAATTTAAAAAAAAAAACGATTTCGGAACATAACCCTACTTTTTCTATGTGATCTGAGGCTCGCATAACGTGATTTATATAACGTGGCATTTCTGCGGAACCTAACATCTACGTTATAAGAGGGTTATCTGTATTATCTCTCATAACTCTATGGACATGTTCGGTGAGTGTGATGGGTCTTCCACTGCAGGTAGCACTTGCAGTTGACTCCATGTGCTTTCATCTCAGTATGGTATCACTGATTGTTGAACTTTCAATATGATTTCTCTTCCATGACTGCCTCTTTTAATTCTTGAATCCACCACAATCTCCAGATTGTTCTTGTGAACAATTTCATCATATGTCTTCCTGGCTGAACTGAGTAATGTTTTCTTCAGATTTTTCCAATGAGTCTGCAAGGTTTGATTCTTGTTTTCAACTTCAATTATATTTGTGTGTGTGTGTGTATACAGCATATCTGAGTCTATATTTCACCTCTGAAATGAAACTTTTGTACATAAGTTTCTTTTTTTCTCCATATGATATTCATGTTTATTATGATCAAAACTAAATGGTAGTCACTTTCTACTTCAAATCCCTTATATATTCTTGTATCATGTATATTAATGTGAAGATACCACTATCAACAATATGATAATAATAAGACTTTTCTTATTTTGTGTCTTTCTTCACATGAATTTATGCATCTCTTTATTTTGAAACTTGGTGTTAGTAGTAATTAGTCTATGTCCTGAACAGAAATCCAGCAAAGCATTTACCATTATTACTAGCTTTGCTCTCTTTTCTCCAAATTTTCTCAAAATATTTCTATATGTCTGGTATTTATATCCTACTGTGCTTCCAATGAGTATCAACTTTTCCCTTTTTTCTTTATGCCAGCTGTCTTCTCTAATGACTTGAAAAGTTCCTCTACTTCTTCTATATTAGAACTTTCAGATATTATAGCTGTCGTTATCCAATTCCGTTTTGAAATTTGACAATATCATCCCACTTGAAATTGCCTGTCATTGAGGTTTATCTTTGTGTTTAGTGTGAATGACATAGCAGCTCCTTCCTTTCCTTGAATATTATTGTCCCAAATATATCTTATTATTTAGCAGTATCACACTAGGTTTAGTTTCATCTTGGTAATACTTATGTCGACATAGAATTTCTCTAATTCTTCTGCCAGGTCCACTTCTTTTCCATGTTTCTATTGATATTTTTCTCCACTCACACTTCTTACATTGATAGTGCCCCTCTCTTCAAGCAAGTTTGAATTTGCTCTATAGCTGAATTTTTGTCTGGTTCATTTAAGAAAACAGCAAGTGTTTTGTTTAACCAGCTGACAATATGACATTTTGTCATGTTGTACCATCTTTTTTTTTTTTTTTTGGTTTAAGCTAAAATGGAATATAACTTGGTCAGCTAAGTAGCAAACTGCCAGACCATCCTTGTTTGTTCATTATCGAGATGGATACGTAATAACAAGAGTAGAGGTGAAGACTGGCAACTGGTTCAGAAGTCCTGGCAAGTTCTCTGCATTTCTTAAATTCTATATGGAAGCCTCCTCCCAGTTTTTAATCCTGATCCTGAAGTGAACCCTCACATTCATTTAATTACCATTTCTAGAGAGGTACTATGAGGAATCTATCCCAATTATTTGCAATTTGATCTTCTGAATTATATAGGGCAGCCAATTGAAAACCTGGATAATTTCACAGCTGAGCATTTCTGGTTCTGAATACTGTCTATTCCAGCTGTTTTTTTCCATATATGATTTTTAACAGAGTTTTTTTTTTTTTTTCCTCACTTCCAATATTGAAATGTACTGATTCTTATATTCCTACATGACATTTTGTACTATTGATCTTTCACAGCCATTTTTCGAGGTTATTTAATAGCTTCTTGGCATTTCCCACCTTTATGATACATAAGAATATACAGCAAGCTTTTAATTTTATGCTACTTAACCTACTTTTTCCTACTTGGGAGATAAATATCACAAAAGTGATATTTATCTCCCAAATTCTCACCATGACTCTTTTTTTTTTTATACTCCCCACATGAATTGGAACCCCATAGTATATTAGTACCATGGGTGAGCTAAGGAGTTTTTTTTATTTTTATTAATTTTATATATATTATTATTATGGGCAACTCCAAGGAGTTGACAGACTCATCGAGGGAGGCCCTAACATCATGTCAAGAACAACTATTCGACATTCACACAGTATCTATCATACCTTGCCTTGAACTCATTCACAGTCATGACACCCACAACAGACTCTTTTATATATATATATATATATATATATATATATATATATATATATATATATACAGTGGTATCTCGCTAATCCGAACCTTTTTAGTCCGAACCCTCCAGTAATCTGAACTGTGGTTTGAAAGAAAAAAAGTTTTATTTATTACGTATTATTATTTTGTGTACTATTATTTTTATTTAATAATTATTATTTTAACTATTATTATTTATTTTATTATTATTACAATACAGTATAACTACGGTGATACACAGAAAGAGGAAATTCAAAACGTGCATAATTTGGTTAAAATATTTCCTTTATTTATATTCTGTAGTGTCATATTTACGTTATAAATATGACACTACAGAATGAATTAGAAAGATGATGATGACGATAAAGAACTTGAAGAAAAAAAGTAAAACATGAAGAGGCAGTTGACAGTTTTAATATGTGTATAGAATGGGCTAAGCAGAATGATACGCCATTCCACAAAATTTTATTTCTAATGCAGTTCCGAGAAGAAGCATTCAAAAAAAGTTTGGCTTCCAAGAAGAAAATCGGTGACTTTTTTACGAAGAAATAAAAAACTTTTTTGTGTGTTATTTTGTGTTGTGTACAAGAAAGTGATATTTTTTACGCAAATTAAGTTATGTACAGAACTATACAATTTTATTAAATCAGAATCCTCAACAATACATGCAAAGTAAATTTATTTTTACTAAAATAAACTTGTGTACTGTATTATTTTTTGTTTTACATTGCAGTACAGTAGCTTTTTTTCTATCAGCTACTTCATTTATTTACAGAATTAAATTGAAGTACCATTAGAATCTGATTATTTTTGTCTTAAAAGCTAGTTATTGTTGTCTCTTGGGGGGAAATTCGCTAATCCGAATGAGCACGGTTTTTATTAATTCGGATTAGCGAGATACCACTGTGTGTGTGCGCGCGTGTGTGTGTGTGTGAGTGAGAGAGAGAGAGAGAGAGACTGGCCTGGTTGGCCGAGTGGTTAGCATATCCGCTCCCCAGCCAAAAGGCTGCAGGTTCGAATCCTGTAGGCATGGATATTTGTGATTGTCTTCTCCCAACATGGACTGGGTCACCATGGATGTATTAGACCCAAAAGTTCCTGCAATGGGAGAGGCCTTCACCCTGCAGTGGGTAGAAAAATAGGTTGAAATTAAAAAAAAAAAAATATATATATATATATATATATAATATATAGTTATTTTTTACATAATAGGAAATCCTGCTGTAGTGACCAAATACAGAATTGTTTTCCTATCCCACTTCAGGTCTCAAATAAACAGAGTGGCAGTCTCATACTAAGGAATGAAATTCATCTTCACACCTGCAGCCTTGGTTGGAGAGTGGATATGCTAACCACTTGGCCAATCTGACCAGCAAAGTGCTTTTATATTCACATACTGTTATACACAGACAAATTTTCTCTGCATTCTGTAAGGATGACTTGTCTGGTACTTTTAATATAATTTCTTCTTTTCCAGAACTGCTCTTTCACTTCTTGAGTTCACCAGGAAATTCTGATTCTTTATATCCCTGTAGACAATCTCAACATGCTTCCATTGCTGAGTCAAATTTCTTCAGAATTTGGCAGTAGGTGTTGGGTTTGGTTCTTGTTTGTAAGCGTTTTTACTTTTTCTTCAAAAACAGCAATATATTTACGTGTGCAGTTCACATCTTTATATCTGAAAGTGCTCAACTATGATTTGTTTTTAAAATTTTCATGCACTTTTTCTTTTCAATATGATACTTATTTTTATCCTGTTCAAACTAAATGGTAATCTCTTCCTATTTCAAATCCCCTGTATATTCTTGTATCCTGAAGCAGTCTGAATATATCACTACACATAATCAATAAACGTTTTTCTTTTTTATGTATGTGTGTCCTCTCCTTGTGAATTTAGACATCTTTACATTGGAACATGATGCGTCAATAATGATCAGTTCATGACCTGAACAGAAATCTACTATTATTACTAAAGTATTGGGCTAAAAGGATTCAATTTGGCATAAATAAGATATTAAAATGAAGGATACAATGGATCCATCCATATTTTATAGCCAAATATAGAAAGAAACTTAAAAGTTTTGAAATTTACCAGTGAGCTTATGATAACATAACCTACATAAAAAACATACAGGCTCCTGGGCAGAGTTCATGTCTGCTAAGTACTGCATGAACTCTGCCCAGGAGCCTGTATGTTTGCCTTTTATTAGTGCTTAAATTCCACTAGCCTGAAAGCCTGTTTCAAACTGCTGGTTTTCATCAGAGACCAGGCAGAAATCTAAAGAAGCAAAAGCTCTCTGATAACACATAAGCAATCCTATGTCAGAAAGTTACATTTACTATAAGTGAACTCTCAGTAAACGCATAATCAATTACTAAAGAACGGAGCCAATAGTAGTACAAACCAAACCTACTCTGATGCTGAAGGTTATTATTATTATTTTGCAGACATCTTCATGGAGTCCGAAGACTCATTACGAGAGAGATCCAAACTATTCACACAATCAATCATATCTCTCCTCGAATCCATTAACAGACAATGCACTCACAACTAACACTGGCAACCTATTCCACTCATTCACAACTTTCCAAGCAAAAATGTAGTCGTCACACCCTACTAACCACACCTTTATTCATCTTCCAGAGATGACCCCTTTGTTCTGGCCCTTCTAGCCAAGTGCTGGAACATTTCCCTTGCACCAATTCTATAAAACTCTTTAAGCACCTTAAATGTTTCTATCATATCTCCTCTTTTTCTCCCATCAACCAACTCTTCTGCAATCCACACACCCTCAATCTAACCTCATAGGGAACATTTCAAAGACCATTCACCTCTTCCCTTCATCCCCAAGAAACCCAGGAGACCAGACATGAGCATAGTAATCCAGATGTGGATGTATCAAGGCTTTATAAAGAGGAATAACAACTTCCTTATCGCTACTGCCATAGCAATATGTCCTTTAAACTTTAACTCTCTGTCTGCCACCGCTCCTAAATCTCTAGCTTCATCTATTTCCTGGAGTACAGTATCATCAATGTGGTACACAACTTGTACTCTATTTATCCAAAATGCATAACTTTACATTTCTCCACATTGAACTGAACACTCATTATCTTTTGCCTATACTGACAGTTTATTTAAATCTTCCTGCAAGCTCTCCACATTGCCTTGATTAACTATTACTCTACCTAATTTTGCATCATCAGCAAAAAAAAATGGAATATTTCCTTTCAGGTTATTTCCTATATCATTTATGCACAAATTAAACAGTAGTGGTCCCAGCACCGAACCTTGCAGCACACCACTCTAGTCACTAGTTTTTGCCTTGATTCTGCCCCTCCATATACCACTTTCTGATATCTGTCTAGCAGCCACCCTCTTATCCACATAGCCAGTGTCATATCCATCCCCATTTGTTCTAATTTGTGTAATAGAGTTCCATGTGGTATTCTGTCAAATGTCTTTGCAGAATCACTGTGTAGCCATTTCCTTTATCCAACTCAGCTATTACTCTATTATAAAAAGTTAGCATTATAAGGCATGACCTATCCTTCATAAAGCTATGTTGCCCCTCATACAGTATCATATTTTTATCCACCCATTCTTAAATTCTCTTTTTGATCAATTTTTCCAGTACCTTTACCACCACACCTGAGATACTGATTGGTCTATAATATTCTACTGCAGTCTTAGAACCTCTCTTATGCAAGGGAATTATTTTGCCCTCTTCCCACTCCCTTGGAACTCTACCAGAGCTGGGACCTAAATTAAAGAGCCTAGTCAGAGGCATTGCCAGTTCCCTTACACATTCTCGCAAGACCCGAGCTGATATCTATCCCATCTAAACCCACAGCTGTATTTACATTAAGATTCTACAATATCCTAAGAACCTCCAATTCATCCACCTATGTTCCCACATTAGTGTCTGTCATATATGTTAAAGCAGTAACTTCACTTGGATGATATACCCTTGCAAAGTGGTCACTCAGTAACTCAAGTATTTTATCTGCTTCTGTTCACCTGGTGACCATCATTGCTCATTAAGGTTAATCTTCCATAATCATTCTTCCTCTTACTTGCCATATAACGAAAGAACTCTTTGGGATTTCCTTTGGCCTGCTTAGCTAGTTTCTTCTTGTAATCTGATTATGCCTTCCTTGTCATACTGGTCACCTTTCTCCTTATATACACTCTCCACAGCATTTTCTTCTTCTGCAGCTCATACTTAATGATATTACTCATCCATCTAACTCCTATCTGATTAACCTTCCTTTTCTTAGGTATACAATTTAATATTGCATCCTCTAGATGCCCCTTAACTATCTCCCATGCACTACTAACATCCTTCCCTTGCAGCATTCTATGCTGTGGCACAGATTCAAGCTTCCTCTTAAGCTTGTCATAATAACAGAATATTCCTTATGTTTTACAATCTCCCAAGTCAAGACCACATAATCACTTTCACCAATTGGAGGCAATATTGTCACCTTCATTATGTCACATTTTGATTCCTATGACCAGGTCCAATACTCTCATATCCCTGGTCTCTGCCATCACATGCTGACTCTAGTAATTATCTTTCAGTAGATGTATAAAGTCCATTTCCTTCCTGCCATGTGATCTTTCTTCCTTCTAATCTATATCTCCATAGTTGAAGTCTCCCATGATAATCAATTGACCTGTACTCATTGTACTAATTTGCCAATGTAATGTCTTCCAGATCATCCATGGAAATCTCTGGCCTATAGCAATAACTGTATATTTTGTCTTACTGGCCTTGATTTCACACAAGACTGCTTCAAATGAACAGCCACTCTCCCTATCTCCTATTTTTTGGGCTGCGGTTTCTATATACTAATGCCAGACATATCAGGAACAAGAGAGAGGAGTTTTTGGCATTGGTTAGTGCAACCTCGCCAAAAGTTATAGGCATTACTGAGACTTGGCTAACAGCAGATGATGTAGTTATGGGGATAGAATGTGAAGGGTTTATTATCAGCAGTACCCTCCCCCCATCCGATCTTCTCTATCTTCCCTGAAAATACTAAACCCTTCACATTCTATCCCCATAACTACATCATCTGCTGTTAGCCAAGTTTCAGTAATGCCTATAACTTTTGGCGAGGTTGCACTAACCAATGCCAAAAACTCCTCTCTCTTGTTCCTGATATGTCTGGCATTAGTATATAGAAACCGCAGCATTCCTTTAAGCCACCCACCCACTTTATTTCCTGAATTGACTACCTTATTCAATAATGTCATGTTATCATAAGTTCTCTAGTAAATTTTAAACTTATGTTTCTTCCTATATCAGGCTGAAAAATATGAATGGATCCATAATATCCTTTATTTTAATATCTACATTATTATTAGCTGTCTCTACTTATCTTTCTCTTCAAATTTTCCTAGGACATTTCTGTATATTCATATCCTATTCCATTGTTTAGATCTTCTCCAAAAAGAACCAGCTTTCTTTCCTTAAAGTCAACTCTTCCTAATGACTGAAAGTAGCTCTCTACTTCTTTGCTACTGGTTCTTTCAATGTAATCATATGCATTGATTCTTATTGTTCAATTTCCCGATTTGAAATTTGCCTACATCATCTTTTTGAAAACTGCTGCCTTTCAAGTAGTTTTATCTTTATATTCAGTGTTAAATTTAGTAGCTACACCTTGCTTTCTGATCACCATTGCTGAAATAATATAAATTCAAATTAATATAATTCTAAATAATATAAACTCTAATTATAATTCTAAATAATAACTATTGCCTAAATAGTTATTATTTAGAAGTATCTCACCTCTTTTAGACTTCTTCGCCTGAGTAACAGTAAGCCCAATTATGTTCAAGACAGTATTTCTGTAATTACTCTGCAAGCTCTTCTTATGTTGATGGTACCCATTTTCAATTCTGCTGAGTTGTTCTGGTAGCCAACTTGTCAATGTTTGCGATGTCTGAAGTAATTATTTTGAAAAATTATTAAGTGCTAAAAAATAACTTGGAGGAATGCAATCTGGAGTACATATCAGTACTTGAAGGTAAGGAGAAAATAACAAAAATGCAAAATGTGGAAAGGAACTGGAATAGATGATAGTGTACCTGAAATTATAACAGGACTACATACATGTAATCCAGAAGGTATCTGAAGGTTTTCATCTCAGATGATTGGGGCAGAATTCTTGCAATCTATCAATTTACAAAAACTGAAATATAATATGAGAATTATTGATAAATTTCCTTACTGAGTGTTCCATGAAAGATTTATCAATGCATAGCAGAGAAAAGACTAAGAAAAATATAGAGGAAACTGGTGAAGAATAAGTTGGATTCAAATCAAGATAAAAAGTTTTTAACTTTTTATCAACAGTAGCAATATCCTGAAAACAAAATATGGAAAAGAATATATTTAAGCTTTACTGAATCTCAAAAAAAATATGATAAAAAGTATCCCAGGAAAAAAATAAAATAAAATAAAATGCTAAAAACGATAGATCTATATAGTGTAGGTTTGATTTTAAATTAATTTTAGTTACAATGAAAATTATCTCCACTATTATATATAATTTACATGGACTGTGTTAATGATGTGATTTGATAATCCAATAGAATATATTAAGTTTAGTTCTTTACTCTAGGCAGATTACACCATCATCTTAAACCTCTACAAGTCTTAGAGAGTCTTTATGCCAAACGATATTGTTAGCATTCAAAGAATGTATTAACAGAGCTCATCTCGGTGGTATGGTCACTTAAAAAGAATGGGAGAGGAAAGGTTAGGAGAAACTAGTGTTTTTTTTTTTTTGCCAGGATGGCAGAAGACACAGACGAAGACCAAGATTTAGGTGGATTGAAACAGTAAGAAGCACTTTAGAAGACTTAAATATAATATAATATCAAATAACACTAGCGCCTTCACAGATAACAGATTAATTTGGATGAAAATTGTTGATACAAAGTTAGTAAGATGTAGCCTTTTTATGTAGTACTATCATAACATTCCCCTTACCACTGAGAGTACATATCAGAAATCTGATGATATGATGCATCTTTTTACTACTTGTATATGGAAATATATGACTTATGCATTAATTAAACCTTGGCATTTGTTTGAGTCTGGCTCCCACAGGTAGTGACCCTTTGCTTCAATGCAGCAATACATACATATCAAAAGGAACTGTACCTTGTATTATGGGATGCTAAAGAAATTGATGTGAAAATACCCCATGTACAAAGTAAATAAGAATATAATTTCTTGTCAAGTATAATTTAATCTAAGATCATATGGTCACATGAACAGAATGGAAGACAAATATATGGATGGAAGGGAAATATATAGTAATTTTTAATACATTTCAGATCCATATAATTAGCTTCATTTTCATTCGATTTTGATATTTATGTTTACATGTAACTGAAATGGAATAAAATATTAAAATATTAGAAACATAAGAAATCATTATAGATACCTTTGGCTGGGATGTTTTCACTGTTCCATAATTCCCTTTGCGTAAACAATGCCCATCTGAAACAACTATCCCTCTTCTGTCAATAAGGCTAGGATGCATTTTAAAAAAATATCACGTGATTTTCATAATTTATGAAAAGTATAAAAGAATTGAGTTGGAGCATATACTGATATGGATAAAGCAATATAAAATAAAGATAAAAAATACTTATTAAATAGTCATATATGCTTAGTTCAAACAGAAATCTGCTCCTGAGGTTGAGCATGATGCATACTATATTCAATCCAGTTACCTCTCATTTCTCAGAAGTTTTCTACCAACTTAGTAGTCTAATGAACAGATCGGAGTGGACATATAAGCTACTCAGCTTATTGTACTGACTAATTATCACAAGTCTATACATCAATTTTTACACAGATCATTATCAGTAAAAAATAATAATAAAATAAAAATATTTTTTGTATTATCTGAACCAACTGCCAAGTCCAAACAAGTTCCAATTAGGAAGGAGACGAACACAAACGACACATTAAATACCTCCATTTTGGAAAACCCGGCATTTCCAGGTTTGCACCAAAACCTGGTTCGAGAGGAAATTCAAGGAAGCATGTGAAATGGTCTAACCATTCCAAGGATGTGGAGGATCCATTTGCAACTTTTATAGCTAGAACAAGCCAAAGAAAAATCTCAATACAAGAAGACTTGAAGTGTTTTTTTTTGTTTTGTTTTTTTTCCCTTAACATTCAATAGCAACTTGAACTGTACAAGTCCAGAAGAAATTTGCAGTATAACAATTTTAACTGCACAAATCCAGAAGAATCTTAGTACAGGAGTTTTTTATTTATTATTATTTTTATTTAAAATTTATTTTTTTTATTTTATTTTATTTTATTTATTTATTTTTTTTTTATCACTAGAGGTCAGGCTAAGGAAATGATTAATTAACAGCGTAGATTTAATTTACCTTATAGAGTGCAAGAGGATGTAGCTTGGTTTCCTATACACATGATAATGATGACCTCAATACAGGGGTCGAAACGTCAAGTGTTATTTTATTATTAATAAGTAAAATAATCATTTCAACACATGTGTTTTTGTGTCACTAAATTTGGATATATGAATGGAGAAAAAGATATCCTTGATGTATGAAGTAATTACTTTGAAAAATTGCTAAATGAAACAATCAGTGACAGCACAGTGGTAAAAAACACTTAACAGGCATGCTAACAGGAATACATATCTATACCTTGAAATAGAAAAGCCACCAAAAGCCTGAAATATGGAAAGGCAGCTGGAGTAGATGATATTTTACCAGAAATGCTCAAGTATGCAAGTATAAAACTTCTATGCAGTGGCTGCACTGTATAGTTCAGAAGGCCTGGACAGAGGAATGAATTCCAGATGATTCGAGTAGAGCTCTCATAGTAGTCATATATAAAAATTGAAGTGAGAATTACAGAGCATTTCCCCTACTGAGTGTTACTGGTAAGATTTATGCAAGTATACACCCTGTGTCCAAAAAGAAACTGAACTTTTGATAGAAAATAAACACAGGCTAATTATAATTATTCAAATCATTTATTTCAATCAATATGCTCTCCCTCATCTTCGATACAGCGTTTGGCATGGTCAATTAATTCATTAAATGAGTTTTTTAATATCGGATTTTGGGATACTGTTGAGGGTCGTGGTTACTGCCGCTTGAACATTTTCAATGGTGTCGTATTGCTTTCCTCTCATCGGCAAATGAAGTCACAGGGTGCTAAATCAGGTGAATATGGTGAGCGAATCAACACAGAAACTTAGTTTTTGCTCAAAAACTGTCTCACAATGTTCGAACAATGAGATGGTGCATTATCGTGCAAAAGTGACCAGCTGCCTGCATCATGATATTCATGCCATGCACAATGAATTCTCGCTATCAATCGCTTCAAAACTTTGAGATAAAACTCACCATTGACCGTTTGGCCAGGCAGAACAAATTCTTTGTGGATAACACCCTTGGAATCATAGAAACAAATCAGCATTGTCTTTACTTTTGACTTCTCCAAGCAACTTTTTATCAGATGCCCCTCTTCTGGTGGTCTCAACTCAACAATCTGGCATTTTGTTTCAGGCTCATATTCAAAACACCACATTTCATCACCAGTAATGATCATTTCAAGAAAGTCTGAGTCCTTACGAGCGGTTTTAATGAGGTCCTTGCAGTGTTCAATTCAATACATTTTTTGGTCATCGGTCAACTTGTGGGGAACAAATTGCAAATTTAATTTACGAAGTCCAAAACTCTAGGTCAAAATGTTGTGCATAGTTGATTTTGGAATCCCTAATTCATCTTCAAACAATCTCACTGACGATTTCGGGTTTTCTTTGATGAAATCCACACTTTTTTGGATGTTAACTTCGCTCAGTCCAATTTTTGGAAGGCTCGGCTTTTCGTCGTCCTTTGAAATTGCTTAAACTACTCGTAAACTTGAGTAAGGGATAAGCATTCATCACCGTATGCTTTTTTTGAAGCATTTCAGTAAAACTTTTACCAAATTTAACACAAAAGTCAATTGCAGCTCTCTGTTTGAAACTCATTTTCTGACCATAGACACTTCTATGCATGTCAGAAGAAGGAGAATCCATTCCGATAACAGGGTAATCAATCCGTCTTCTGGGAAGAGTTGTTTATTATTACATATCGGAACATTAACTTTTCTTTTATGAACATTGTAGTTTTTAAAGTGTTAACTATGAAAGTTGAGCAGCTCTCAGATGTGAACTGTAGACTAAAATACACAAAGATTATTGAAAAAAAAATGAAAGAGTTTGAGAACAGGAACCAAACCTTGGAGATTCAGCAGAAAGTCTTGAAGAAAACACTGATTGATTCAGCCAGAGAGGCATATGGTGAGGTTGTCTGCAAGGATAGAAAAATCAGAACTCGATGGTGGACACAGGAAGTTAAAGAGGCAGTGAAGGAAAAGAAGAAAGCATATCAAAAGTTCCTAGCAAATAAGTCAGCTTGTGCTCTTAGAGAATACAGAGACAAATGTAAGAAAGCTAAACACTGTGTAAAACTAGCAAAACAAAAGTCATGGGAGGACTTTGGCAAGAACATACAAAATACATATCAAGAAGATGGTAAGATATTCTGGAGGTTGTTGAAGAAGCTTAGAAATGGAGGAAAGAGTGCTGTAAAAGAGTTAGAGATGATAAAGGTGACATGAAAACAGGAGAAAAAGATATAATTGAAGTATGGAGTAATTACTTCAAAAAATTGCTAAATGAAACAAGCAGTGATAGCACAGTGGCAAAAAACACTCAACAGGCATACAGTCAGGAATGTCAGGAACTTGAAGTAAAAAAAAGCCATTAAAGGCTTGAAATGTGGAAAGGCAGCAGGAGTAGATGATATACGACCAGAAATGCTGAAGTATAGTGATATAAAAGTCTTACAGTGGCTGCACTGAATAGTTCAGAAGGCATGGACAGAGGGACGAATTCCCGATGATTGGAATAGAGCTCTCATAGTACCAATATATAAAAAGGGAAATAAAACTGAATGTGCGAATTACAGAGGTATTTCCCTACTGAGTGTTCCTGGCAAGATTTATACCAGTATATTTGAAAAACAGTTGACAAGAATTGTGGAAGAAAAGCTTGGTGAAGAACAAGCTGGATTCAAGCCAAACAGAGGCTGTCAGGATCAGATCTTCACTTTACGATAAATAGTTGAGAAAGCATGGGAATATAACAAAGATCTGTATTTAAGTTTTGTCGATCTGGAAAAAACATACGACAAGGTGCCAAGAGAGAAGCTATTCAATACGGTACAGTTATATGGTGTCAATGGGGCATTATATCAAGCAATACTTAGTCTTTATTTGAGTTGTAAGTCAGCAGTTAGAATTGAAGGAAGTACAGGAATATGGTTTAATGTTAAATCTGGTGTAAGACAAGGATGTACATTATCCCCTCTGTTATTCATTATCTATATGGATCACATTATGAAGGAAAGTGGTATTAAACATGATATCAAAATTGGAGATGTTAATGTTAGCTCTTTGCTTTATGCAGATGATGTTATACTTCTAAATAAATCCGCTACAAGTCTGCAAGATTCTCTGACTAAATTGAATAGCTGTTGTAATAGATATGGTATGAAGGTGAGCATTAAAAAGACAAACACAATGAAAATAGGTAGAATTGTTGAAAATATCAACTGTGTTGTGAATGGAGAACCTGTGTAAGAAGTAAAACATTTCAGCTACTTAGGCACGATTTTTAGTGAAGATAGTAAATTAAATATGGAAATAGACAACAGAATCAACAAAACTGGTATGGTAGGAAGTCAATTGAATAAATTCATATGGAATAAGAGAGAAATTAGTCGGAACACTAAATTAGCTGTATACAAGACAGTGTTCAAACCAATTTTAACTTATGAATCTGAGAGCTGGGTCAGAAGTAAAACACTTGACCAAAGACTAGAGACTGCAGATATGAGAGTCCTCAGAAAGATTAGAGGCATGAACAGATGGCATCAATGGCAATATCTTATTAAAAAACGAGGATATTAGGAAAGAACTAGACATTGTCAGCATCCAGGAATTAGCAGGCGTTAGCAAAGCTAATCTCAGGTGGTAAAGTCACTTAAACAGAATGGGAGAGGAAAGATTAGCAAAACGAGTGTTCTCTGCCAGGTTGGCAGGAAAAAGACCTAGAGGAAGACCAAGACATAGGTGGATTGATATGGTAAAAAGTGCCTTAGAAGATAGAAATATAAGATCTGATAATGTTAGAGTCTTGACAGGTAACAGACTGATTTGGAGGAAAATTGTAGATAGGAAATTAGTAATGATGTAAATTTTTCACGTAGTACTATCATATCCTGTACACCCCATTTGAGGGTACATGGCAGGAATTTGATGATGGAAAATCTGTAAGAACATCATATTGAGATCTTCAGCAAGATTCCTTCACTATATCCATAGAGGTGCTGGTCAGGAATGAAGGATCCCACCTTTCACACTCACTCTGTGGTTGCTTTTCTGTTGGAATAATAATAATAGTTACAGTGTAATAAAAATAATAGTATGCATGTGTGTGTGTATTAAAAAAAATTAAGATGGCATTAAATACCTCATATCAAAATTGTTTTTTTATTATGAAGATGATACAAGGTCAGACACAAAAAAAAATAGACTAATAGTATAGCTTGGTAATTGGAGAGTGGGAGGGGAGAGACAAAGAGATGTTTATAGAGCATGTTCTAACCTGTCACCATAAGACAAGGTTCAACTCCATTGTTTTACTCAGTACGAGTAGACGTGTTCAAATATAGACCGTTTTTTTACCCCCGGTCGGAAAATGTTGGAGTGCAAGAGTGAACAACGAGTTAACATCAAGTTTCTTGTGAAACTGAACAAATCCATGATGGAAACTTTTCAATTATTGACTGAGGATTATGGTGAAGAGTGCATGTCTCGTGCATGTGTTTTTGAATGGCACAAACGATTTTCAGAAGGCAGAGAAAGCATGAAAGATGACGATTGCCCAGGCCGTCCACACATAGCAGTTACCGATGGCAACATTAAAAAAGTGCAAGATGTGATTCGAAAAGACAGAAGGTTGGGTGTTCGAGTTGTAGCTGAGAAAGTTCATTTGGACAGGGAAAGTGTTTGATGCATTTTAACGGAAGAATTGAACATGAAAAAGGTTTGTGCAAAAATGGTTCCAAAAATATTGTCAGATGAACAAAAAGAATGTCGCAAGGAACTGTGTTTGGACCTTTTGCAATGCATTAAGGATGAACCAGATTTGTTGAATTCGGCAATTACTTGTGATGAAACTTGGATATTTATGTATGATCTGGAAATCAAGCAAAAATCAATGCAGTGGGGATCAGCAACATCTCCAAGACCAAAAAAACTTTGAACGACTCACGCATGAGTTGTTCAAAGTTCAAGGCCGTGTTGATTATTTTCTTCGATATCAAGGTATTGTAATGGCAGAGTGGGTTCCCAGTGGCCAGAGTAAATCAGCAGTATTACCTTGAAGTCTTGATGAAATTGCGTGAACGCGTGAGAAGGAAACAACCAGAATTGTGGAGAAACGGTTGGATTTTACATCAAGACAACGTGCCAGCCCACAACATTTTGTCTGTGAAGCAGTTTTTAGCTAATCACAACATCACTGTGCTTGAGCACCCACCCTATTCGCCAGACCTGGCTAACTGCAACTTTTACCTCTTTCCAAAGATCAAGTCGGTGTTCAAAGGAACCCAGTTTTTTTTGTCAGTAGAAGATGTGAAAGCGAAAACGACAGAGATCCTCAACAGCCTTTCAGAAAATGATCTGCAGAATTGCTTTGAACATTGGCAGCATCGTATGCAGCTGTGTGTCAACTCAGAAGGGAACTATTTTGAAGGAGATTGTAGTTGATTTTCTCAATTTGTTAAATAAAAAGAGATACAGGCAGTCTTGTTTTTTTCTGTGTCAGACCACATAGATATTATACTCCTAAAGAAATCCAGTACATGTCTTCAGCATTCTTTAACTGAATCAAATGAGTGCTGTAAAATTTTGGCATGAAAATCAGCAATAAAAAGAAAAAAAATATATGAAAATAAGCAGAAGATTCTTAATGGAGAACTTATACAGCAAGTAATATATTTCAGCTATTTAGGCACAATTTTTTTTGCGAAGACGGTAAATTAAATAAATGAAACAAAGAACAGAATAAACAGAGCTGTATGGTAGGAAGCCAGTTGAATAAATTTATATGGAGCAAGAGAGAAATTAGCCAAACACTACACTAGAGTATACAAGATAGTTTTCAAACTAATTTTAACTTATGGATCTGCAAGCTGGATTAGAAATAAAATAGTTGATCAAGGACAGGTCACCACAGAAATGAGAGTTCTGAGAAAAATTAGGTTAGGAAACGGATGGTTGAATGGCAGTAATGTATTAAAAATAAAGATAGGAAGAAACCTGACATTCTTGGCAATCGAGAATGTGCAAACAGAGGTAATTTAAGATGGTATGGTCACTTAAAAAAAAATAATGATATAACAAGAATATAAGAAGGAAACTCATGTGGAAAAGTCTTGATATTTGATATTTAAATGTAATATTGTAAAAAATACAGAAAATTCCAAAGGTAACAAAAACAGTCAACACTTTCCTTCTGAAAAAAAAAAAGAAAAGTATAAATAGATATATAATTAAAAGTTAGGAAATAACAAAGATAAATGTAGACTTCAGATCTATTTAAGATTGGTCAATGGAGCAATTTTTTACAAGTTTCCTTATAAAGATGTTCCATAAGAAATTGGTTCTTATGGAGAATTTTTGTCTTGTTCCAAAGAATGCTGTGCCTGATGGAAATGGCATGTTCAGGCTCATGATACTTGATATAAGACATGCTTTCTACAATGAATAAAAGCAGATCTTCCAAATTGTCGATAATAAGATAAGCCACGAAACATGGAATGTGCTAAACATCTGGAAAACTAAGCAGACGAAGCTCATTATTAGATGAGAGAAAGGTGGAGATTTTTCTGACAGGACAAAAAAAAAAAAAAAAAAAAAAACGGAGGGTTTTAAAATTTTCACAATACATTCAGAAATTACTTGCACATAAGAGAGTAGAATATGAGTGATTTCCTCTGAGCAGAAGGGGCAAGGGATTCTACACCTAATGAATGCTTTATAAATGAAAGTCAAATGAAGCCATTTGATAGAAAGTTGACTTAACCTCCCTACCGGCTAGGACGTCTATAGACATCCAACTAAATCTGGATATGATTCAGCCCACCTGTTTAAAGAACCTGGATAAGAAGTGCAATTTGACTGTCATGTCCATTAGAAGGTGTGATAAACCCTCACACTGAAGAGAACGGTTAATCGGATTATCTCCCGTTCGTAGCTGCCTCTCAGTTGCCTATAACAAGAAACGGACTTTCTTGTTCCATGCTGGTGAACTGGATTTTAGTTATATATGATAGACTAAAAATAGAGAAATTATTTATATTTTTATTTTCTCTTTTTATTGTACAATACAATTTTAATTTCTGGACAAAATAAAGGTCTTGCATAATTTCTTCACTTAAATATTGCCTTACCTTGGAGAACCAATTTAATTTTTTATTTTTTTGCGCTAATTTTTTTCTAATCGCTTACTAGACAAAAGATTTTTCTTTGTTCTCGAAGAAATTAATTCACGATAATTATTTGAAATATTCTTTTAAAAAAGGAAAAGAAAACCGGCTGCCGACGTTCCAGATTATATTAATTTTATTTTTGTACAAAACCATCGAAATCGAATAATACTTAACAGATTTCCTTTAGGACATGCTTCAGCAACTTTGCTTTATAGAGAATAACATGAAATTCTTTAATCATATTACTAAATTTTTTCTTCATGTTGTATAGTAATCTGTACTTTCACTTTCTTGGTTTCCTTGTATAATTGGTCATTACAAAATGAAATTAACAGTTATGATTTAAATTTATATTTTCTGCATAATTCAGATATTTTATTCTCCAATTTTTAAAGTAAGCGATACATTTGCTTATTTTTATCATTCAAAATATGTATATCAAATGTGAAATTTCATTTCCATATTTTTACAATAGAATTGAACTTTATTTCGCCTCTGATAGTTTAACCCCCCCCCCCGTTGCATTACTATCACACACCCGAAAACTGTTATGAAACATAGGTACAGTTTTTATTTAATTCGTTATTTTTCTCTAGTAATTGTTCCACATAACTTGAATTTTTCGATACTGAAGCTATGTGGTGATTATTATAAATTAGCAAATTATAAATCAGACAATATACATATTTCCTGATTATTATAAATCAGGAAATTATGTGATATTCGGATATAGGGGAAATTAATATTTAAAATCACTGTCATCTTTCAAATGCAATATCAGAATAAAGAAAGTGGAAAACCCAAAATTTCGAAATGTATTGGAAAACCAATACATTTCGAAAGCCCGCTCTCGAAATGTATTGGTCTACAGACTGGATTCTGAACACGCCAATGTTTCGTGATGTTATGACTGAAAAACAATTCAGTCTCATCATGAAGTATTTGCATTTTCAGAATAATGAGGAATACGATCAGGCAACACATCCTTGCCCAGTCCTCAACAAAATTTATGATTTTCTGATGAAAATCCGTCAAAAACGTAGATCACTCTACATTCCTGAGAGAGACTTGAGTATCGATGAAAGCCTTATGCCATTCAAAGGTGGACTGAAATGTAAGCAGTATATTCCCAAAAAGAAAGCAAAGTATGGAGTAAAATTGTTTATGCTTTGCGAATTGGAAAGTGGATATCTTTGGGATTTCAAACCTTATACGGGAAAGCAAACTGTAATCGAGCACGATAAATATTCGGATCTCCCCTTGTCGATGCGTGCAGTAATGCAGTTACTAGACCCTTTACTGGGGAAAGGTTACTGCATTATAATGGATAATTACTAAATATGTGTCCTGAACTCGCTGATTTGCTTTTACAGCATCGTACAGATAGTTATGGTACTGTAAATGCAAAAAGGCAAGATATGCCTCCAGATCTGGCTTCAGGAAAGCTATCGAAGGGGGAAATCACAACTTATCAGCGAGGGGAAGTCTTTGCACTACGTTGGAAAGCCAAAAAAGATGTTTTTCTGCTATCTTCCCTGCACAATCTATCAACAGAATCCGTGGAGAAGCATGGTTTGAAGAAAGAAAAACCCATTGCTGTGTGTGCATACAACGACACTATGGTTGAGTCGACAGGTGCGATCAGCAGCTATCATTCTACTCTGTAATGAGGAAACAGCATAAAAAATACTACAAAAAAGTGTTTGGACATGTTATTTGAATTTTGAAGTGTTTGGATTTTGTTATTTGGAACAGTTTCCTCCTGTACAAGAAAAAATGTTTGTCTACCATAACATATCTAGAATACAGAATAGAAATTGCGAAAGCATTGCTGCATGAACATGCACCTTCTTCAGCAAGCAGAAAAACAGGAAATCCTGCCAGACATCTGAGGTTGAACGCTGCTAACTCCAACCATTATCCCGAAAATCTACCACCAACGGCTAATAAAAAAAAAAAAACCTGCACGCAAATATTATGTATGTGATAAAAAAAATATCAGAAAGGAAACAAAAATCTGGTGCCCTGAGTGTAAAACTGCTTTGTGTGTTTACCCTTGCTTCAAGGTGTTCCACGCTGTTCAAGAATTTTAAATTCTGAACAGTGTGAAATAAAAAATGTTTGTTTTCAAGGCCATCAAAACAGTCCTTTTCAGGACTACAAATATTGATAGAGGGATACCCGAATGCACTGTTTCTTTTTCATCTTGAAGGCTAATTTTTAAGTTCTTTTTATGACACAGAGAAACTGGAAAGAGTATTCCAGGTAAAGTATTTCATCAAAACAATAAAAAATAATGAAATAAAATCTACCCTATATATATATAAAATGATAAGCCTTTTTATGTCATGTTTATTGAAATGTTTTGAAACTCAGGGGCTACCCTGAGTGTCGAGTCTTCAAAATTCGAGTCATCAGAATTCAGGGGCGGAACCCCCTTTCAAGTTATCACAATTGAAGGAGAACTGGTCTACCATACCGGAACACGGGGGGTTGGGCATAGCCCCCTATGTGATATGGGTTCCAAATTTCTTGTTTCGGAGATATATATATATATATATATATATATTACAAAGTTTTGTAATAAAAATTTCTGCTACAATGAAGTTTGGCAGAATCAACAATATTATTACTACCTTATTTCTGTTTCTCGTGTGGGAGAAAAACGTAAAATGTCACTCTTATAATTATATGAGATGTTATAATGGCAAAAATAGTAAGAAAAAAGTCATTTGCACTTTCTCTTCAAAACACAAAGAAAGAACATTGTAAATTCAGCCAGTGGAAAAGAAAATACTACATATTTTTCTCCTGTTATCTGATTTTTCTTCTTGTAGTACAAAGAAGAAACAACTGCATATAGTCTGCAGGAGGGAAAAAAATCTGGAAATTGGTTACATTATAACGAATAGAGAAATCATGTCAGAAAAATTATTCCCGTAAGATTCTAATCTCAGCAGACATAACATTTTCTTCTAGATTAGATATCTAAAGTAACTGAAACTTTGCTACTATTTTAAACTAAAATGAAGGGGTATGTTCCCCAAGTGATTTACGATTGTAACAGCTGTCTTGCGAACGATTTATGAAATAAATTATCTGAAATATCCTCAGATTGATTAGGTCTATACCCCCCCCCCCAAAAAAAGAAGATTATGAAACGCATATGCACCTTTTCTTTGAAAATAATTCAAATCCTCTTTTTCAAGATAATTGTATGATTTAATTTCTAATTTTTGATAATAAAAGTGAAACTGATCATTATAAATTAAGCAATTATTTTGGCATAAATAATGTATAAGCATGTAAACAAAATATCAGTATTTCTGTTAGGATATAGGTAATCAACAATCGAAAAGGAAACAAGACATTCTTGACATATTCTGCACTACAGCCTGAGGCACTTTAGTATTCTCCCCTTTCTTCTCAATAGCACTGAGAGTAATAAGCCTTCAACTTTTCCTCCAGCTAAGAGGATATTACCAAGTATTTAGAAGACGTAGATTATTTCAGAAATAGCTTTCAGCAGCAGCAGAAGTAATATTTAGATTTTTTTAAAGAAAAACAAACACAAATAATACTACTGAACTTTCTTTTGTGTGGTATGCATATAAACAATTTTGCATGGTGAAAATATAGCATATTATTTCTAAAATTTCACATAATTTCAGCAGACAGTAGAACAGCTGGTTTTAGATTGCAAATAAATAGAACAGAATTAGAAGCTTCACAATACAATCTGATTGCCGTATATCTTTTGTCAAAATGGTAAAATGAAGTATTTGATTTTGAATGCTGTCTAGAAAAGCTTTCAAACCTGTGAGTTCTAGGAGAGGATAAGGAGGGGGGAAGCATTAGAAAATCTTCAAAATGAAAAAGAATTTTGAATCATTCCGTATATGATATTTTTCACATTATATTTTCGACATATCTACAAGGATGTGCACTAGATATTATCGTAATATGCATAATACAAATAAATAAATAAATAAATAAATAAATGACGAAGGCGAAGAATCACTGCTAAAATATCATTGGATATAAATTTTTGATACCAAAAAGACACACAATCGGAAACCGAGTAATGCAATTTAGCATTTTAACATTTTTTTTTTTATTCTGTCTTTATGAATAACAAAAAATCGTTTCTAAATCTGAAATGTGATGATCCATATAATGCTATTTCGCTAGAAATGAAAGAAAAAGGACATATTTATTTCAATAAATAGTGTTTAAAAATATAAATATTTGACATAATATTTTCAAAGCAAACATTTGAAAATTCTAAAATTCGAAAAAAAATTATTCAATTATTATATGTAAAGTGAAAGAACAATGAGTGCAACTCTTCCGGTGCACTGATTTGTAGAATAAAATAGATTCATTGCAAAAGTGGTCATTTCAGGATTGATTTTTTTCGCATATGTGAAATTCGTTTCGATTTTTGGGAAGAGACACAATAAATCATTTTAGAGACAAGAAAGGTCAAATAACTTAGGACAGTAAATGAAATTCTAAGCAACACAATAGACGTAAAGACGGGGGGAAGGGACACAAAGGTCACTCAGCAACAGTTAATCCATTAATGGCTATAGAATAGCCGTAACGAGATTAATGGCGGAGGAAGGTAATGGCATGATAAAAGGTAGAATGCCGACGAAATTTTGATCAATGAAAAAAGCTAGGGAGTGTTGAATATTTCATCCACACCGGCCGGTTGGGAGGTTAATACGAGGGTGGTGCCATAAGTTTCTGGCATGACTAACTTTTAGAGGTGATAGAAAGAAAACAAATCTGAAAACAAACCCCAACTCAACATCACCAGAGTTAAAGATCGGTACTATCAACGTAAGAAGCTTGTATGGCAAAGAAATGGAGCTAGCTGAGGAATTAGATAAGTACCAGATCGATATAATAGGGGTGACTGAAACAAAAAGACCAAAACTGGTGAGATCTTTCTGAGCAATAAATACAAAATGTTATATTCAGGCAATGACAATCAAGGAAAAGAAGGAGTAGCCATAGTATTCAACACAAAATACGAGGCTAATCTTCTTGAATGGCAGTCAGTCTTAAGTAGAGTAATGTGGGCAAATATGAGAATGGGGAACTGGACAATGAGACTTATTTGTGCCTATGGACCCACAGAAGGTTCTACTAAGGTAGAAGTGGAGGAATTTTTTGAGGCTTTAGAAAAAGCAACTGACACAATGAAAAATAAAAAGTTGGTCCTTGTTGGGGATCTAAATAGCAGAGTAGGAAATGATTGTGAGACATACAAAAATATTTTGGGAAAATTTGGAGAAAAGAGCAAAGCTAATAATAATGGCAAATATCTGTTGGATTTCTGCTCAGGACATGGACTGGTTATTACTAACACCATGTTCCAACATAAAAATGTGCACAAATTCACATGGAGAGAAGAGGCTAGGAATAAGAAAAGTCTCATTGACTATGTTATTGTTGATAGTGATGTTTTCTCCCTGGTGCAGGACACCAGAGTGTACAGAGGATTTGAAATTGGAAGCGATCTCTATTTAGTCTTAAGCAGGATAAAATTGAATTTCATATTGAAAAGAATAACATGTAGGAAAGTTTTAAAGCGAATAAAATTTGAGCAGCTCTCAGATGTGAACTGTAGGCTAAAATACAGAAAGATTATTGAAAATAAAATAAAAAAGTTTGAGAACAGGAATCAAACCTTGGAGATTCAGTGGCAAACTCTGAAGAAAACATTGATTGATTCTGCCAGAGAGGCATGTGGTGAGGTTGTCTGCAAGGATAAAAAAATCAGAACTCCTTGGTGGACACAGGAAGTTAAAGAGGCAGTGAAGCAAAAGAAGAAAGCATATCAAAAGTTCCTGGCAAATAAGTCAGCTTTTACTCTTACAGAATACAGAGACAAATGTAAGAAAGCTAAACAGTGTGTAAAACTAGCTAAACAAAATTCATGGGAGGACTTTGGCAAGAATATAGAAAATAAATATCAAGAAGGTGGCAAAATATTCTGGAGGCTGTTGAAGAAGCTTAGGAATGGAGGAAAGAGTGCTGTAAAAGGAGTTAGAGATGATAAAGGTGACATGAAAACAGGAGAAAAAGATATCCTTGAAGTATGGAGTAATTATTTTGAAAAACTGCTAAATGAAATAAGCAGTGATGACAGCATGGTGATAAAAAACACTGACCAGGCATGCAGTCAGGAATACATATCCATACCTGAAGTAGAAAAAGCCATCAATGGCTTGAAATGTGGAACGGCAGCAGGAGTAGATGATATTCGACCAGAAATGCTGAAGCATGGTGGTATAAAAGTCTTACAGTGGCTGCACTGCATAGTTCAGAAAGCCTGGACAGAGGGACGAATTCCCGATGATTGGAGTAGAGCTCTCATAGTACCCATATATAAAAAGGGAAATAAAACTGAATGTGCGAATTACAGAGGTATTTCCCTACTGAGTGTTCCTGGCAAGATCTATGCATGTATACTTGAGAAATGGTTGAGAAGAATTGTGGAAGAAAAGCTTGGTGAAGAACAAGCTGGATTCAGGACAAATAGAGGCTGTCAGGATCAGATCTTCACTTTACGACAAATAGTCGAGAAAGCATGGGAATATAACAAAGATCTGTATTTAAGTTTTGTCGATTTGGAAAAGGCATATGACAAAGTGCCAAGAGAGAAGATATTCAATACGCTGCAGTTATATGGTGTCAATGGGGCATTATATCAAGCAATACTTAGTCTTTATTTGAGTTGTAAGTCAGCAGTTAGAATTGAAGGAAGTACAGGAAGATGGTTTAATGTTAAATCTGGTGTGAGACAAGGATGTACATTATCCCCTCTGTTATTCATTATCTATATGGATCACATTATGAAGGAAAGTGGTATTAAACCTGATATCAAAATTGGAGATGTTAATGTCAGCTCTTTGCTTTATGCGGATGATGTTATACTTCTAAATAAATCCGCTACAAGTCTGCAAGATTCTCTGTCTAAATTGGATAGCTGTTGTAATAGATATGGTATGAAGGTCAGTAATAAAAAGACAAAGACAATGAAAATAGGCAGAATCATTGAAAATGTCAACTGTGTTGTGAATGGAGAACCTGTGGAACAAGTAAAACATTTCAGCTACTTAGGCACAATTTTTACTGAAGATGGTAAATTAAATATAGAAATAGACAACAGAATCAGCAAAGCTGGTATGATGGGAAGTCAATTGAATAAATTCATATGGAATAAGAGAGAAATTAGTTGGAACACTAAATTAGCTGTATACAAGACAGTGTTCAAACCAGTTTTAACTTATGGATCTGAGAGCTGGGTCAGAAGTAAAACACTTGACCAAAGAATAGAGACCGCAGATATGAGAGTCCTGAGAAAAATTAGAGGCGTGAACAGATGGCATCAATGGCAATATCATATTAAAAATGAGGATATTAGGAAAGAACTTGACATTGTCAGCATCCAGGAATGCATTAGCAGAGCTAATCTCAGGTGGTATGGTCACTTAAATAGAATGGGAGAGGAAAGATTAGCAAAACAAGTGTTCTCTGCTAGGTTGGCAGGAAAACGACCCAGAGGAAGACCAAGATATAGGTGGATTGATACGGTACAAAGTGCCTTAGACGATAGAAATATAAGATCTGATAATGTTGGAGTCTTGACAAGTAACAGACTGATTTGGAGGAAAATTGTAGATAGGAAGTTAGTAATGATGTAATTTTTTCATGTAGTACTGTTATATCCTGTACACCCCTTGAGGGTACATGGCAGGAATTTGATGATGATGAGAAAGAAAACAGTTGGGTCACTTTTCAACACACTTTTCACATCCTGAATTAACATTTCAATGCACTTGAAAAAAAAACAGTCTGTACTTTTGTTTGCAAAATGGCTTAAAACTGCATCTTTCACCTCATTGTCATCTGCAAATTTTCTTCCTCGAAGGTCTTTCTTCAGTTTCGAGAAGAGATAGTGGTCACTGGGTGCTAGATCTGGACTGTAAGGTGGGTATTCAATCTCCTGGAAGTCACAGTCCTTCACTGCATCCTTCGCACCAATAGCCATATGGACTGGAGCATTGTCGCGAAGTAGACGAAACGCTATAACTCAGCATTCCTCGTCTCATCTCTTTTCTGGCATCATGCAGCTTGTGCAGTAGTGAAGCATAATATTCTGCATTTGTGGTGGTATTCTTTTACTTGAAGTCAATCAAGAGAATTTCCCAGCAATACCAAAAGATTGTTGCTATGATCTTCTTGTTGGACCGAGTGACCTTGGCTTTTCTCGGTGGTGCTTCGCCTGGTTTGCACCAGCGAAGAATACTATTCGTGGTGGTATTCTTTTACTTGAAATCAATCAAGAGAATTTCCCAGCAATACGAAAAGATTGTTGCTATGATTTTCTTGATGGACTGAGTGACTCTGGCTTTTCTCGGTGGTGCTTCGCCTAGTTTGCACCACTCCATGGAATTTCCCCATAATAAAGGACAATGGTTTTATTCACAGTGATTTCCTTGGCAAAGCTCTAAAAACTTGCAGGAACAGGTCACATGATGCTCCTTCTGAATTAAAGAGAGAAGTCAGGGCATCCCTTGCACTGACCTTCGTCATATGAAGCATCTCGTGAATGATGCAAAAGAGCTGTTATAGAAAGTCCCAACCTTACTGAGATTTCTTTGAGCTTCAGCCATCTGTCATTGAGCAGTTCCTCCTCAACAAGAGAGACATTTTCCACAGTCATCACTTCCATAGGCCAACCATCACAAGGATCATCTTTGATGCTCTCTCTTCCTAGGTGAAAGTTTAGCCCATTCCTTCATGGTGGAATATGAAGGAGAAGCTTCCCCATAAACAACATCCAACTGTTGTTTGATAACACTTGGAGAAAGTCCTTCTTAGGTGAAAAACTTTATCAGAGTACAGTATTCCAATTTTTAACATTACAGCCACTTAGCTTGCCACATAGTCAAATGAGTGCTTCCAACTAAATGACAATGGCAGAGAGTTGAAACTGGCACACTAACCTCCCCATAGATGGTGCTATCTATCATGCACACCATTTTAAAATTGGTGTGAATTTTGTATGTCAGGTTGGAAACTTTTGGAACCTACCTTGCATGTTCTAATTCTTTCTGTAGAACCTAATTTGAAAAACATAAAGGGCAGACATTATATATTAAGGTCTTGATAGTCCCTGTCTTTTGACTAGAATGATGGTGCAATATGCATTGGCCTGTGTGAGCTGCTCAAACAGATTCTAAACCATTCTTCACAGAACTGATTTCATTATTTATGAGGACCAAAGATTTTTTTGGCTTCATTCAGTTGATAAAAACAACCTACTAGCCCTCATGCAAATCCAAAGGACTTGAAGAGACCATAAAACATAAATTCTTCAACAGGTAGGGACAACCTGGCCTACCTACCTTTTTCAATCTATTAATCTTTCCTAACTTTTAATTATATACTTTTTTAATTAGGAAAATGTTGGCCTTTTTTGTTACTTTACTTTGCTTTAGCTACTATGGTGGCATGGTACTTGTTAGAATTTTCTGTTATTTGTATAATTGCTATTCTATTTCTGTAATGAAGATGGCTGTGAAACAAAGTCAAAAATTCTACAATTAGTAATAACTGTAGTATAAGAAAGCAAAAATAAGCAACCTATTTTATCAATTACCTTGTAATGAAGACGTTTATAAATTAAAGTAAAAAAAAAAAAAACCTGAGATGATTGCTATGACTACATTATATTAAAGTAAAAGTAATGTGTAAGAAGCTGTTAGTGCCAAGTGTAAAATTTGTGATCGTCTTTTACAGCAAGTATGGCATAAAATAAACATTTTGAAAAGAGAATCTGGGTGTGTGTGTGGGGGGGGGGATTAATTTATATGTCCAGTTGTCTTGTATGCTGGCATATATGGTATTTATTTTTTTAATATCAAGTCTGCACATGGGTGCTGCACAAAACATTGTATTATAGGTTGCAAAACTTAACACATCAGTATCAGTGCTGTGGGCAAGCAGGTAATGAATGTAGAAATAGATGGTGTGAAAGAAGAGGATAGTTCAGTATGTTTGGAGCTGGACAATGAATGGATGTTGACCAGCAGTCTACTGGCTTGAAGAAAGCAGAGGAAGGAAAGAAGCCAGTTCAGCAGAATGGCATCCATGCATATACCTGTAGAAGAGGCATAAGACAGCAAACAGAAATGGTACTGCACAAAGATCATCACCTCTTCCCCCTGTGCCTGACTCTTGTAAGATGTCTAATGATGAATGTTGTTCTGTTGTTCACAGATACTTTTCCTTTAAGTAATCACATCAGAATATATTAATCTATACATTATCTTACCATGTTTACTTAAGCTACTTTTGATTTCACAAATATAATTATGACAATAGTAACTACAGTTGAATGACTAAACACCACATGCAGAAGAAAATTTTCTAAAGCAAATGAAAAATAATGCATGAAACAAAATATTAAACAAACCTTACAAAAACTACTAGATTTTATTTGAAACCTAATTCTCATCAGCTGGAGGCATTCAATATACCTACCTAGGAAAACTAGGACCACAAAGAGAAAGTAGACAGTTATGGAAGAATGAACCTCGACTATAAGGATTAAATACATCCTGTCCTCGTTTGGATGAGAAGGAGCCTTTAATCTATAACACAACAATAAAATAAAATAAAAAAACACATTTTTGAAAAGAAAAGCAAAATAAAAGGAATAATGCAAACAAGATCTTTGTTTTTTTTAATAAAAATATTAAATTGTTAAGAGTGAAACAGCACTGAGAAAGGATTAAAAATATTAATTCTTCGAATATTTTTAATCCTTTCTCAGTAATGTTTCACTCCACTAAGCCTCTAACACTAGTCTCTCATTGATCATAAAGTATCTCCACCAGTCATTTGGAGTGCAAATAAAAGGTCATGATATAAATAATATTCTTTCTAAACACGGTTTCAATCATATTTTTGTCCAGTGGCAGAGAGATACTATAAGCAAAATAATTTAGAAAGGAGTATGTCAGTTAGCCAAGGCATAGAAAAGATACTTCTTATCGCAAGTTACACAACGAGGAGAAGAAGAAGACAAGCACTATTCAAACTACTATTAATAACTTTTTTATAAAATAATAAAACACTGTAATTCTCAATGTTTCTAATATTTTGACAAAAATTTTTGAAGGAAGGTCATGGAAAAATTGCAATTTTTAATTATTAAGATTGCTTTGCATGGTTTCAGCTTGAATGGTCATTTTTACAATCCCTCACTACTGCGCAAAGTGAGAATAGCCTGTATTCCAGACTAAGAAGTTATTTATTGTTATAATAATTTTAGATTCGTGTTTAGATCATGTGTGTGATGCATGCTAGGAGACATCAAAAGCCATTTTGAGTATTAATTCCATGATTAAAATACTTCAATTTTTCTTATATAAGCATAATTAACATGTGTTAGTTAAAGTGATTTAAGAGCAATAAAACTTTCTAGTCTAAGATAAAAGATAAATCAGTTTTATTTTATTTTTAAATTTAATTAATTTTATTTGATTTGGGAATGCCTCTAACAGCACAGCTGTATGCAGCATATTTTTTGGCTTCAAGGTCCTGTGAAAGTCTGCAGGACCTTGAAGTCTTTCATAGGTCATGTCAAGGTCCTATGAAAGTCCACAATGCAGTAATGAAAGTCTACTTTTATTACTGCATTTTTTAACTGAAGGCACATTCACATGTTTGATATGTGGTGGCAGGGTTTTTCATGGAGACTTTATTTTCTTCCCCTCCACAAACTGACCAGAAAAGAGATTCAATTTGACAAATATAACAAAGCCATGAAGATGGTATTAATTAGGTTTAAATGGAGCAAATTTATTTGGCCCTTCCATATCATGGAGTCTAAACATGGCAAAAGGGAATGACGAAATGATAAAATTTACTTTAAGTGCTTGGAATAAATATTCATTTGCACAGCCTTAGTGGTGGCTATAGTCCTAGCTACTAGTCAATCACTAATATCAATTAAAACTGAAGAGACAGTGTTCAAAATGTACCGTTGGTTTTCAACTAATATCATCATGTGCATAAATACGAGGATGGTCTGAAAAGTTCTTGGCCTAACAATGAAAAAACAAATTTATAATTTCAAAATTATTTTTATTTTTCAACATAAAGGTCTTTTTCCCTAAAGACCAATACATTTATTCCAACGATGCGCCAGCACCATTATCCCATCCCTCTAGTGGTTTTCAGTAAGATCTGCAAAATATCCTGCTACAGCTGCAATCACCTCTTGATTTGAAGAAAAACACTGACCAGTTAGGAAGAGATTTAGTTTGTGCAGATCCCTTAATTTTCCCACTGCCAAAACACCTTTGTGGGCAGGTGCATTGTCCTGATGAAAGATGATTTTTTCCTTCTGCAAACTGGGTCTTTTCTCACAAATTTTTTCGTCTAGTCTGGTTAAAAGATTGGAATAATATTCCCCGGTTATTGTTTTACCCTTTTCAAGATAATTAATAACCAAAATATCTTTAGCATCCCAAAACACCAATGCCATGACCTTTCCTGCTGATGGAATCAACTTTTGCCTTCTTTGGCGCCGAACAACCGGCTTCTGTCCACTGTTTTGACTGCTGTTTGGAGTGTAATGGTGAATCCAAGTCTCATCCATAGTAATAAATCGATGCACAAAATCAGTTTTATTCTTGTTAAAGTGCTCCAAGCACTGTTCAGAGATTTTCATGCAAGTGCGTTTTTGATCTGCTGTGAGCAAGCGTGCCACCCGTCTTGCACAAAGCTTTTTCATTTGTAATTCTTTATGCAAAATATACCCCACATTCTTTTGAAATGCCTATAGTCTCAGCAATTTCACGCACTTTGACTCACCTGTCATCCAATAATATATTGTGCACTTGATCAATGATTTCTGGTGTTAAGTAAAGGGGATAAAAATCCCTTATTGTTTTTCAGCCAGTATGTAATTCTTTATGTTCTCCTCATAATGTAAAGCAGTTCTACAACTCCTAGGAGCTGTGTGTTTTTACATTATGAGAAAATATCAAGGATAGTGAGGGAGCTTGCTCCACCTTTGCATCGAATTGCCTTGGTGTGGCACTACCAAGTGATCACTTACGCTTGGATCCGCCGACAGTTCGTTGGCATGAAACGTTTAGATCGTAGTTTTCGATCTTAGTTTCGCATACTGGCTGAAAAACAATAAGGGATTTTTATCCCCTTTACTTATCAATCTCGCCAGAAAAAATAGCTGTTTGGCTTTTCATCTTAGTGATTTCTGGTGTTATTACACTTTTTGGACGTGGATCATCTTCAAGGCTGGCACGGCCACATTTAAACTCGGTAGCCCATTTCTTAATTATCGAAAACAAAGGAGAAGAGTGCTCATAAACTTTTATGAACTTCGAATGAATTTCTTTTGGCATTTAATCTTCTTTTACAAAGAATTTTATAACCTCTTGATACTTAATTTTATCCATTTCAAAGGATACAGACAACACTTTTGCTTCAGACAGCTGTATAAAACAAACTACTTGATAGAGCGACTTGCAATTTCACATGGATGCTTATGACAGATGTACCAACTTAGAAAAAAAAAATCTTGCTGATAGTGTTGCCATCTATGGCCAAGGCTGAGAACTTTTCAGACCACCCTCGTATATTATATATCAGGGGTATTTATTCAGGGTGTGCTAGGTGTGTGGTGCACACCCATGGAATAGCAATATCACCTATATTATATTTTAGAATTTATTCCTGTTAAAGACTGACTCCTCTAATTGTTTCCTGACTTTGCATGATTCCTAAAATGAAACGCAATAAACTAATGCTTCATGAAGAGGACACTTTTCCAATCATAAACATTGCATCACATTTGCGTTAAATAGCCCAGGTGTGCAGTAACAAATACGGACACCTTTTAAGCCCTTTGAACAGATGTATAGATGGCACAGCAGGTCAAATTCTTAGCATTCCAGTGGTTTTAAACCACCCAGATGGAAGCGGCAAGGTGTGCACTGAGACAACAGCACCCAGAAATCAGTCATTGGTTATTGTATAAACCAATCCAATTGAACATTGTCATTTGTCATGAGTTGCTGTTTTTATTTTCTGAGTTTCATCTCTTTTGCGTACGTGAAGTGTGAACTGACAAGTTTAGGACACTGATATAGACAAGTTTTTAATATATAATTTTCTATAAATAATTTATAACTTTTTTGCCCATATTTACAATGGAAAACAGTGCTGATGATTTACTGAATATCCCATTTTCTGCCAGAGCTTTTGCAGATTGTAGTTGAAGGAGGTAAGCTTTGTCCTCCTCTTCCAAATTTACTGTTATATTTACATCTTTAAGTAATTCAAATATAGCATTCTCCTTCATTATCGTTTTCTAATATATCTTAAAACAAACACATTGTCCCAAACTGTATTAATTAATTGATAAATTAAAGTATTCAAAGTTATCCTGCAATAATTGCATTAAGATGAGTGCCAATGTGCTATGCAATCTTAAAACTTTCATACATCGATAAAAATTCAACCACATGGGTAAATTGACAAATTGACATGAATTTTGTAGCATGGGTTGCATAAGCCACATGGCAGCACACTCAACTGAAATGGGCAAGTGACACCACTGATATATATAGTCTTACCATGAATACTGTTAAAACTTCCACACACTGCTGTGCTGACCACAGAATTGCATAAGGCCAGTATTATGATAACCCAATAGCACTTCACAAGGTTGGAATGCAACCACCTGTTATTTTCAACATACTAAAAAACACCCGGGATCAGTATTATGTTTGTGTATGGAACTAAGTAACAGTATTCATGGCAACTGTTATAATGATATAGAAGATGTATCTGACTGCCAAACAACAGGTCAACCACACTATGCTAGGATGCAACAACTTATGTCACGGCATAAACCTGTGAGAACACAGAAAGTGATGTCACAAGAGATGAACGTTTCACATAGAACGTCACGTGTATTAACTGATGACCTGGGAATTAGGGAATTTTAATGTCATTCTACTGGACACTTCCTAACTCCACAACTTATGCAGCAGAGAGTGATAAAATCAAAGGCACTTCTCTAGAGGTACGTGAACAACAGACACAGAGATATCCTTTTCACAGATGAGAAGATTTTTAACCACTGAAGAGTTGTTTAAATGCCAAAATGATCAGGTATATGTCCCATATAGTCGCACAGCACATGCCATAGCACCTAGAATTGAGAGAGGTCATCACTCCACATCAGTGACGGTTTGGTGTGTGTGAGGGGGGCATATCAGGCAGTATCCAAGTTGCATTTCTGTGAAAAAGGGGTTAAAACCCCCACCAAAGTATATCAAATTACCATGCTGGAACCTGTGGTATGCCCCAGAACAACATCTTGTTTCACAGTAGGCAGTGGATCTTCCAAATGGACAGTCCCTGCACACAAGGCAAGGACCACACAGCAGTGGTTAAGGCGAATGTGCCTGACCATATATCACCATATGACTGGCCATATGGAAGTCCCCGATCTGAATCCATTGGGCTTCAAATTGTGGTTGGAGCTTGAGAGAGCAGCCTGCAAGAAACATTATCCCCAGCATGAAGATGAATTTGGAGTGGCAGTGGCAGCGTTTCTGTTGGATGTTGTACATCAATATGTGGCCTCAAAGACTTTGGAAATGTGTGAAGACAAAAAAGAGACATATTCTTACCTATTTGATTAGAAGGCTAGATATTTCAGTCTGAAACTTACAGACCATCTTTGGTGGCAGTGACAGTTGATCACAAGACAGAATGCAATGGATTGATTTGAAACAGAACAAGCCGTGTGATGTAAAGGAAATCTAAGTAGGGTATCTTTTTAGGCACTAAACGTTTTTAGCTACTACATAAATACTTTACATCCATGTATTAAATTAACTACAGAAATTGAAAGAGACAACAAATTATCTTTTCTAGACATTCTTCTCATCTGCTCACTATCAGATTATTTAACTACATCAGTTTATGAAAATCCCACTTCCACTGGACACTACATTCTTCAGCAATCTATGCCCTATCCTTCTCAAAAGACAGGAATTATAAAATCTTTATTTCGATGTGCTAATACTATTTGTTTGACTCTCATCAATTACAGGAAGAACTCATAAATATCAAATGATATATGAAATTAAATGGCTTCTCAGAAAAGAATACACAACATCTGTTTGACTCCTAAACAGCAAGGAAACAGTATGTTGAGTTCCAATTCCATACATTTCAGAACCAATTTCCAGAATTCTAAAGAAATACAATTTAGTGGCTACTTTTATACCTATCAATAAACTATCAACTTGTTTCCCTTCTTCAAAAGATAAATGCTTACCAATGTCTCTCCCCAGTGTGCACCAAGTTCCTCATGACTGCCATCTATCCCTTCATATAAACTGTATCTATCTCAATGGCTTTAACAGATCTTTAAGGCCTACAACCCTCCAAGCATGCTTGGATTTCTTAACCGAAATACGAGGATAGAATGGTCACCCCTATGCCTCGAAGTATTCCTGGCTTATCCCTGTGCGTGTGTGTTCACGGGGCCAGTTTGCCTGCTTGCGGGATGAAAAAGGCGGAAAAAACCCTGTTGTCCAAGCCCAAGACTGGCTAACTTGGCTATGGAGGAAGATAGGCTAACTGAGGAAGATCCTTCAGCTCCTGACGTCGTCGACGGGAATCAAACCTAGGACACTCCTTCCCTAGTCATATGGCTGCGAAGCGCAAAGCCACTAGGCTAACTGCAGACAGATAAACTGTATACTCAATAGAAAAGAGAATACAAGCAAGCACATCAATTGTATATTTGCCACAGGAAATCTGATAGATCTGCTTTAGCTCGACATGGAATGGACACAGACCACAATATTCTTTGGTCCAAAACACACCTACTCCATCAGTATTGGTACAAATTTCAGCATTTGTTTAAAGAGAGTGCTGAAGCCTTGGAGTGTTGAAACCAAAAATATGGGAATGTCTGATTAGAATAACACCTCATTAATTTATTTTATTTTATTATTATTTTTTTTTTTATAGTTATGATTAACCTTTTCCTTGGTTATAACATTACATTGTTGTAAGTATAACATCACGCAGCTTGTTCTATTTGAAATCAATCCATTGTTTGCATACTACTTTGTAATCAACTGTCACTGCCACCAAATATGGTCAGTATGTTTCAGACCAAAATATCTGGCCTTCTAATCAAATAAATAGTATTATCTATGCCTTGTGTTTTTGTGTAAATAAGTAATATAACTATGGCAGCTGCACACACAGTTTCTCTAAAAGAAGAAAGGTGAACATATCGGACATTGAATACTGCTATATGCACATTATACATGTGGTTTATGTACTGTTGAAGTTGTAACAGTATTTGTGGCTAGACGTGTGTGTGTGTGTGTCTGTTTTACAGTAATAAGTTCATAATAAGCAATGTGAATATTTTTCATTTCTCCAAACCACTTGTAGATGCCTAATATCTTGAATGTTTGCTATGCAGATTAGGCATCTACAGGTGGTTCAGAGAAATCAAAAAAATAAATTAAGGGATATTTACAATCCATTTTAAATTAATCAGTAATTGCTTTATATCAAAGCTAAGTTTAAAAATTAATTAACTTTTGAAATCAATCTTTGCTTCAGTTGTTCTATGCAAGATATTTTCAAAACAATTTGTTTTTGTTGCAACTGAAACACAGCAAATCAAATATATCTGACACACATTTTCCAGCTACTAACACAAACAGGACTGGATTTAATGTTGTTAAGGCCCTAAGCTGTAACTTATTAGAGACCTCCTCACCTTACTGAGTCAATTTTTACATTTAGTAGCTTTCATGCTCATTGAATGGGTGCATAAAATGTGTGGGAAAGGATGTTTGCAAAAATAAATGCAGATACAAATATAATTTCAAGATAACTGGTTTCAAGTCTAGGGGAATAAAAAAGCAGAATTCATTATGAAAACATATTTTGCCATCAAATACAAAAACTCTTCTCATTTATTAAGCCTAGATTCCAAACCACAGAATTTGAATCGCTCACACACACCCAATCTTTGGCATGATGCCTTGATTTCCTTCACAACAGCAACCTATTTTTTTTCTCCCCCCCCCTGCCCCCTCTTGGCTTCACAGAAAAATACATCACATATCCCATTCATTTAATTCTTATCTTTTGATATTTACAACTGAATGAAATTGATCATATAGATATAAACTCTTCATTTGTTCTTATTCTCCACTGCTTGTTTTATCTATTGCTCTATATTTTCATAAATATCTTTCATGGAATTCAAATCATATAAAAATATTCTGTAAGAAAAAAAATGGAATGAACTAAAACTTTACTTTGTTTTATGCAAAAATAAAATAAATAAAAAAAATAATTATAGGCATGTGCAAAGAATAGCATAAACCTTTCTTTTTGCAAAAATTGAGTAAAAAAAAAAAACAAAGCAAAACATGACTTACATCTTCATTTGTAGTCTGGTTGGATGTGATTAAGTAAGTATGGAAGCCCGCAAGTCCAAGGATTGACCAAACTGAGAAAAAGCATATTACTCCTTCTATAACAGTAGAACTGCAAGTCAAGGAACAATTCTTGATATTTTGATATAACAGTGTTAATAACATTATGTTTATAATATTTCAGATAAAACCACGGTTTCTTATAGACAGATAACTAGTCAACTTTTTGTAAAGCTAAAAGGTAGGAAGAAAGTGAGATGTGTAAATAAATCATGATCACCTAATGGCAATCAGTATAGGTTACCCTGATACCTGACATTTCTGGCTTCATACAGTGAGGTATAATTATATACAAGTGATTGATTATTAGAAGAACATTACACCATGAATATAACTCACAAATGGAAAATAAAAATATTTCTTGAAGGAACAGTAATTTTGGTTCCCTTTAATAGTAACTGCGGTTAACCTTTTTGTCCAAGAAAACTGGAAATTTTCTGAGTGCAATAATAAATGTAACATGGCAAAATGCAACAATATAGCTTAACAGAGGTCAACTGCATAACTGAAACTTCTTTTCAGTAAAAGGTTAATTAATTGTAGAGATGTTGAAAGTTTATTTTTCACTTGGTTAGACTATAATAAATTTAGTTCAATCCTTTATCCAAGTGTGAGCAAACAAAGTTTGTGTCTGAAAATATCTTCAGAACTGAGGTAAGGTAGTACAACACCTGGTAACTCGTAGCAAAGGTGGACCAAGCTACCATCTTAGTAGGTAGTTTGGTCCACCTTTGCTACGAGTTACCAGGTGTTGTACTACCTTACCTCAGTCCTGAAGATATTTTCAGACGCAAACTGTTTGCTCACACTTGGATAAAGGATTGAACTAAATTTATTATAGTCTAACCAAGTGAAAAATAAACTTTCAACATCTTTCTCTAAATCCAGAGTAATTTAATAATAAGGTGGCACACCTATTGGCAACTCCTATAGGTAAAGATGACCTCTCAATTGCTTCTGCCTTGGTATCGCCACTTCTGGGCCTGGCTCCCACTGAAGATGCTTGGGGGTAGGTTTTTGCCTGTCTCTGAGTAGAGTCACTGCTGAGATTATGGCTCTGTCTGGTGGTGGTGGGGTGAGCATGCCTCACCCCACCACCCCAATTAGCTCTGAGGTAGAGCTAACGCTGAGAAGTTCTTCTTGGTGACGGGGTGAGCTTGTCACTGAGTGGAACAAAGCTGAGTTGGGAGATCTTTCAGGATCGTATAATTTTTAGAGAGGTCTTTACTTAAATACACCTCAATAAAGGTCAAAACCGGTTAGAAGCTTGGGTGATGAATGGCAATGCTGTAGCCTGTGAAGTTAACTGAGGCACGGCTGTTGCTGTTACCCTTCCAGATGAACAAATGAGCGGCTCTGCTCGGTGGTAGGGAGCCTGCCACGGTGTAGAGCAACTGAATTTCTGAACCTGTGAGTCGCTCATTATTGGGTTATCTGGGGGATTTTACGAGTTTTTGAAAAGGTATCCCCGCACTTAAACAAAGGGAAACCGGTCTAGGTAGTGGCCCTTCCCTTAATACATAACATTATACATATCTGCAAGGAGATGTGTTTTGCATTATGGGAGATACTGAGATAGGATTGATGGTAGCTTGGTCCACCTTTGCTACGAGTTGCCTGTTGTACTAACTTACCTCAGTCCTGAAGGTATTTTCAGGTGCAAACTTTGTTTGCTCACACTTGGATAAAGGATTAAACTAAATTTATTATAACTGTAGAGATGTTGCCATGATTATCTCACATTTCACCTTGATCTCACCTTGATATTTACCCATCAGTTATTCTGCATTCTTTCTATATGATTTTACTATTTGTCTTTCCATTTTTGGATCCAGAAAGTTTGTTTAATATGATGTTATATCTTCAATCTTTCTCAATTTCATCATCTCTGCAGTTTTCATTTATTTGTTTATTTTTCATAGTTTCAGCATAACATGTTAGTTAATGGTCTTACAACTCAATATTAAACTAAGTTTCCCAGCTGATGAAGGGGGGGGGGGGAGAGGGTCTAGAAAGTTCTGATAAACATCTAAAACAAAAATGACATTAAAGCAACTGATATAAAAATGTAGTCTTGATGTTCTTCAATTATAAACAAGACAGAATGACCAGTCTGTCCAAAATAGGAAAGATAACATGAGCAAAGTATTTGACAGACACCTGGTAAGGAAAGAAGTGGTAATGTATCCTTTGTTGATGGTATGAAGAATCCTTGCTTTTTGTTCTCAGGTCTCTTTAAGGTAGAGTATTGAAATTCTTTTCACATCAGATTTAGAAGGATGATAATTATCAATAATTTTTTGAATGGTAGTTTTGTTGTATATATTACATATCAAATTGCTTTAATTTTATTCATTTTATCTAACAAAAGTGGATCAGAAGAGACTCTTGATAATACCCATTTTTTATGATGAATGATGGTGAGACAATGAGTGAATGTACCTGCCAGTAAAGGTTAGCTTCCAATAAACTGAAAATTCAACAAGATCAGTGGGATTAGGAATTATCATCACCATCATCATCAAATTCCTGCCGTGTACTTCAAGGGGTGTACAGGATATGATAGTACTACATGAAAAATTTACATGATTACTACTTCCTATCTACAATTTTCCTACAGATCAGTCTTACTTGTCAAGACTCCAATATTATCAGATCTTATATTTCTGTCGTCTAAGGCACTTTATACCCTATCAAACCACCTATATCTTGGTCTTCCTCTGGGTCGTTTTCCTACCAACCTGGCAGAGAACACATGTTTTGCCAATCTTTCCTCACCCATTCTGTTTAAATGACCATACCACCTGAGTTTAGCTCTGCTAACGCATTCCTGGATGCTGACAATGTCAAGTTCTTTCCTAATATCCTCGTTTTTAATATGATATTGCCATTGATGCCATCTGTTCACGCTTCTAATCTTTCTCAGCACTCTCATATCTGCAGTCTCTAGTCTTTGGTCAAGTGTTTTACTTCTGACCCAGCTCTCAGATCCATAAGTTAAAACTGGTTTGAACACTGTCTTGTATACAGCTAATTTAGTGTTCCGACTAATTTCTCTCTTATTCCATATGAATTTATTCAATTGACTTCCTACCATACCAGCTTGGTTGATTCTGTTGTCTATTTCCATATTTAATTCACAATTTTCACTAAAAATCGTGCCTAAGTAGCTGAAATGTTTTACTTGTTCCACAGGTTCTCCGTTCACAATGCAGTTGACATTTTCAACGATTCTGCCTATTTTCATTGTTTTGTCTTTTTACTGCTGACCTTCATACCATATCTATTACAACAGTTATTCAATTTAGTCAAGGAATCTTGCAGACTCATAGTGGATTTATTGATAAGTATAACATCATTCGCATAAAGCAAAGAGCTGACATTAACATCTCCAATTCTGATATTATGTTTAATACCACTTTCCTTCATAATGCGATCCATATAGATAATGAATAACAGAGGGGATAATGTATGTCCTTGTCTCACACCAGATTTGACATTAAACCATCTTCCTGTATACTTCCTTCAATTCTAACTGCTGACTTACAACTCAAATAAAGACTAAGTATTGCTTGATATAATGCTCCACTGACACCATATAACTGTAGCATATTGAATAGCTTCTCTCTTGGTACCTTATCATATACCTTTTCCAGATCTACAAAACTCAAATAGAGATCTTTGTTATATTCCCATGATTTCTCCACTATTTGTCGTAAAGTGAAGATCTGATCCTAATAGCCTCTATTTGGCCGGAATCCAGCTTGTTCTTAACCAAGCTTTTCTTCTACAATTCTTCTCAACCGTTTCTCAAGTATACTTGCATATATCTTGCCAGGAACGCTCAGTAGGGAAATACCTCTGTAATTCTCACATTCCGTTTTATTTCCCTTTTTATATATGGGTACTATGAGAGCTCTACTCCAATCATCAGAAATTCGTCCCTCTGTCCAGGCTTTCTGAACTATGCAGTGCAACCACTGTAGGACTTTTATACCACCATACTTCAGCATTTCTGGTTGAATATCATCTACTCCTGCTGCCTTTCCACATTTTAAGCCTTTGATGGCTTTTTCTACTTCAAGTATGGATATGTATTCCTGATCGTATGACTGTTGAGTGTTTTTTACCACTGTGCTATCACTGCTTGTTTCATTTAGCAATTTTTCAAAGTAATTACTCCATACTTCAAGGATATCTTTTTCTTCCATTTTCATGTCACCTTTATCATCTGTAACTCCTTTTACAGCACTCTTTCCTCCATTTCTGAGCTTCTTCAATAACCTCCAAAATATTTTGCCACCTTCTTGATATTTATTTTCTATATTCTTGCCAAAGTCCTCCCATGACTTTTGTTTAGCTAGTTTTACACAGTGTTTAGCTTTCTTACATTTGTCTCTGTATTCTCCAAGAGCACAAGCTGACTTATTTGCCAGGAACTTTTGATATGCTTTCTTCTTTTCCTTCACTGCCTCTTTAACTTCCTGTGTCCACCATGGAGTTCTAATTTTTCTATCCTTGCAGACAACCTCACCACATGCCTCTCTGGCTGAATCAATCAAGGTTTTCTTCAAGGCTTGCCACTGAATCTCTAAAGTTTGGTTCCTGTTCTCAAACTCTTTCATTTTTTCTTCAATAACCTTTGTGTATTTTAGTCTACACTTCACATCTGAGAGCTGCTCAACTTTTATTCGCTTTAAAACTTTCTTACATGTTATTCTTTTCAATATGAAATTCAATTTTATCCTGCTCAAGACTAAATAGTGATCACTTCCAATTTCAAATCCTCTGTACACTCTGGTGTCTTGCACAAAGGAGAAAACATCACTATCAACAATAACATAGTCAATAAGACTTTTCTTATTTCTTGCTTCTTCTCTCCATGTGAATTTGTGCACATTTTTACGTTGGAACATGGTGTTAGTAATAACCAGTCCATGTCCTGAGCAGAAATCCAACAAATACTTGCCATTATTATTAGCTTTGCTCTTTTCTCCAAATTTTGCCAATATATTTTTGTATGTCTGACAATCATTTCCTACTCTGCTATTTAGATCCCCTACAAGGACCAACTTTTGCTTTTTCATTGTGCCAGATGCTTTCTCTAAAGCATTAAAAAATTCCTCCACTTCTACCTTAGTAGAACCTTCTGTTTTAATGAGACAATGAGACTTATTTGTGCCTATGTCAGTCCATGTCCTGAGCAGAAATCCAACAAATACTTGCCATTATTATTAGCTTTGCTCTTTTCTCCAAATTTTGCCAATATATTTTTGTATGTCTGACAATCATTTCCTACTCTGCTATTTAGATCCCCAACAAGGACCAACTTTTCCTTTTTCATTGTGCCAGATGCTTTCTCTAAAGCATTAAAAAATTCCTCCACTTCTACATTAGTAGAACCTTCTGTTTTAATGAGACAATGAGACTTATTTGTGCCCATGTCAGTCCATGTCCTGAGCAGAAATCCAACAAATACTTGCCATTATTATTAGCTTTGCTCTTTTCTCCAAATTTTGCCAATATATTTTTGTATGTCTGACAATCATTTCCTACTCTGCTATTTAGATCCCCAACAAGGACCAACTTTTCCTTTTTCATTGTGCCAGATGCTTTCTCTAAAGCATTAAAAAATTCCTCCACTTCTACCTTAGAGAACCTTCTGTTTTAATGAGACAATGAGACTTATTTGTGCCTATGGTCCCTATGGGACCATAGGCACAAATAAGTCTCATTGTCCAGTTCCCCATTCTGATATTTGACCACATCACTCTACTTGAGACTGCCTGCCATTCAAGAAGATTAGCCTCGTATTTAGTATTGAATACAATAGCTACTCCTTCTTTTCCTTGATTGTCATTGCCTGAATATAACATTTTGTATTTATTGCTCAGAAAGATCTCACCAGTTTTGTCTTTTTTGTTTCAGTCACCCCTATTATGTCGATCTGGTACTCATCTAATTCCTCAGCTAGCTCCATTTCTTTGCCATTCAGGCTTCTTATGTTGAAAAACTGAAGCAATTTGGACTCAGTGTGAGGCCAGACTGTAAATATATCATTGACAAAACATAACAACATAGAAGACTGAGAGAATATAGTGTCAAGGAGTTATTTTTCTAGATGCTCCATGAAATAATCAGCTATGGCTGGTGAGATGAGACTGCCCATTGCTGTTCCTTCTGTTTGTTTGAACAACTTATTATGGCATGTAAAATAGCCTGTGTTGATGGTAAATTTAAACAGTTTGTTTAAATTTACCATCTAATAATATCAATTCTAATAGTGTAATATCATATACTTCAGCTGTGACTGAGACACAAGCTAATTTATGACTCATTATTTGATTCATCTTTTGAATGTGGTTAATGTTCTATCTCCCTGATGATGTCCATGTAACATTGGATTAAATACATTGCAGTTTTTGAATAAATTCTATATAACTTTTGTTACATGCATACAATACAATGGGATCTGGAAAGTTCTGATAGACACCTAGGACAAAAATGATATTAAAGCAAAATGTTGATGTCTTCCGGGGTAATAAAACTGAAAAACGAACAAAGAAAAAAAAAAGGGTGGGATTCTATTAAATAACAACTACAAGATGTTATATTCAGACAATAAATAATTATTAGGGAAAGGAAGGAGTAGCTATTATGTTCAACACTAAACATGAAGATGTTTAGTGAATGTTTTCTTGAATGTCTAGCAACATCAAGTAGAGTGATGTGGACAAATATTAAAATGGAACAATGAAGAAGTGGTGAAATTTTCCTATCATTCAAAAAGGCAGCAGACATAAAGAAATAGGAAGATCTAAAAAAAGCAAAGTACAAAATGAATACCAGACATACAGAAAGGCCATGAGAAAATTTAGAAAAATATGCAATGCAAATAATAATGTTAAGTACCTACTGGTTTTCTGTTCAGTACCATATTCCAACATGATGTACATCAATTCATGGAGAAAACACCCACACATACAGGAGAGTATTATTGACAGTTATTGTTGATAGTGAGGTCTTCACACACATACACACACACACACACACACACTGGTTCTGGAGATAATAGTATACATGAAAGATATGAAATAGGAAGTAATCATAATTTTAGTTTTGAACAGAATTAAAATATCATATTAAACAAGACACTATGACAGTTATAAATAATGGTAACGTGCACAAAATGTAAACTAGTTTTATTTATCAAGTTTATATATATGCATCCCTTCAGTGTAATCTCCTGTCATTTTCTGCACCTGTTTCTAAATTTGTGGGAGCCGATGTATATCAGCATAGCGGTGACTGTTGATATCAGTAACAGTGCAACTTACTACTCAAAGAACCTCTTGCATATCATGAAACTACAGATCTCTGAGGGGGTTTCTTCATTCTGAGGAACAAGTTGAAGTCGCAAGGACTCATATCCAGTGAATACAGAGGATGTTCCAATAGTTCCAATTGCTACTTGTTCAACATCACTATCACCAACTGCAACACATGACATCGTGCACTGTTGTACAACAAACATGGTGGGGAACCAGTGAAAAAATGTGGTCACTTTCTTCTTAAAGCCAGATGCAAATGATGCTCCAGAAATAGTTGATAGTACCATGTATTAACAGTTTGTCCACATTATGATGAAGAATGACTTTGCTGGAGTCCTGGTGAAGTTTTTTCAGACAGGGTGATCCTGAATAGCGCCATTCGCTGGATTGACTCTTCAGTTCAGGCTCATAAGCCCTTGCCCAAGTTTCATCAATGGCTTCGATATGATACAGGAATGCATCCCTTCATTTTCATATCGTTCCAGAAGGATGCCAGCAACTGCATACCTATGCCGTTTTTGCATCTCATTCAAATAATGACTGATGACCAATGAGTGAAATTTTGTGCATACTGAGCTTCTCTTTTAGGATGTGCCAAATACTTTGATGGTTTATCTAACTGAAATAGTCCATCACTGATCAACTGCGAGGAGTCACTGAAGAAGCTCAACATGTTTATCTGAATTGGTGGGTCATCCTGCATGATGATCATCATCTGGGTGATCTCTCCCCAAATGAAATGCACTGATCCATCTTGCGACAGTCCAGTATGGTAGGGTTCATCACAGGCTTTCTTAAGACCACGATAAGAGATGCTCACAGTCTACCCTGTGCAACCTGGACCTTGATCCAGGATCGCTGGCATGATCTTGTGAACATACCTTAGAGAGTTGCACGCTGAGACATTAACTACTTCTCCACACAAGGACACTTGTTAGAATGGGCTGTGTCACCTTTTGCACATGTACATACAACTAGTGCATCTATCTGAGTTACCAACTACATCTCCTGAGAGTGTTGCCACTGCTTTATTTACACCCCTCCTATGTAAGAAAGTTCAAAAAATATCAAAGTCGAGCAGCTTTTAGTGGTGAATTGTAGGCTTTAATATACAAATAATATTCAAGAACAAAAGCAAAACCTTAGAGAATCAGCAAGCTCTAAAGAAAACACTCACTGGCTCAGTCAAGTAGGCATGTGATGAAGTGATTTGCAAGGATAGAAACATCTGAACTTTATAGTGGACTCAAGAAGTTAAAAAGACAGCCTGGAAAACAAGAAAGCATACTGAAAGTTTCTAGCAAGTACATCAACAGGTACACTGAGAAAATACAGAGAAAAAGATTTATATAAAAAAAGTAATCTATGTGTAAAAGTAGCCAAATAGAAGTCTTCCTAAGACTCTGGTAAGAATACAGAAGATAAATATCATGAAAGAGGCTATTTAAAAAACTTAATAATGGAAGAAACAGTACTGTAAAAGAAACCAAATATGATATATATATATATAAAACATAAAAACTGAATTTAAAGATATTCTGGATGTTTGGAGTAATTACATTGAAAGAATGTTAAATGAGAGAGATAAAGCAGAACTACTGCATAATCCAAAAAGCCAGGTAGAAGGTCAAATTCAAGATGATTGGAATCAGCATAATCATCATTACTGTTCATGAGTCCAATGCCCATTGGTGTATGATGCTTGTTTCAGCATCCAAGATCTTTGTCATATCTCTCTGTCCATTGCCAGGTGATTCAAATCCTACAAACTCTTTCCACATCACCCTTTTACATCATCTACCCACCCACTCTTGTCTTGGCTGTCTTCTACTATTTATGCCGTCTATTGTACCAAAAATTAAGGTTTTGATCTTTCTACTGTTATCCATTCTGGAATGGATAATGGATATGTCCAAAAAACTTTAGTTCCTTAGAATTATTTTCTGCATTAGATTTTCTTTGCAATTTACTTTGCAACATAGTTCTTCATTTGCTACTTTTTTGCACTCATCCAATTCGTAGAATCTATCTACAATATGGTCTTTCAAAAGCCAATATTTGTCTCACAGAGTCTTTGACCATTACCATGTTTCACATCCATAGAGAGAGAGAGCACTTGTGAATATGCAAGTTTCCAGCAGTCTCAGCTTTCTGGGAAGGCTCACTGATTTAGTTTTCCATATCTTGTCCACTGCCTATAGGTTTACTTTAGCTTTTGTTATCCAAGATCTCATCTCTTTTTTGCAGTCTAAATCATGCATCATGTTGCTCCCTAGGTATGTGAAGTTCCTAACATCTTCCAGCTCTTGTCTGCTGACCTTTATTTGCTTTTTTATATCTGCTTCTCTCCAAATATCATTGTTTTTGCTTTATCAATGTTCATTATCAACCCACATCTCTTTCCTTCTTCACTTAACTTCAGTCCTGTTCTTTCTAGTTCCTCTTCATCTTCTTCAATAAGGACTGTCTTTTTTATCCTATAGTCCACAAAGGACCGTAGAGTAGATATTAGGAAATGTTCCTTACAGAAATCTTCCACTCCATCCTTGATTGACACTTGGCTTTCAGCTATGTAAGTGAAGTAGATATTAGGAAACTTACATATTATTATCCACGCGTAATAATATGTAAGTGAAGCAAGCACCAGTCCAACTTTTATACTGTCTATCCAGTTTATTCTCTTTTTCAAGTTCCTGGAATAAGTCCAGGAACTCTGTCACCCTGCAAATTGTTCATTTTCATACCTTGAACTGAAATTCTCCTTATATTATCCTATATGACATCCATTGTTCTTTCTAAAAGAATGACAAAGATGGTTGGGGATATTAGGTCTGCTTGTGTCGTGCCTCTTACTGTCCAGAACCACCTTCCTATTTCTCCGCAGTTTTTCACAGCAGCCTCTGCATTGTCATTGATGTTCCAAAAGAGACATGCAGGTTCCTGTCCACTTCATAAGATTTGAGTACAGCCTGTGCCACTTTCTGATCTATAGTGTTGAATGCTTTCTGGAAGTCAATAAAACAAGTATAAACATTTTCTTTTTTTACATAGTGCTTTCTTCACAATTAATCTTAACATTAATATCTGATGCACAGTACTTCTGCCTTTTCTAAATCCTGCTTGCTCATCTTCCAGATTTTCTGTCATTAGTTTCCTTATTCTTTCCATTAATATCATCATAAGTATTATTTCTATATGACTCATTACAGCTGTTCTGTAATTTTTGCAGTCCATTTTGCTTCCTTTTTTTTGTGAATGGATGGGTATTAAGATTGATCTTATCCGTTCTTTTGGTGATTTACCTTCTTCTCATGCCATGTTATACAATTGGTACAGTTTATCCATTATCACCTTGCCTATGTTTCAATATCTCTCCAGTGATCTCATAATTCCCAAGGCTTTTATAGTTTTTCAGGTGTTTTACTGCCTTTACAACCTCATCCTTCAGTATATCTGTTTCTCCTTGGTGGTGATATTTCCCTCAATTCATCAATTAACTTCTTTTGGACTTAAATATCTCCCTCTGTCTTATATAACTCTGAGCAGCATCTTGTCCATCTCTGTCTTAATTTCTTCTGTGTTCATCAAAATTTCATCATGTTTATTTTTTATGGTTCTCTGCTTTGGACTCCATTTCTTGTTGATGTTTCTGATCATCTGATACATTTATCTTGTTCTATGTTCACCACAGTATATATTGATATCCTCACACTGTTCCTCTAGCCATTTTGATTTGTTTCACCTAACTGCCCTCTTCACTTTGTTATATTTAACAATCTCTCGCCTAGTCTTCAGTGCTCCGTTTTCTTGAATTATCTTTAATGTCTCCTGCGAGATCTACCCCTTCTATGGCTTTTCTATTTCTGGAACCATTTATTGTACTGGTTTTTTTTTTTTTTTGACAGTAGACACTACTTTGTTGTTTCTATTCTCCAGTTCTATTTTAGGCAATGGATTTCAGTTCATCCTCGAGTACTTTCCTACACACTTTCCCTGTAATTTGGTAATTCACTGTTCTCATATCTCTCTAACATTGCTTCAGTTTCAACTTGATATTAGCAATCACTAAGCTATAATCCGATTCCAAGTCAGCTACTTGAAATGTTCAACAATGTTGAACTGATGTGGCCCATTCTCTTGCTTATGAGCGTCAATGTCTATCATGTTCTTAGTTCTTCCATCTGATGACTGCCATGTACACTTCCTGTAGTCTTTTTGATGGAATTGTATGTGCAAATTACCATGTCATGCTTCAAGGCTAACATTGTACGCCTCTATAAAAAGGGAAATAAAATTAAATGTGAGATCACAAAGCGATTTTCCTGCTGAATGTTTCAGGTAAGATTTATGTTAGTATACTTGAGAAGTAGCTATGAAAAACTTTGGAAGAAGGATTATCAGGATCAGATTTTCATTCTGAAACAAATAATTGATAAATCATGGCAACATAGCAAGGATCTGTATTTAAGTTTTGTGGATCTAAAAAAGGTGCAATAAGAAAAGCTCTTCAAACACAACTATTATAAGATGAAATTGAACAATACAGTCTATATTTAATTGTAAGTCAGCAATCAGAATTGAAAGAAATGGTCTGATGTAAAATTAGTGTAAAACAAGGATGCACACTACCTCACTATTCATCATATATACAGGGTGCCATCCAGTGATCCAACAAATACTGCAAACTTAGCAGAAATACAATGTGCATCATGTGGAAATGATAGTTGGGGGGAAAAAAAAAAGTAATTCCAACATTCACCACCAGGGTGTTCACCTGATCTGACCCCCCCTCTTCCCTCCCCGTGAATTCTGAATCTAGAAATTTCTCAAAGAAAGCATTTATCAGCATCATTCTGATAACTTGCCAGCACTGAAAGACAGCATAATGCAGCATGTAAATACCAAATGCATGGGATTTGCATATCACGCAACTCAGCAGGCACCAGGAAGGTTTAAAAAGATGGATAAAGGATTTTTCTCTTCATTCTGGTTGTTAACACTATCCACAGTGATGGCACTAACCTTTCCCCAACATACTTTGCTCGTGAAGCTGTACTACCTAAACAATTGCTGCACTCCATGAATTTCATCACCTGAACAAATGTTGATGAGATCCACTATCTCAATATGCTTTGCGACAAATGATTAGCCATTCCGAAGAAATAGGGATTGCAAGCCAATTACAGTTCACAACAAGTGAATGAAGTTGCTACTGCTGTTATGGAGCAGGCCATGAATAACAGTTGATTCCTGCAGTGCATGTGCTGTATCACGACATATGGATGTACGTTACACAACTGTCTGGAAAATTCTGCATTTCTATCTATTCAAGATAACCCTGACAAAAGAATTGCACCTGCAACACACTGCGTGACCATGGATGATTTGTGTGGAGATGAGGTTCACTTTCACCTGAATGGAGCCGTGAATACCCACAACTGTTGGGTATGGGTTATGTAAAACCCGCACACAATCAAACAAATTCCTTTGTATTTACCCAAAGTTACTGTCTGGCATGGGTTTACAGCTTCATTTATCATTGGGCTATTCCTCTTTGAGGACATTTGCATGACCTGCTCAGCTACTGCTGAGAGGTATAATAAAATACAATAATTAATTTTGCTGTGCCACATCTACAGCAGTACCTGTGCATGGATTCAGTCATTTTCATACAGGATGGGGCTCCTTCACACATCAGTCAATCCATATAGGAGGTTCTTCAAGAATATTTCATGGAAGCCAGAGTGATCAGCATGCATTTCCCACTGTATGGCTGCATCATTCACCAGATCCAATCTCCCTTCTGGCTCTGGGAATTTGTCAAAGACAGGGTTTATTGGGATCACTGATAACTTGCCAGTGCTGAAAGACAGCATAACACACTGCATGCAAGATCAGCCCCCAACCAACTGTATTCTGCCATTGAACACACTGGCAAGGGATGCAGTTTGTGGCATACTGAAGGGGAGCACAATGAGCAGTACAGCCTATGAATGGATAATGGAAGTGAATAAGAATGTATTATTTATGATTATGTAGCTTTTCTCCTTCTTACACATAAAGCAAAATTACTACATCTACATTCGGTACAGAGTCCCCATGTAGTGAATTTTGCAACTACTTTTTTAAAATAATCTAATCTAAAATAATTAGATTCTCAGATACTGCTCTAGCATGATGCACAATGTATTACTGCAAAATTTCCCAGTATTTCTATCACTGGATGGCTCCACAAGGTCTTAAACAGGGATACTTTAAATTTGATCACCCTGTATATGGGTCACATTATTGGGGAAAGTGGAACTAAATCTGATATCAAAATCAGAGCTATTTAACTCAACTGCTTATGCAAATGATATTATAATCTTAAATATATCCAGCCTAAATCTTCAGAATTCTTTAACTAAACATAGCTAATGTAACATATTTGAAAATCAGCAATAAAAAGACAAATACTATGAAAAGATATAGAAATGATGAAAACATCAACTGCTCACTTGTAAAACAGAGAATAATTAAAATATTTCAGATATTTAGATGCAATTTTTTAGTGTATAAATAGTGAATTAAAAATGGAAACAGACAACAGAATAAGCAATGCTGGTATGGTGAGAAGCCTGTTGAATAAATTTACATGGGATAAGAGAAAAACTAGACAAAACAGATAAATCCTCCATCCTTGCAGTAAATATCCATTTCATATCTGCAAGTAATCTGGAATGTTTAAAGGTAGTAATTTTACAGCCTTTGTATAAAGAATATGCAGCACCAAAATGTAATTTTTTTTTAATTGAATCCCATGGAGGAACATATATATTCTTTTCTATCTGTAGCATAAAATAATGAACTTTTCTTGGAATAATTGCACAATCTTGACCTCTCAATAAAACATTAATTTTATTGAGAGGTCAAGTTATTTTAAACTTGTTTTTAAAATAACTTGATTTTAAACTTGTTAAAGATGGGTTATCCCATCTTTAACAAGTTTAAAATGGGATAAATTAAGTAGCTATTTATCTATTGGCAATTGAAAAATGCAAGCTGTATTATATAAATTGGGATTTAGTCTTTTATAATATGATCTAAATTAGTAACAGAAACTTTTTCTTTGCCAGTCATGATTGGTACAACTCAGTTACATTTGAAGCTAGCAAACAGTGAAGATTGACTGTTTGCTAGCTTCGAATGCAACTTACCAAATAAATTAGTCAGCATCTAGATGAGGAGTTATCTGAAGATATGATGACTATCTTATTCCATCTTTAGAAGTGAATATACAATATTCACTGTTAAATGAAGAAGGAATAGAAACAAAAACAAACATTACAAAGTACTTTCTTTTTTGATCAGCATGAAGACAGCAGCATAATACTGTCAGGAAACTAAGGAACAATATATACATGGCAACAAAACACTGAGATAAAAGGTTCAGTACATAAAATTAAATTTTAAAAAATGTAACTATTAGCAGCAGTTCAAAGTCACTAAGTTCCAGATATTTAAACTATCTCTGCAATTCAGATTAGGCTGATTATAAACAGCTTCATAAGCTTTCTTTCGAAAGTCACTCATATTTGTAAGAACTAATATTTATTTGAAACAAAACAAAAGTTTTGTTTCAAAGAAACCTGTGGTTAGTAGACTCCAAGATTTTGCTTTCACTCCAAGAAAAATTCCTATGTAGATATTATACTACAGATGTAAAATACATTTCAAGTTGTAAATATTCCTTATACTGTTAAACTGCCTTTAAACATTTCAGAGTGTGAAATAAAAATCTTGCAATCATTAAATAAGAATCATAACTGTACCATCTTGAGAGATGACATGGAAATGCCACTATACTAATGGAATCTACAGAATATAACTATAAAGGTTCTCTCTTCTTCTCAGGAATTGTTCTATCCATAAACCCATTACCAGAGATCCTACTAAACAGACAGTGACTAAACCCATCTAGTTGCTTTATTACCATAGTTCTTTGAATGGTGATATATTCAGGAGATTAAGAACATTTCATGCATCTAATTTATTTCTGAAAATACACACCATAGACATTCCATTTCACCCATTGCTATGCTGCACTGGCTTCTCTGCTTACAAGATTTCAAAATGTTCTGAATAACCTTTTTAGTAATTGTGGAAAAACATCACTTTCATTCATAAATGATACTTCTGATTTCATTTCTAAACTGAAAGCTAACCGTCTTCACAGTTCCAACAATTTCTTGTGAAAAGATAAGATGTATTAGCAAGTTAAAGGTTGGGCCATGGGCTTTTCTCAACTATCAAATTGCTTCAGAGAACACTTTGAGAATATCTCACTACTATCACAGCTTTCTCTTCTACTTCATTATACTATGTTGATGATGTGTTTTTTATTTGTTCATATTCCACCAAGGAATTAGATATACATTTTAAGCTAAAATCAGCAACCTTCTCCCTTCATACAGTTATAAAACATGAAGTAGATGGCTTTCTCAGCTTTTGTGTTGTAAATATGTGTGTGTGTGTGTGTGTGTGTGTATATATATATATATATATATCAGAGGTGAATATTCTGGGTGTGCTAGGTGTGCAGTGCTCATCCACCGAATAGCAATATCACTGATATCATATTTTTGCATTTATTCCCGTTAAAGACTCCCCTAATTGCTTCCAGACTTCACATGATTCCTAAAACTAAACACAGTATACTAATGCTTCATAAAGAAGGCACTTTTCGACACGTAAACATTGTATCACCTTCCCGTTAATAGCTCGAGTGTGTGTGTGTGTGTGTGTGTGTGTGTGTTCAAAATACATACATCTTTGAGCCCTTCGAAAAGATGTATAGATGGTGCAGTGGGTCAAATTCTTAGCGTTATAGTAATTTTAAACAGCACAGAAGGCAAGGCAGGGTGAGCTCTGAGACAACAGCACCTAGAGGATGTGATTGGTTATTGTGTCAACCAATCCAATTGAACATTGTCATTTGTCATGAGTTGCTGTTTTTGTTTTCTGAGTTTCATCTGTTTTGCATGTGAAGTGTGAACTGATGATTTCCTAAAACTAAACACAATAGGCAAGTTTTTATATATAATATAGAAAAGTTTTAATATATAATTTTTGATAAATTTATAACTTTTCTGCCCATATTTACAACATGAAACAGTATTGTAGTCGAAGGAGGTAAGCCTCATCCTCCTCCTCTTCCAAGTTTTACGACTTTGAGTAATTCAAATATACCAACCAAATATATCATTCTCCTTCACAGTTGTTTTCTAATATATCTTAAAACAAACACATTGTTTTCCACTTTGGCTCCAATTATAATTGATAAATTAAAGTATTCACAGTTATCCTACAGTTAATTGCATTAGACTAATTAAGATGAGCACTGATGTGCTATACACTCTTGAAACTTTCATACGTCGATAAAAATGCAATCACATCAAAACGGATGTGAATTTTGTAGTGCAGGTTGCATAAGCTATGACAGCACACCCAACCGAAATGTGCATGTGACAAAGCCACAAATATATATATATATATATATATATATATATATATATATATATATATAATATACTGAAAGATTGACTCAATGCTATTTTCCAACTAAAATACAGCAGATCTTGGATAATCCACCTGCTGCTATCATCCCTTCAGCAGGAATCAAAACAATAGCCATCCCTTACAACAAAGGGATCTCAGAACATATATCTAGAGTTGTAAAGAATTCTGAATCCAGATGGTTAAGTCAGTGAACAAGATCTTTTTTATTTCCTCCATTATATATAAAATTTCTCTCTTAGAACACCCTGGAGTTTATCAGATTCCTCATTCCTGTAATCTTTGCTACTTCGTCTAGACCATTCATAAATTATTCAGAACTTATGGATATACAGCTAATTCTCTTTTTTTTTTACACTGCCTTTTTTTTACATGATTTTAAAATAACATGGTTTAGAAAACAAAAGAGAATTTCTTTCAAAACTGTTAAAAATTATTAAAAATGGTGGCTACTCTTGGAATGCAGATGAGACTGGCCTTTTTTTTGGAAAAAAATGCCAAGTAGAATTTATATAGCAAAATCACAAAAAAGTGTTGGTGGCTTGACAGCAGCTAAGGATCATGTGACTCTATTATTTTGCAGCAATGCTTCAGGAGATCATATATTAAAACCATTACTCATTAATCGATCCCTAAGACTGTGGGCAATGAAAGATTTTAACACGTTACCACTGTACTGGAAGACAAACAAAAAAATTTTGGGTTACAAAAGAAATTTTTAATGAATGGTTCCATCAATGTTTTGTTCCAGAAGTTAGATGCTATTTGATGGGAAAAAAAAATCTGGACTTTAAAGTTTTATTGATTATAGACAATGTGCCTAGCCATCCATCCTGTTTTAGAATGCCTGAATGTGGAATTTTGTTCTCTGTCACTTAATACAACCACTAGACAGGTGTGACTGCTACCTTCAAAACTTAGTACATAAGAAGAACATTCCAATACATTTTGGATAAACAATACTGCTCGAAACAATTAGGGGATATTTTGGCTTGTAAATTATAAAGTTATAAAAATAATTTACAAATGTAATACATTTATTTTAAAATATTCTTAATATACAACAGTGTAAAACACAAACACACAACTGCATACAAAATCATGTTAAGACTTGTTGAAATGTGTCTTAGCCATATTGGCATATGGGGGAGTATAAAAGCATGGCTTGTTGCGCTCACTTCCACAGTGCATAATTATCACTTCAATTGTAAACTTGTCACCTACCACTCATTATTTTATTAAAAATGGCAGAGCAACAGAATCCATGGCTAGGAGAGCCATTGGTTGATTAGAAGCTGGACAAACGCTGAAAGTTGTCACTCAAGCACGTTGTATATCTCAAAGTGTAATTTCACAACTTTGGAATCACTTTCTGGAGACAGGAAATGTTTGAAATCATCTTTCATGTCATAGGTATATATGCTCGAAGAGCAATGATTTGCATTCCACTTACTGCAAATCACAAAAGAGCCTGAAAAATTTGGGCACAGGAACATCACAATTGGACAAATGAGGATTGGACTAGTGTACTTTTTAGTGACGAGTCTAGGTTCAGTCTGCAACCAGATAACCGATATATCTTGATATGGCGTGAAAGTGGAACAAGAAATAATGCACAGTTTGTTCATGAAAGACCCCAACATCAAGGTGGGAGGTTGATGATATGGGCTGGAATAAGTATAGGTGGCCATACTGATCTCTATTTTATCAGAAACAGTTCCTTAACAGCCCAAAAGGTATCGTCACGATGAGATTTTGGAACCTACAGTTCATCCACATGCAACTGGCCAAGAATTCATTTTTATGGATGACAATGTTCGTCCACACCGTGCAAATTTGGTACAAGAGTGGTTTGAGGAAGAAGGCACTGAACGAATGGACTGGCCTGCCTGTGGATTGTAAGCCAATCGAACATGCCTAGGATGCTTTAGGGATGCGAAATTGCCCTCACAAAAGAGTGGGGAAATATCCCACAAGAACTGTTTGATCATCCTATCTGGTCCATGCAATCAAGATGTACTGCTGTTTTGGCTGTTAATGGAGACCATACACCCAATTAAAAATTAACAAAAGCTATTCTTGTTAAAATTATTTCATGCTAAAATGTATAATTTGTTAAATTTGTAATAAATATCAATTATTTAAACAATATCTCCTCAATTACACCCTATCCATAAGTAAGAAATATTTATTCATATATAAAGTACCCAATAGTTATAATTATTTGCAGAAATTCATAATTATCCGACAGAAACTAAAATATCCCTTAATTGTTTTGAACAGTGTAGATAAGGATAATTTACTGACAGTTATTGATGTGTGGAAGAAATTTTCTATTTTGGATTGCATCAAATTTGCTAAGTTGGCATTATCAGAATTGAAACCATCAACTTTAAATGCTGGGAAGCTACTTGGCCAGAATGTGTGAAAAACTCTGTACCTTTGCATACAACTGAATATCCCAATATCATCTGATTTGCACATACAATTGGCAGAGAATGATTTGATGATTTTTCATCTGCAGATATTGAAGAATTGATGGTTGACAAGGCTGTTAGTGATGATGAAATAATAGAAGCTGTCCTGGAGAATCTCAATGAAAAAGAAAAAAGTGATGATGATGAAGAGATCCCACTCACTGCAGGATTAATTAAAGAAGGGCTTCAAATGGCTAGTAAATTGCAGTCATTTGCTTACAATGATCCAAATAATGAACAAGATGAACGGTTTAAATGTGAACTGAAGTCATGTATGGTATGAGTAAGTACACAAAGATCTAGTCAAAGATCTCAACGATTAATTACAGAGTTCGTCATAAAAATAAAATCAGCCTTCCGAATTATTGGAAATTAATGATAATTTAGTTCCTTTTACTGAAGAAAACGTTTCACAATTGCAGTATGAATAGAATGGCCAAAGTGCTTCAAGTGATTTTATTCCAGTCTCACACAAAAGAATATGGCTACTGTCAGAAAGTGACAGCAAATAAAATTTAACTAATAACCACATGTGCAGTGTACTGGGGCCTTTTTATAATAACTATTTTATTAGTAACACACTATTTTTTTTAAGAAAGATACGTACGTATATATTTTAAATAAGTATTTAAAATAAAAAAAAAATTCCATTAAAATTAAATCAAGTTTTATTCAATGATTTTCATATGTTTTGTTTGAAAATAACTTGTTGTTTGTATCAAGTTTTCACATCTTCTATTTTTTCATATGCACTGTATTCTTTTTACGTGGTTTTCATTTACATGTTCTTTTCTGGAACCAATAACGTGTAAATGGAGAATTGGGTGTAATCCATTTTCATTCCTGAGAATTTGAAGAACACAGAGGTTTCTACTAGACATAAGATCCTTGGAAAGAAAACAAAAATTCTATATATTAGTTCTAATGAATCTGAGCAACCCCTTAAGAAAACCTATGAAGCAATTCATAAATCAACCTAATCTGAATTGCAATGATGGCTTATATATTTCAACACTTTGGGGATAAATGACTTGGAACTGCTGCTAATAATTTATATATTTATTTAACGTTATGTACTGGACTTTTTACCTCAATGCTTATTGGCTATATTTATATTGTTCCTTAATTCCTAATAGTATTACACTGCTGACCTCAGACAAGTAAAAAAGAATAATCTCCATTATAATGTTTGCTTTTATTTCCATTCTTGCTTTATGGTCACTCTGAAGATGGGAGGACTCATTCTGAAATATGTGTTCTCATAATAAATACTTGATTATTTATCATTACATAATTTTACATATATTCTATTCAATATATTGGTTAATTATAAAAAAAAATAACAAATGGCTGAGAAGAAAAGATAACATTATTTTTGGACAACTGGAGGTTGTAATTTTAAGGAAAAACTATGGAGGAATACTATTCAAAAGAACTGAGATAGATGGAAGGAAAGAGGACAAAAGGAAGTTGGTGTGATATGGTTGGAACTGGAGAGTGAATCAATTTTGACTAGCTGTTGCTGTGTTTTTGGTCTTGTGGGAAAGTGAAGAAATGACATCTGTCTGCAGGATAGAACAGTGTTCATGAAAATACCTGTAGGAGAGGCATAAGCAGTACATGTGAGATGGCAACTGAGAGAAAAAGGAGGGGGTTACTAATTAACTACACTGCTCTATTCTGAAGTGGATTTATAGTGGGATTTAAGTGTCAGGACTACTACAGGTGAAAGGAACTGCAGTAGAAAAGAACGCTTAGTTTTAAGGAGACAGAGGAGTTTATGGATGCTTGTGTTATACTAGGATTGGCTAGAGGTACAAGTCAGTCCAAGAAGAAATATCTGATCTCGAGTGGTCTTTTCAGTATTATCAACAGTGTGGGTAGACATGAAGCGTGGCCATTCTTGTGTGAATTAAGACAGGATTATTATGTTTTGTCGCACTGACAAGTTGTCTTCAGCCCACTGAAATATGGCAAGGAGATCAATGTTTAAGGCATCGATTATGGTAGATCCTGTAGCTTGGGATATACAAACATTGCAAGGCTTGTCAAATGTAAAAGAGGGATGGAGAATACTGTCATCAACAAAACGATGGATAGGATTTGAGTTTAGTGATAGAACATCATTTGTGAAAAGGAAAGAGTGTAGATGGAATTATTGAGCCCCAGGGTAACTATTTCAGACAGAGAAAATTTGCAATCGAAATGCAAAGGCTGAACAAAAGTAGATAGACGAATAAAATGATAATTTCATAAGTAGGTCTTCTAATCAGAAGTGATCACATACTGGAAATACTTAATACAACTACCCGAGTTTCACCATATTTCCATAGCATGTCTCCAGAAATGGTAATACTGGTGAAGAGATCTGCTGTGTACTGAGAGTTTTGGAATTCACACTGGTGGTTAAGTAATCTGTTAGGTGGAAGTGGAGTAGAAAGTTGACGATCTTTTGCATTATTTTTGATTGAACTGATGTGAATGAAATGGGACAATAGTCAGAGGACTGATTTCTCTTTCTCTCTCCTTTCTTATGGCTGGGTTGTATATAATCTTATTTCCATGATGTAGGGTAGATGCCAGATGAGCATGAAAATTTTGAAGAAATATAGGATGGGCATTAGTTCTCAAGCACCACAAGTTTTAAGCACAACTGAGAGAAGGTGCAGGACTAGAAGTTTTGTTGGTATCCACGCTATCTGAGATTCTCTGGAAAACCATATGAGGCATGCAGTAAGCATTTCTCAATAGAGTGGATATATTCTGCCTTGATCATCAATGAAGAGGGAGGAAAATAATGATGTTAGGAAGTCGGTCTTATCTTTTGATGATGTTATAGTAACACCATATGGATGTGAGCAAGGTAGAAACATGGATGGGTCAAAGTTGCACACACAATTGTGCTACAGAGAGGAACTGGAGCACTTGAACTATGATCTAAGTAGGAGGCAAGTTTTCTATGGCCTTTTCAAAGTCTGATTAGGATTTGCTGATAATCTTTTGGATCCGTTCTGTGGTGCACTGTAGATACAGTGGGATGTTAGAATTAAAGTCTGATTAGGATTTGCTGATAATCTTTAGGATCTGTTGTGTGGTGCACTGTAGACTCAGTGGGATGTTAGAGATATGATTTGAAGACAATCGCAAACATCCCATCGTGGGCATGGATGTTTGTGATTGTCTGTGGAAATACTAGTAGTGGTGGTCGGCATTGGTATAATTGCGGTCAGTTGGAGGATTGTGAGTGGTAGAAGCAGAGTTGTAGAGTAGATGCTCTCCCTCGATGAGTCTTTGGATTCCCTGGAGGTGACAAATAATAATAAAGTCCACTTTGTGATATGCTGATTTCTTTTCTTGGAATGACTTGGCAAACTTGTTGGTAAACCAAGATTTGTATAAGTGGGCTTTTGGAAAAATGGGAATAAATGCACTCATTCCAGTAAGAATTATTTCAGCTATTTAGGAGTTAGGATCAGGGCAAAAGCAGTACTCAACCCAGGGAGAGGAGAAATATAAAGCATTCCATTTGGCACTATTACAGTACCAAAGAACATGAAGCTAAAAGTGGCTGCATGAGAGCATTCACAGCATGAAATCAGATATGTTTGATGAGGTTATATTCTGATTATTAAGAGGAAAGCTGATATCTGTAGTTTATTTATTGGGCACAGTGTGTGGGAGAAGAGTAGAGAGAGGATTTACTTGCCTGGCTGGTCAAGTGATTAGCAAACCTATTTTCCTAGCAACAAGCCAGGGGTGTAAATCCCATGGGCATTGATATTGGTGTTTGTCCTTAGATGGATTTCAACACTCAGGTGTATAATGGTAGAAAAGAAAGACATCTATAAGAGGGTGGGCCTGCACTTGAATGGATATGTCATCAAGAGCATAGAGAAATTATTTGAGTTGAGACTTAATGTACAGAGTCAGGGAAACTAATCATCATGGAAGGAATGGTGAGAATGCATGTAAGTTCAGCTATGGTATGCAAATGAGCAATGATATGAATGTCACTGAGTATGGCAATCTGGTGAAGGAGGTGGAAATGTATGCTTTGGGTTCAGACTTTTTGAGTGTGTTTGGATGTGGAAAAGAGAAAGTTGCTCAAATGAGTCAAGCAGAATGCATATGTAAGTATACAAAAGAGTCAGGAGGTAACTGTGATGTCTATACAAATACCAGGAGCATCAGGAACCTCTAACCAGGAACAGAGTTTGTTGCCTTGGTGAATACATTTTTGTCTAAATTAGTGAAACCTAGCTCTCAGAGTCAGATGTAGTAACTGGAATTGAGTGTAAAGGGTAGAGTATTTTTAGGAAGGACAGAAGATATATGAGCAGAGGAGGGGGGGGATACTACTAATTGTAACAAATACTTTGTGATATGATAGGGTAGAAATAGATGAAGGCAATAATAGTAATGTTCCATCTAGCAGTGAAGTCTAGACTAACAGGATGAAATATATTGTGGAGCATTGCTACAAACCTGGGGGTCCAGCTGCTGAGGACAATAAACTGCATCACCAAATTACTTTGATGGGTACTAAGTGAATAATTATTATGAGTAATGTAAATTACCCAAATAGTAATTTGGATGATTTACATTAAGAAGAGGAATCTTATGATAAGAATGCAAGAGCATTTATTGTGCTGTTGTGAGACAACTTTCTCAAGCAGCATGTGAAAGAAGGAGTGAAAGAAGAAGTTCGAAATCTAGCACTCTTTGACCTCAGAACTTGAGGTCAAAGCATGCTAGATTTGATCATAGCAACATGATCACATCATTAACCAAGACTTCCCTTCATTAGAAGGGAGGACTTGGTTAATGATGTGATCATGTTGTACTTTCCTGGAAAGTAGTTGACTATATGGAGGTTCCAATCAGAGCAGGTTACATGCTGAACTATAAAACTGGAAATTATAACCGATCTAGCAGTATCTAAAGAGTTCAAAGAACAAATTGGATGGGAGTGAAATGGATGTGCAATTTTATTAACCAAGAGATCCATAAAAAGAGGATGCAGGAGGAATATTATGAAGATAAGATTGAGAAGAGTAATGAACTATGAAGTGCAGGCTAGAAAGGTTATGATTATCATGCAGGAAGCTAAATTGGAGTATGAAAGTAAAGTCGCTATTCAGGCTAAAGGCAATTCAAAAGAATTTTATCGTTATGCCATAAGTAAAAGAAAGAATTAATGTGGAAGAATAACTTTACTGAATGCAGATGGTACTTTTGTGTTAACCACTGATGAGATTGTTCAATCAATGAGTGATCACTTTTCCAATATATATATATATATATATATATAATATATATATATATATATATATATATCAATCCTTCCATGTTGGAGGTTTAATGGAATATTATCAGCACTGAGAAAGGATTAAAACTAATTTTAATGCTTCCAATATTTCGTTTCAGTCACAGAGAGATCTTCAGAGATTACAAAAACCTTTTTGTAACAACACACACAAATATAATACAATGATAAGTAAAACAAGTGAGTGAAACTAAAGTCCTATCCAGGTGATGTGCCCCTCTATGGGCGTTTGCAGGTGGCCTAGGATGTAAAGAGGGAGCTCTGATAATTAATGTTTCCCAAATTTTGGGAAGTTTTATGCAACCGCATTTGTTTAAATTAGGTTGATTCCTGAGTGCAGATGCATATTTAAAAAACAGTCTTTCTTTCTTTCTTGAATTTACTATAGTGAAGCATGGTGGTTTTTTCCCAGGAGATCCTGTGGGCTGTATCCAAAACATGATCTGCAAGGCCACATTTGACCATAATCATGACTGCAGATAACCAGATGTTTGCTGATCTGCCTGTCTGTCTGAAGTAATCCAGCTTACAGGAATAAGGTACTCTATATACTCAAGGCACTGAGAGAGGAAGGAGCTGATCTTTGGCAGAACGGATAAGGGTAGTAAATTTACGGTGGGGCTTAAAAGCTGTATCAGAGCAGGTTACATGTTGAACTACAAAACTGGAAATTATAACTGATCTAGCAGTATCTAAAGAGTTCAAAAAGCAGTATCCAAAGAGTACTTTTCTTAACGACCTGGTTATTTTTTCTGATGTACCACAGATATAAGGTATGGTGATGGCATTTCTGAAGTCCTTTTGAAGAGATGGTTGGGGGAATGGGGAAGGACTTGATTATGATTCTGTAATCACTATGGCCATTGGAAAGGAAGGCATTGCGTATGTGTTTGAGTTCAGTTGAAAGGGCGGTTTCACTGGAACAAAGATTGTGGGCTCTATTGGTTAGAGTTTTAATAATGCCATATTGTTGAGAAGGGTGGTGGGAGAGTTTGTGAATGTATCTGTCTGTATGAGTAGGTTTTCTATATACAGAGAAAGAAAGGTTACCATTAGGAAGGCGTGTTACTAAAGTGTCTAGGAAGGGTAAACTATTGTTATTTTCCTTTTCCATCATAAACTGGATTCTTGGATGTAGGTATTGAGATGACTGAGGAAGGAGTCCAATGCATCTGGGCCATGAGGCCAAACAGAACACATCATCTACATACCTTAGCTAGATAGAAGGTTTTAAGGGGGAAGAGTCTATGGGTCATTTTTCAAAATTCTCCCCCCCCCCATCCTTGCAAAAATTGGCAAGGATGGGGGGGGGGGAACCCACAACAGTTCCCTCTATCTGTTTGTAGATTTTGTTCTCCCAAGAAAAATAACCAGATTTGATGGCAAAGGAAAAGAGCTCTAAGATAGCAGAAGGAAAAACGTTTTTTAAGATTTTTAAGGTCATTTAGGGGAATATTGGTAAACAATGAGACGATGTCGAAGCTGACCAATATGTCTGTATTATTTAAAGTAAGATTTTCAATTAAGTTTTTAAAGTGGGTAGTGTTTTTACATAAGATGTGGAAAGACCAGTGAGGGGGGGGGGGGGAAGAGAGTTAGCAAGCTGCTTTGACAATTTGTAGGAAGGTGCATTAGTGGCACCTACTATAAGTCTTAGGGGAGAATTAGGTTTGTGGATTTTAGGTAAACCATATATCTGGGGGGGAATGAGAACCAAAAGGTTTGAGTTTTTTTGTAATGTCAGGAGACCAGGAGGACACTTTTTTAAGTAGGTTTTTTAATTTTTTAACTTGAGTTTTTGTGGGATCATGTTCAAGTGGTATGTAGGTAGCGTGATCCCGGAGAATAATGTCTATTTTTCAATTATATTCTAATACGTTAAGGACTACTGTGGCATTACCCTTATCAGCTCTGGTGATGACGATACTTTTTTCTTTCCACAATTTTCTGAGGGCAGAGACTTGTCTGGAAGATAAATAACTAGATAAATAAAGATAAATAGAAAGAAAATAATAATAGTTTACCCTCCCTAAACACCTTAGTAACACGCCTTCCTAATGGTAACCTTTCTTTCTCTGTATATAGAAAACCTACTCATACAGGCAGATATATTCACAAACTCTCCCACCACCCCTCTCAGCAATATGGCATTATTAAAACTCTAACCAACAGAGCCCACTATCTTTGTTCCAGTGAAACCACTCTTTCAACCGAACTCAAACATATACACAACACCTTCCTTTCCAATGGCTACAGTGATTACACAATTAAAGAAATAATGAAGTCCTTTCCTCTGACATCTCTTCAGAAGGACTTCAGAAATGTCATCACCATACCTTACATCCATGGCACATCAGAAAAAATAGTCAGGTCGTTAAAAAAGTACAACCTCCCTACAGCTTTTAAGCCCCCACTGTAAACTTACTATCTTTATCCATTTCACCAAAGATCAGCTCCCTCCTCTCTCAGTGCCTGGAGTATAAGATTGCGTTGTTCCTGTAAGCTGACTTACTTCGGACAGACAGGCAGATCATCCGGTTAGAAGAACACTAGTCATACATCTGCAGCAACATTAATTATCAGAGATCCCTCTTTACATCCTAGGCCACCTGCAAATGCCCATAGAGGGTGCACCACCTAGATAGGACTTTAGTTTCACTCACTTGTTTTACTTATCATTGTATTGTATTTGTGTGTGTTGTTACAAAAAGTTTTTTGTAATACCTGAAGATGTCTCTGTGACTGAGACGAAATATTGGAAGCATTAAAATTAGTTTTAATCCTTTCTCAGTGCTGATAATATTCCATTAACCACCAACATGAATTCTTCACAGCACTTAAGCCTCAACACACGGATATATCAACCAAGTGTACGTAACATGGCACACAGTGCTACTACTACTACATTGGATGAAGAGAGAAAGAGCTGCATGAGTACTCAGCAATAGGGTGTCAGATGGGATATCAGCATGTATGCTAAAGTAATGTTCACCCAAATTGGCTTAGCACTTAACATGTTTGTAAAACTTGAATGGAATGAAAGACTGTATGATAGTTCTGTTGTTCACATGTGGTGCAAAATCTAATGCATCTAACTATCAACCTATTGGTATCTATGGGTGGTGGTGAAGATTTTAGAGAAGTTGGTAAGAACTTGCATACAGAAACGGGTTGAAAGACAACCTATACTATGAAAGGAACGGTATGGGTTTACTAAACGGAGGTCATGTTTTAGTAATTTCTCATATTTTATAATAATATTACAGAGCTGAGTTGGATAACAGGAATTGATAGCCTGTGATACTGTCGGATTTTGCTAAGACATTTGATAGGATACCACATGAAAGGCTGTTGCATAAGCTGGAGAATATGGGATTATAATATAAACTATGGACTTGGATAGGTAGATGGCTGACTAACAGGTATCAGAAAGTGGGAAATGGGAGAGGAGGGTGAATATACAAGATTTAAGGTGACCAGTGGTGTTCCTTAGGGATCAGATTGAGAATACATGGACTGCAGGCCCTGGTAAACAGGAAAAAGAGGGGTGATATGGCAAAGGTCCATAAGAACTTGAAGAACTTGAAAGATGTTTACTGATGATTATGTAAAGATATGTATGGCAATCAGGGATGCTACTGATATACAGCAGTTGCAAAATGATTTGAATAAGTTGAAACAATGGGAAAATGAAATGGCTATCAATTCAATGTTAGTAAGTGTAAAGCTAAGTACTTTGGCATGATTAGATTTCCAACAGCACTTTATATTGGTGAAATTATGCTACAAGAAACTGACAAGGTTAGGGATCTTGGAGTTACAATGGATAGGAATTTAAAGTTCAAAGGTCACACTGCAAAAATTATAAATACAATTCAGAGGATAATTGCGATGCTGAAATGAACATTGACATACAAGGATAAGGAAATAATTTTACCTCTTTACAAGGCCTTGATATGACTGCACCTATTACTGGGCAGATTTGGTCTCCTGCATTTAGAGAGGATAAACAAATTGTGGTAAATGTGCAATGAAGAGTTACAAAGATTATATTAGGATTATGGAATGTAGATTATGAGGAAAGATTGAGAATATGTGGACTGCAGACCCTAGTAAACAGGAAAAAAAGAGGGTTGATATAGCAAAGGTCTATAAACTTTGCAAAGGGTGTTATAGGTTATCGAGTGTTGAAATTTTTTGTTATATGGAAAGTAGAGAGAAGACAAAGGGGAATCCATGGAAGTGTGTGTAGTAAAGAAAGGGCGAGAGCTGAATTTTCCTCTCACAGAGCAACTGAGTGAGTGCATTCAGTGTGAATGAGTTTAAGAGAAAGTATGGCAGCTGGTTTGGATGATCAATGGTGTCCCTCGATGAGTTTTTGATCCTCTGAAGGTATCAGATAATAATAATCAAAATCCTGTTTACTGGAGAAGTGAAGGAACTTTTTCATACCAATTCACTTCTCCATGTTTAGTCTCTACAGCAGGATTTCTAGATCAAGTATGATAGGCTTACAGTTTTCATAGCTAGGATTCAGATAAGAAAACAAAAAATACAGAAATATATATAAAAAAAAAAAAACCTATCATTTAGTGCTAAGTAAGATAAAAAGAAAAAAAAATGCATGAATTAAAATGAAAAATGTGCAAAGTTTTAAAAAATAATCAAAGTAAAGCAGCTTTCAAAGTCAAATTGTAAACTCAGATAAAAATATTTCTAGATAATGCCAAAATCTGAAGGAAGAAGTGCCTAATCAGCCAGAGAGAAATATAGTAAAGTTGTCTGTAAGGATAAAAAATCAGAACTTTGTGGTGGAATCACGATGTTAAAAGAATTTTGAAAAAGTAACTTAGCATATACTCTCACAGAACATAAAATGCAACATTATGTATAAAAGTAGCTAAACATAAGTCATGGGAAAATCATGGAAGATAAATATCATGAAGATATAAAATTGGTATGGACGTTATTGAAAAAAGCTCAGAAATGGAGGAAAGAGTATACTATAAAAGGAATCAGAGATTATAAAGGTGACGTAAAAACTGAAGATAAGGACATTCTGGATGTTTGAAGTAATTACTATGAAAGATTATTAAACGAAATAATCAAGATACACATGCCAGCCACTGAACTAGAAACCTTTATGCAGATGTATGTGAACATCACTAATGCAGTGTATATGAAAAACAATTGGTCATGCGTATCACCACGTGTTCTAGGCAATATTTAAGAATTAGAAAGTTTTTTATTTTTTATATATGTGATTGAGCTTACTCCACCTTTACCACGAGTTGCCTCTGACTTACACCACGTGCAGGCGCAAACTTGACTTATTGTCTGTTTGCTTACTGGGAAAAAAGGATTAAAACCTAGCTTAAAAAACTTTCTACATCTTGCTCTCATCCGGAGATTTTTATTTAATAAGGTCAAAGCACCTTGTGGCAACTTGTTTAGGTAAAATTTATACGCTCTGTATTACTTCATCCTTGGCATTTTTTTGGTCTGGCTCCCACTGATGAGACCTCAATAAAGGTAGAAACCAGTCTGGGTAGTGGCCCTTGCCTTTAATGCATAGCATCATACATCTCTGCAAGGGGATGTGTTTTGCATTAGGGAATAATACTAAGGAAAGTGATCGGATTTTACTCCACCTTTACCACAAGTTGCCTCAGACTTGCACCATGTGCAGGCACAAACTTGACTTACTTGTCTGTTTGCTTACTGTGAAGAAAGGATTAAAACCTATATTAAAAAACTGCTTGTTATCTTTAACATAGTATACCCAAGTTAAAAAACTTTCTACATCTTACTCTCATCCGGAGATTTTTATTTAATAGGGTCAAAGCACCTTGTGGCAACTTGTTTAGGTAAAATTTATAAGCTCTGTATTACTTCACCCTTGGCATTTTTTGGTCTGGCTCCCACTGATGAGACCTCAATAAAGGTAGAAACCAGTCTAGGTAGTGGCCCTTGCCTTTAATGCATAGCATCATACATCTCTGCAAGGGGATGTGTTTTGCATTAGGGGAAAATACTAAGGAAAGTGATCGGATCTTACTCCACCTTTACCACAAGTTGCCTCAGACTTGCACCATGTGCAGGCACAAACTTGACTTACTTGGGAAAAAAGGATTAAAACCTAGCTTATAAAATTGCTTGGTATCTTTAACAATATTTAAGAATGTTGCTGGTCAGTAACTGTCAATAGTGGTGATCACAATGGGAAAGCAAAGGATCTTTTGGAGGTGAATAAAGGGCTTATTGTGGGTGTCCACCTGGCTGGAACCAAGATGTAACATTTCTCAAAAGGTGAGATATCCCAGGGGTTTAATCAGTGGAAAAATAACCCACATTGCTTGTCTAAGAGGTGTAACTGTGGTCATAAGACAGTCTGCCAGGAACAAGATTGCTGTCATCTGAGAAGGCTTGTACAGTCATAGAACATATAACTGTGTGCAGCATTGACCAAAGCATTTAATGAAGGCTGTTCCTGACCCATATCTCACCGAAATATGCTCAGAGAATTGAAGAGGATTGATATGGGCAGTTGCAACCACTGATTTCTGCGGAATTTCTAATTCAGTGGCCAGTATGTATATTATTAAATAAGATAAACAGTGAAAGAACAGAGGTGGGAAAAAATTAAGAGAAATAGTCAGGTAGATATCAATATTTCAGGTAGGATAAACCATTAGAAACCAAAAATTTGGAACAGCAGCAGCTGGAGTAGATGATATCTGATCAGAAATGGTCAAATATGGAAGTATAAAATTTTTGCAGTGGCTACGCTGCATCATTCAGGGTGTCAATTTCTAGATAACTGGATTAAAACTATCATGGTGCCTATTTATAAACAGTGAAATAAACAATGCAGAAACTACAGAGGAATGTCTTTACACAGTGTTCCTGATAAAAGGCTAAGAAAATTGTGGAAGGGAAACTTGGAGAAGAACAAGTCAGGTTCAGATAGATGTCGTCATGATCAAATTTTCACTTTAAGACAAACAGTTGAGAAATGATGGGAATACAACAAGAATCTCTAAGTTTTATAGATCTGGAGAAGACATATGTTAAGAGAAACGCTGCTCAAAATACTACTATGATCTGTTTAAATGAGACATTATATCAAGCAATACATAGTCCATATTTGAGTTGTAAGTCCACAATTAGAACTGAAGGAGATATGGTAAAGTTTGTTAAAACAGGTCTGAGATAAGGATGCACATCATCCCTACCATTATTCATCATTTATATAGATCAGATTATGAAAGAAAGTGGCATTAAACTTGATATCAAAATTGGAGATATTAACCTAAGCTCTTTATGCAGATGATATTATACTCCTAAATTGATCCTGTACAAGTCTGCTGGATTCCCAACTAAATTGAATAATTGCTCTAACAAGTAAAACATTTCAACTATTTAGGCAATGTTTAAGAAGATGGCAACTAAATAATATGGAAACAGACAACAGAATTAGCAAAACTGGTATGATAGGAAGTCAACCCCCAACTGAATAAATATGGAATAAGCGAGACATTGGTCAAACTCTAAATTATCTGAGTACAACACAATGTTTTGATTTTAATTTATGGATCTGAGAGCTGGGTTAGATATAAAACACTTGATCAGAAAACACTTGATCAATATAAAACACTTGATCAGACTGAAGACCAGACACCTAAGAGTTCTGAGAAGAATTAGATGAATGATGGATAGCACTAGTGGCAGAATCATATTATAAAGGAGAATATTAGGCAGGGACTTGATATTGTCAGCATTCAGGAATGTGTGAGCAGCAGAGCTACTCTAGAGTAGTATGGGTATTTAAACAAAATGGGAGAGGAAAACCAAGATGACCAAAATCTAGGATTAATACAGTAAGAAGTGCCTTGGAAGACTGAAATATAAGATCTGACAACACTGGAGTCCTGACAGATAACAGATTATTTTTTTAGAGGAAAGTTGATAAGAAGTAAATAATGATGCAACCTTTTCATATAGTACTATTATAATATCCTGTTCACCCCATGACAGTACATGTCAGTAATTTGATGATGATAGCTACATGATATTTAATTTTATTATTTTTTAATTTTTGTTATTTCATTTAAAATACTCTGAAGGATATCTAGCAGGTGACTCCTTCACTGCATCAAGGAATGTTGACTTTCGTGATACTGTAAAATATAAAAAGAGCTATCTAGTAACAGATGATCAATTATATTTTTATTAAATGTTAAAGAGATTTATATTTTTTATGAATTATTGAGAAGATATACCATTTATTATAATTACAGTGAATTATATTGCATTATAATGCTAAATTATATTATGTGTTACAACAGATAATTTTCTGATCATGAGGTTTCCTGTATATCAAAAAATTTATTTTCACTTTAAAAGCAAATCAGTATTACAGGATGTCATATTTTGATCAAATAAAATTCAAATCATATCATGCACAAAGTGAAAGTCTAGGATTAATTATTAATGTATTATGGATTTAATAATAATAGGTTTAAATTATTAATGTATTATACATTTACATTTTATTAATGTAAATCTATAATACATCTGTACTCTGTGTGAGCTAAGAATTAAATACTTTCATTCAGTGAAATTAAATGGTGAACAGCACTCATTACATCCAATTATGGAGTCAACCACTGTTTGATAAAAAAAAAATTTAATAATAAAACTACATTTTGTCCTTTACATTAAGGTCATCTTCAGAAAAAATACATTTATATAGACGACTACATTACAGTAACATACCATAATAAGCTACATCACATCTACTAAATCAGTCTAGCCTGAGCTCCTGTGGTTAACATAAATAAAATAAAAAATTAAATTAAATTGCATTAAAATTTTTGCAAAAACATTCAAGTAAGATTATTAAGTAGTTACATCAGCCCATCAAGATTTTCTTATTTATAATACCTGGTTCCTGTATCTTCTTGATACTTTATATTATGTAATCCAGTAGTTTGATCTATGCCAAATTAAATGTACATGTAACTTGCATTACATTGGTGAAACCATATCCACCTAATCCACCATGGAAAAACAGGCCTTTCAACCATGCACTGGAGATCTTCCATAGAACTGATTGAAAAGGTACCCAATTCTTACACCACACAAAAACATGGCAGGAAAGATAATTTAAAGAAGCATGTGAAACATTCATAAAACCAATTTAAACGAAAATGACAGGATACAAAGATTCAAGTTTCTGACAACATATATACAATCCTGAAAAAAATACACATTTTCAGATTGCATAAAGAGACCTTACAAAAGTAAGGGCCTTTATACACACACACACACAGGTAACCCTCGTATAACATGGTACTTATACAACACGGTTTCGATATAACGCAGACGTGTTGTCTGCCCTCGATATGGGCAGACGCATATCTTTGATATGCGTCTGCCCATATCGAGCATATAGTTATAAGAAATGAATTTATATTAGAAGAAATACCCTTTAGCATGCATGTACGTCAATTGATTATTTTGAAAATTGTCTTCGTTTTCTGCCAGGAAAGTGCATTAAAAATCATAAGTGTAGTAATCTCAAGCTGAGCAGTTTATTTTCTGGTGAGTTACATGCAATATGTAATGCTTTTTTTTTATGTAAAAATTTATTTTTACAGTAATGGCCACTAAAACTGCAACGAAAGGAGAAAAAACCAACATTGAAGAGAAAATTCATTTCTCTCGAAAAAAAAATTAAAATCTTGAATCGGTTGTAAAATAAAAAAAAAAACAGGAGTTGTTGCAAGGACTCTGAATTTAAATGAATCAACAATTCGAACAATCAAACAGAATGAACATAAAATCCAAGAAAGTGTTTTAGCTGGGTCAACGGTAAGTGCAAAGGTATTGCTCGTTTACGCGATATTCTAATGAAACAAATAAAGAAATCGCTAATGAATCAGACAGAAGATTGCACTAAAAAGAAAATTCCTTTGGATGGAAATCTTATTAAACAAAAAGATCTGAAAGTTTATAAACATTTAAAAGAACTTGATCAAGATTCTTCAGAAGAAAGCTCTCAGCATGGATTTTGTGCCAGTAAGGGTTGGTTCGAAAACTTTAAAAAGTGGTTTTCTTTGCATTATCTTAAAATCCAAGGAGAATCAGCATCAGAAGACATAGAAGTGCTCAGAAATACCCAGGAGAACTTTTAAAAATCATTGAAAAGGTGATGATAGTGCAGACCAAGTGTTCAATTCGGATGAATCTGGGTTATATTGGAAAAAAATGCCAAAATGTACCTATATTTCGAAAAATGAAAGATCAGCTCCTGGCTTCAAAGTTTCCAAAGATAGAATTACTCTACTGTTTTGTAGTGATGGATCAGGTGATTACATGACAAAAACCAATGTTTATTAACCAATCCTGAAATACTCATGCTATGAGAGAACTCGATGTCCACCCTACCTGTTTATTGGCAGGCCAACAAAAAAGGCATCGGTTACAGCTAGAATATTTGAAAATTGATTTTTCAAGTGTTCTGTACCTGATGTAGAAAGTTACACAAAGAAAAAGAATATCGACTTCAAAATTCTACTAATTTCAGATAACATACCAGGCCACCCAACAAATTTAACCATCCAAATATTAAAATAACTTTTTTGCCACCTAATACTACTTCACTTATATTATATTCGTTGAACATTCCAATTAATTTTGGAAAAAAATGGAATCTAATCCAAACATGACACTGCCTCAAGCATGGAAAGAGTTTTCAATATTGAATTGTGTGAAAATTATTCCTTTGTCCATTAAGGAATTACAACCCTCTACACTGAATGCTTGCTGGGAAAAAATATGGCCTGAAGCCATTCTAAAAAAAACTTCGTACCTCCAGTGGATGCCGAGCTAAGTCGTATAATAAACGGTGCACACATTTTTGGTGGAGAGGGCTTTTGTGATATGGTTGAAAATGAAATCAGTGAAGTAATTGATGGGGAAACAGATTTAAATGAGGAAGAACTGGTACAATTAATAGATGACGTCGAACCAAACTGAGGGAAAGTTCTGCCGAAGATTTTGATTGTGATGAATCCGTTAAGGAATTTAGTTCAAAGTAATTAGCAGAAGGAATGGACATAGCAAGAAAGTTAGGAAGTTATTTACGGATAATGATCCCTCAATGGAGTGCTCAGGAAAATTCACAAGACAATTGGATATTTGTTTAGCTCCATATTATGAAATTAATAAAAAAATTACAGCATAGTGGCAAGCAAGGTCTTATTACTGACTTCTTGATAACTAAACCAGCCAAAGTATGCAATAAGAATTATACAAATGATGTCCAAGAGATTTCAAGTGATGATGATGTCCGGCCACTTGTAAATAAAGAACATCTACGAAATGTTCATTTTGAAGACAGTGATGACGATTAAAATATGCACTTTATTTTATTTTGCCTAAAATATTTATGCATTATGTGCAATGAAGTTTACATACAAGTTGTAATTTTTATAATTTTATACTATTTATTTGTTTCATAGTTTATATGTTTTCTTAACTTACATGAATTACCTGAATTAAATAAAAATATTTTTTGTTGGATACGTCATTGTTGTTTACATAATTTAAAAAAAAAACTATTTCGGAACATAACCCTACTTTTTCTATGTGATCTGAGTCTTGCATAACGCGATTTATATAATGCGGCATTTCTATGGAACCTAACATCTGCATCATATGAGGGTTACCTGTATATATATATAAAGGACTCTGGGAAAATACAATAAGTCAATCCAATGAATGATTACAGTAATATAAAGTATCAAGACTAAAAGTATGATGACAAAAAAAAAAAAGTCATAAATAAGAAAATTCTGACTGACTGATGTAATTTTTTTGTGTAAAAATATTAATGTAATTTATTCTTTTATTTTTAACCACAAGATGTCAAGCTAGACAGATTAAGTAGTTTAAGATGTAGCTTACCATTGTATGTACTGGGAAAAATACAATAATGACTTATTGTATTTTGCCCAGAATCCTTTATATATACAAGTAACCCTCGTATGACACGGATGTCAGGTTCCATAGAAATGGCATGTTATATAAATTGCATTATGCTAAACAATAAAGATTGAAGTGTAGAATTTTATTATTAAAGTCTTTACTTTAAATGGTAGTTGACTCAATAAACTGAATATAATAAAATAAATTTAGTTTAACCCTTTATCCAAGTGTGAGCAAACAAAGTCTGCACCTGAAAATATCTTCAGGACTGGGGTAAGGCAGTACAACACCGGGCAACTCGTAGCAAAGGTGGACCAAGCTAATAATAAAAATTAGAAAATCACCTGAAGGGCTCACTTTAGTGAGTTTGGGAGTGACAAACCCAAGGTATCTAATTCTGGACTATACCTTACTTCATGTAATATACATCTGTTATATTATCTGTAGACTGATCCCTAATTTTTCTTTCTTTTCTTCTTGCTCCTTCTCCCCAATGCTATTAGTATCTTGAGGGCTGGAGGATGAATCTTTTTTTTTTTTTTTTTTTTTTTTTTTTTCTTGCAGTGGGAGTCTGCCTTTTCTCCCAGGTGTTTGCCTTACCTGGTAGGCTGAAGCTGTGACAGGTCTCTCTACAAGCTGGCAGTAGATTTGTTGAAGCTAAAAAAATCAAAGGAATAAAAGCTGGATGGATTTAATTGGTAAACAACCTGGACTGGAAAGGATACTAAGACCCTTACAGGTAAAGAGGGGGAGTTAGTGAATATTGTGATGAAGAGGAAATTAGATGTTTTGGGTGTGAGCGAGACAAAATGGAAAAAAAAGGAAGGAATAATTTAAGATAAGACTGTTTTGCTCTGAAAGGAGCAATGACCAATCAAAAAATGGTGTCAATAAATTAAAGATACCGAGAAATTATATACTTGGTTTAATCCTTTATCCAAGTGCAAGCAAACTAAGTTTGCACCTGAAGTATTTTCAGGACTGGTGCAACTCGTATATAGTAGCTAATGACTTCACATCACTTGGCTTGGTATCCAATAATGCAAAGCACATATCTTTGCAGACACATATAATGCTCAATATGACCATATATATGACCAAAAAAAAGGTGCCAGTTTTATCATTAGTAAAGAAGTAAACGAAGATTCACAGAGCGTGGAGGAATTAGTGACAAATAACGAGGCTTGTATTTGAATGGAATGGAAAACAAATCTCACTTATCTAGGTATATGCACTACAAGAAGGTTTAGATATGGAGGAAAAGAGATTATTTAAAGAACAGCTCGTATGTTATGCTTTCGTGCAGGCCTACACATTTTATCGCGTAAGTTTCTGTAACTGATAATCCTGCGGAATAGTTTGGTTGTTCCTTGTTCCCAGTAGTATCCCATGTCTGTTGAAGTTTTTTGTTCATGAGTCCGGTTTGCCTGCTTTGCCAGAGGAAAAGTCCCAGAATAAGCTGGGGGGGGAAAAAATCTACTGTCCACGCACAAGACCAGCTAACTTGGCTATGGCTGAGGAAGATCCTTAAGCTCTCCACATCACCGACAGAAATCGAACCTAGGACGCTCCTTTTCCCCAGGCATATGGTTGCAAAGCATGTAACCACTAGGCTAGCCGCGTGGACAGCTAGAGAGTGTTATTCAGAATACGAGTATAATCATTTTCAGAGATCTTAATGCACAGGTTGTAGAAGAAAGAACAGGAGTAAAAAAAATTTTGGGCCCATTTGGATTTGGTCAAAGAAATGATCTCAAAATTTGAAACAGCTGGTTCCTTTCACAAAATTACAAGATATAGTTGGAATGGTGAGCTGCAATCAGTAATAGATTATTTCATCATCCTCGATAAAGACTGGAGTTGTGGACATCAAAGTTTTGCCTTCAGTTGCTTTAGATGGAGATTATAAGCTTTTTATAGCCAGCCACTTTTAAGGTGTATGTATGTGGAAGACAAATATGGCAAGAATAAAAAAGAGGTAGAAAGCTGAAGTTATAAACATTGAAACAGTCCGAAGTAAAGCAAGAATTTGAGTCTCAATTAGGTCCTAGGCACATGAGTTAATTGAAGATAATGTAGATGAGGAATGGGAAAATTTTCAAAATATAATGGGAATAGAAGAAGAGGTGTATGGAGGAACAAGTGGAAGCCAAAAAAGAAAAGAAGCCTGTTGGTGGAATGAGAAAGTTAAAGAAGTAGTCAAGTTAAATAAAACTTTTTTTGGAAGTTTACAAGGACTAGATCAAATGATGAGAGACTTATTTATAATCAGAGAAAGAGCCATCCAAAAATAATAATAATTAAAGAGGAAAAGATAAAAAGCTAGGCTGAATTTACACATAAGTTGGAAGATGTTAATGGGAACAAAAAATGTTATATGGGCTACTGAAGAACAGAAGAAGATATGAGGAGCCAGGGTTTTTAATAAATAGGAATGGAAATCTTGTGTCTACTGGAAGAGAGATTTGGATGATGTGGCAATGTTATTTTAGAGATCCTTTAAATAAAGATGAAAGCCATAGTGAAATAACTGGAATGAATAGAGTAATGAGAGAAATAATAAGGAATAAGTTTGGTAGAGGTTAAAGAAGCATTAAAATAGATGAAGAATGGAAAATCCCCTCAGATAGAAGGTTTGCATACTGAACTGATCACAGCTTCTGATAGTACAGGACTGAAATGGTTATATGACATCTTTAAACTGATCTGGAGAAAGAAGGTGATACTTGATGACTGTACCAAGGGGATTACTGTTCCAATATATAAAGGAAACTCAAGAAAGGAGCGTAGTAACTATAGAGGAATAACATTATTGTGTCACTGTGCAAAGCTTCATGAAAGGATAATGACAACAAAAATAAGAGCAGTTTCGTTTCAGAAAAGGGCAATCATAACTGCTGATCTGATTTTTAATGCAAGAGAAATTATGGAAAGAAAAGGAATTTGGAAAAAGTCTGTTTCTGGCATTTCTTGATTTGGAAAAAGCCTTTCATTTGGTTCAATAGGAAAAAGTCTGGGAAGTTTGGAAAAGATAGGCATATATATATATATATATATATATATATATATATATATATATATATATATATATATATATATATATATATATATATATATATATATATATATATATATATATATATATAAAAGAATATGTATATTAAGTCTAAGAACTGTGAAAACTAAATTTGGTAATTTGGAATGGTTCATCATCAAATTCCTGCCATGTACCCTCAAAGGGATGTACAGGATGATAATACTACATGAAAAATTTACATCATTACTAACTTCCTATCTACAATTTTCCTCCAAATCAGTCTGTTACTTGTCAAGACTCCAACGTTATCAGATCTTATATTTCTATCATCTAAGGCACTTTGTATCATATCAATCCATCTATATCTTGGTCTTCCTCTGGGTCGTTTTCCTGCCAACCTGGTGGAAAACACTTGTTTTGCTAATCTTTCCTCGCCCATTCTGTTTAAGTGACCATATCACCTGAGATTAGCTCTGTTAACGCATTCCTGGATGCTGACAATATCAAGTTCTTTCCTAATATCCTCGTTTTTAATACGATATTGCCATTGATACCATCTGTTCACGCCTCTAATCTTTCTCGGGACTCTCATATCTGCAGTCTCCAGTCTTTGGTTAAGTCCTTTACTTCTGCCCCAGCTCTCAGATCCATAAGTTAAAACTGGTTTGAACACTGTCTTGTATACAGCTAATTTAGTGTTCTGACTAATTTCTCTTTTATTCCATATGAATTTATTCAATTGACTTCCTACCATACCAGCTTTGTTTATTCTGTTGTCTATTTCCATATTTAATTTACCATCTTCACTAAAAATCATGCCTAAGTAGGTGAAATGTTTTATTTGTTCCACAGGTTCTCCATTCACAACGCAGTTGACATTTTCAATGATTCTGCCTATTTTCATTGTCTTTGTCTTTTTATTGCTGACCTTCATATCATATCTATTACAACAGTTATTCAATTTATTAAAGGAATCTTGCAGACTCATAGTGGATTTATAGATAAGTATAACATCGTTCGCATAAAGCAAAGAGCTGACATTAACATCTTCAATTTTGATATCAGGTTTAATACCACTTTCCTTCATAATATGATCCATATAGATAATGAATAACAGAGGGGATAATGTATGTCCTTGTCTCACACCAGATTTAACATTAAACCATCTTCATGTACTTCCTTCAATCCTAACTGCTGATTTACAACTCAAATAAAGACTAAGTATTGCTTGATATAATGCCCCATTGACACCACATAACTGTAGCGTATTGAATAACTTCTATCTTGGCACCTTGTCATATGACTTTTCCAGATCGACATAGCTTAAATACAGATCTTTGCTATATTCCCATTATTTCTCCACTATTTGTCGTAAAGTGAAGATCTGATCCTGACAGCCTCTATTTGGCCTGAATCCAGCTTGTTCTTCACCAAGCTTTTCTTCCACAATTCTTCTCAACCGTTTCCCAAGTATAATAGCATAAATCTTACCAGGTACAGTCGGTAGGGAAATACCTCTGTAATTTTCACATTCCGTTTTATTTCCCTTTTTATATATGGATACTATTAGAGCTCTACTCCAATCATCGGTAATTCGTCCCTCTGTCCACGCCTTCTGGGCTATGCAGTGCAGCCACAGTAAGATTTTTATACCACCATACTTAAGCATTTCTGGTCAAATATCATCTACTCCTGTGCCTTTCCACATTTCAAGCCATTGATGGCTTTTTCTACTTCAAGTATGGATATGTATTCCTGACTATATGTCTGTTGAGTGTTTTTTACCACTGTGCTATCACTGCTTGTTTCATTTAGCAATTTTTCAAAGTAATTACTCCATACTTCAAGGATATCTTTTTCTCCAGTTTTCGTGTCACCTTTATCATCTCTAATACCTTTTAAAGCACTCTTTCCTCCATTTCTGAGCTTCTTCAATAACCTTCAGAATATTTTGCCACCTTCTTGATATTTATTTTCTATATTCTTGCCAAAGTCCTCCCATGACTTTTGTTTAGCTAGTTTTACACAGTGTTTAGCTTTTTTACATTTGTCTCCGTATTCTCTAAGAGCACAAGCTGACTTATTTGCCAGGAACTTTTGATATGCTTTCTTCTTTTCCTTCACTGCCTCTTTTACTTTCTGTGTCCGCCATGGAGTTCTGATTTTTCTATCCTTGCACAAAACCTCACCACATGCCTCTCTGGCTGAATAAATCACTGTTTTCTTCAGGGTTTGCCACTGAATCTCCAAAGTTTGGTTCCTGCTCTCAAACTCTTTCATTTTTTCTTGAATAATATTTGTATTTTAGTCTACAGTTCACATCTGAGAGCTGCTCAGCTTTTATTCTCTTTTAAACTTTCTTACATGTTATTCTTTTCAATATGAAATTCAATTTTATCCTGCTCTTGACTAAATAGTGATCACTTCCAATTTCAAATCCTCTGTACACTCCGGTGTCCTGCACCAGGGAGAAAACATCACTATCAAAAAATAACATAGTCAATGAGACTTTTCTTATTCCTTGCCTCATCTCTCCATGTGAATTTATGCACATTTTTATGTTGGAACATGGTGTTAGTAATAACCAGTCCATGTCCTGAGCAGAAATCCAACAGGTATTTATTTGCCATTATTATTAGCTTTGTTCTTTTCTCCAAATTTTCCCAAAATATTTTTGCATGTCTGACAATCACTTCCTACTCTGCTATTTAGATCCCCAACAAGGACCAACTTTTCATTTTTCATTGTGTCAGTAGCTTTCTCTAGAACCTCAAAAAATTCTATCACTTCTATCTTAGTAGAGCCTTCTGTGGGACCATAGGCACAAATAAGTCTCATTGTCCAGTTCCCCATTCTGATATTTGACCACATCATTCTACTTGAGACTGCCTGCCATTCAAGAAGATTAGTCTCGTATTTAGTGTTGAATATTATGGCTACTCCTTCTTTTCCTTGATTGTCATTGCCTGAATAACATTTTGTATTTATTGCTCAGAAAGATCTCACCAGTTTTTGTCTTTTTTGTTTCGACCCCTATTATGTTGATCTGGTACTTATCTAATTCCTCAGCTAGCTCCATTTCTTTGCCAATCAGGCTTTTTTATGTTGATAGTACCGATATTCAACTCTGGTGATATTTGGAATGGGTTACACATAAAAATGGGCTGCGACAAGAAAGTGTGTTATCATCATTGATATTCACTGCGGTGATGAATAGTGTTCTCCTAAATACAGTTAATGACCAGAAAGGAGAAATAGCTGTGTTTGCAGATGATGATGATTTGGGCACATTCACAAAGAATTACAGAAGAAACTAAATCGTAGTGGAAATGTAAACATTAATGGTGTTAGATTCAATGGGTAAGATTTGAAGAGTAAGGCAAACTTCAAATATCTGAGAAGTATACTTTTTAGTAATGGAAGTTTAGACCAGGCAATAATAATGAAGATTTCCTAGGTCAAACCTTTTTGTAAATAGTCTATTTTGGGACAGGTGAGGTCCCACTTAAGTGGAAGCTTTTGATTAATAGGACTTACTTTTTGCCATTTTGATTTATGCAGCAGAGACATTGAGATGAACAAAATGAGACAAGAATAGAATACAAGCAATGGAAATGAAAATTTTAAGGACAATGTTGGCAAAACCAAGAAAAGCCAGAATAAGAAATGTGGACATTAAGGAATAGTTTAGGACTTATATGTTGAAGAAATGCTTTTGAGCTCTCACTTGAAGTGGTTTGGGCATCTAATGAAAATGAACATAGAAAGAATACTAAGGATGTATGAAATATAATTTGAGGTGAAGATACCAAGAGAAAGACCAACCCTGGAAAAGGTGGATATACAAGATAACAAAAGATCAAGAAAAGAGAAACTTGAACTGGCACATTGTTCATGAAGGAAGAATTTGGGAGGATAGAAAGAAATGGAGAGATATGATCTGCCTGACCTCACAGTTTCTGTCAGAAGTTAAAGTAAAGTAACAGTTATCGGTTGGGAAAGGAGAAACTTGTTTACATGTGATTTGAAAGCCTATATATTGTATTCCTTGGGAAACACATAAGGTGGAAGACAGTTCCATAATACAGCAGTAGCTGAGATGAAGGAGAAGGAAAAGAAACTTGTTCTGTGGGTTTTGAGTTGAAATGGGAAGAGATGTTGGCAGCAGCAGCAGCATCACATGTTCAAACAGACATAGTACTGAGTAGGGGAATTATTGATGGTATTTCATGTGAACATTTGCCATGGAAGTATTTATAGGACACACTTATTGCAGAAACTAAATGCCTATGTGAAAGTGGATGGACTGAGTTGGTAAGAGATGGGTTATTAATAAATCTAATTGCCCTCTTCTATTGAGTCAAGCATTTTGCGGGAGCTCTTAGGGCCCCATTCCCATCCTTGTCTTGATTGAAAGAGAAATCCTAGTTTTCTGGAAGCTCATTCATTGTTCATAATAATGCTTAATGGTATAACCAACACCAAGAGGAAAAAAAAAATACATTTATTAAACTCAGTAATATTATTATTATGAGGAGTACAAATACCACTTCCAATGAGCTATATAGGCTATATTTCACTGGTTTTTCTGTGCACAATGATAACCATGATAGGCACACAACTTTGAACAAACTGATCTACCAGTCTGTCCCAAATTCCTTGTGCTTGCAGTTTAGCCTACTTTGGACAGACTGGTAAATCAGTTAACATCCACCTTGAAAAAAACAAAAATTACTTCTGCAATCATCTGTATGGCAAGTCAGGATTGGCACACCATGCTCCAGATATTCCTTCACATAGGATCAATTATATATTTGGTTTACTCCTTTATCCAAGTGTAAGCAAACAAAGTTTGCACCTGAAGTATTTTCAGGATTTTATTGAGGTCTCATCAAACAAGACCTCAAAAAAGGTCGAAACTGGTCTGGGTAGTGACCCTTCCCTTAATGCATAGCATTATACATGTATGCAAGGAGATGTGCTTTGTATTATGGGATACTAAGGCAAGTGATCAGAACTTATACCACCTTTAAAGGATTAAACCAAATATATAATGGGTAGCATAGCCAAGTGAAAAAACTTCCATCAACTATCTCTAATCCAGAGAATTTTAGTAATAAGGTGTTGACATCTTTTGGCAACTGGTATATGGTGATATGACTTCTGCATTACTTCCACCTTAGTATCACCACCTCTGGGTCTGGCTCCCACTGATGAGACCTCAATAAAGGTCGAAACCGGTCTGGGTAGTGACCCTTCCCTTAATGCACAGCATTATGCATAGAGGAATCGCCGAAATTCCCTTAATGCATAGAGGAATCGCTGCTAGAGGGCTACACGGTGTGTAGTGTTTTCAGAGAGCTCCTGAAAGCTCTCTGAAAACAGTGATATTATTATTACTGTTTATCATATTACTGTTTATCATAACATAATATTGTCTAATTTTGTTAGCTTGTTGTGTCTGTGTGATTTTGGTGTGAATTCCATTTTATTTAATTTAGTATTATAATGATACATTTCATAGAATAGCACATGGCGGCAATGTGACATAAGATAATGGCGTCCAAAAATATGACGCCTTTGTTCAAAAACTGTAATGTGAGGGAGTTTGTCCAATGTGATGTGTGTGGGATGTATGCATTCCCGAATGAGGCTGGAGTTTGGATTGAAAGTGATAGTGGTGGGAGAATGTGCAGAAAGTGTAAGCAAAGAGAGGAGTTGAAGTATGTGTCAGGTTGTGAGATAGTTATGGTTGAAGAAAGCCAGAATGTGAGTGAAAATAGTGGATTGATAGGAAATCGCGATGTTGTACAAGATGGCAATGAGAGCGGTGATCAAAGAAAGAGTGAAAGCAACTATACAGAGAGAGAAAATGGTTTAAATGATGAAAAAAATCAGGAATCGTTTGTAGGGAGTGAGATCACTAGGCTGCGTGCAGTGATACAAAATGCACGGTGGCAATTAGAGCACCTGCAAAACTCTTTCCAGAGTGATTCGGCTAACGTAAATAAACAAGTGTTTGAAAGGAAAAATAAGCGTAAGAGTGGGTGATTTTCTGAAATGAAGGAAAGAGTGTTGTATGGTGACTCGTTATTAAGAGGAGTGATAGATGGGAGTTTAACTAAATCGTACTTACCAGGTGCGAAATTTAAGGATGTAAGTGAGAGTATTAGAGTGCAAAAACAGAGGGTGAAAGAATTGATAGTTGTGGCGGGTACAAATAAATCGAAAGGAGATAAATTTTTTATGAGAGAGGACTTGAAAGTATTGTTAAAGGTAGCAAACGAAAAGCATGACAGAGTTAGAATGGTGAGTCTGTTGCCGCGGTATGACGGAGAGGAGTTTAGAAGGAGGGCCATAATCACAAATGACATTATGTGCAGGTTATGCAGACGGTGTGGTGTGGAATTCGTGGACGTATGGAATGAGTTTGATGGGCGAAAGGATTTATACAAGATGGATGGCCTGCATTTGAATGGATTTGGTGTGCAGAGACTAGAAAAAGTGTTGCTGAATGAAGTGAAAATGGATGTACAGAACCAGCGAAACTAGAACAACCAAGGAGGGGGGGGAAGTGAATATGTGGACATCAGTGAGACAGTTGCATGTAAGAATGTATATAATGTACCCGAGCCAGTACTAAGGACAAAAAATCGGAATGGGATAGTTAGAATAAGGCATCAAGATAGCGGTGGGACAAAGGGACCATCATGTATACCAATGCCAGGAATATTAGGAAAAAGAAGGAAGAATTTTTGGCCTTGATTGGTTCTTCCTGGCCACAGGTTATTGGCATTAGTGAAACACAGCTGACGGAAGATGATATAGTTAGTGGGATAGAATGTGTAGGTTATAGTGTGTTTAGGAGGGACAGAGAGAATAAAATGGGGGGAGGGGTGTTATTGATGATAGCTGATGAACTGCAGCCAAGGAGAATTGAAGTAGTATCGCAGGATAGTGAAAAGAGCTCATTTGGCGCTATTTGGTGTGAGATTGAGACTGGCAGAACAAAATATACAGTTGGGTGCTGCTATAGACCAGGTGATGGAATAGATGGTGGAGATAGTATACATAAACAAATTGATGAAATGAGTGGAAGAAGGGTAAGTAATTATTATGGAGGATTTCAACTATGGTAACATTGATTGGAAGGAGGAGAGGACACATGAGAGGAAGGATATGGATTTTATTCAATTATTAAGGGATAATCTATCTGAGACAACATGTAATTAAAAATACTAGGGGTGTGGGAGTGCTTGACCTGGTAATAGCATCTCAGAATTTAACTGTAATGAATATGACCATTTTACCACCTATTGGTGAGAGTGATCATAAGATCTTGACCTGGGAGGTGGCTAAAGGTGTGGAATTTTCGATTAAGACAAGGTATATGTGGAATTACCGTGCTGGCAAGTATGACAAGCTTAGGAGATTGCTTGGATCAGTGCCATGGCATGTACAACTGCAAGGGCTGGATGTCGACAGAGCATGGGAAGTGGTCAAGGAGCATTTACAGGAGGTTATGGCTGATTGTATACCTAGGGTCCGAATAGTAAAACAAGTAGGGGTTAAATGGATGAATAACACCATTAAGCTTGAGCTGCAAAAAAAGAAACAACTGTGGAGGAAATTTAAAGAGAGAGGTGACCTGCAGGCACACGAACGGTATAAAGTGCAGGCCAGAAGGGTAACGAGTATGGTAAAAAAAAGCAAAAGTGGATTATGAAAGGAAACTAGCTATGCAAGCTAAAGAGTTCTTTCAATATGCTTCAAGCATAAAAAAACTGTACATGGCAAAATGATTTTAAGGAATGACGATGGTAAGGAGGTCACTGAATCAGCCGATATATTGGAGTTACTGAGCGAGCACTTTGCAAAAGTATATCATTCAGGTGGTGACATTGAAAAAATGAAGGAACCATTAGTTTATACGGGAATTGTGATGAATGAAGTGGAGGTGAATAGTCTATTACAGAATCTTAATGTGAATGCATATGTGGGATTGGATGGTATACTGGCACGGGTCTTGCGTGAAACGGCTAAACAATTATCAGTGCTCTTGACCATGTTATTTAATCTGAGTATCGGGTCTGGTTTATTCCCGAAGGTGTGGAAAGAGGGGAAAATAGTTTCACTGCATAAAGCAGGATCCAAGACTCGGTTGCAAATTACTGACCGATCAGCATATCAGGAGTCGTTGTCAAGGTCTTAGAGAAAGTAGTCAAGGAAAAAATACAGGAATGGATTGATGAAAATGAGATACTGTATGAGGGACAGCATGGCTTTGTGAAAGGTAGATCATGCCTCAGTAACTTGCTCAAGTTTTATAACACAGTGACGGCTGAAATGGATAAGGGTAATGGGTTTACAGTGATACTGCTGGACCTGGCTAAGGCATTTGACAGGATACCACATGGAATTTTAATCCGTAAACTACAACATATCGGAATGGATATAGGGTTGGTGAGATGGATAGGTGGGTGGTTGATGGAGAGATATCAAAGAGTAGTTTATTCAGAAGTAGAGTCCAAAAGATGGCCTGTGACTAGTGGTGTGTCGCAGGGTTCTGTTCTTGGACCACTGCTGTTTAATCTGTTCATTAACGATATAGGGAAGGATCTAAGAGGAACAGTTCATTTGTTCGCTGATGATGCTAAGTTGGGTAGGGCGATAGTGAATGCAGAAGATGTCAAAATCTTGCTGGACGACTTAGATAGTTCTAAGTTCTAAGAAGTTCTGGGCTAAGGAGAATGGATGTCAATTTAATGTGACAAAATGTAAGGTTATGCATTTTCGGGTGAAAAGATTAGCAGCAGTATACCACATTAGTAGAACTGTACTCCAGGAGATTGATGAGGCCAGGGACTTTGGAGTGTTGGTGGATAGGGAGATGAAGTTTAGGGGGCACATTGCAAAAGTAGCTAAATCAGCTCATCAACTCACTTGGTTGTTGAAAAATACCTTGATGAGCAGAGACAAGCAAGTTATTGTACCTCTGTACCGAGCATGATAAGACCTCATCTCGACTACTGTGCCCAGATTTGGTCACCTAGGTTCCTTCTTGATGGGGAGGAGGTGGAGAGGATCCAGAGGCGAGTGACTAAGATGATAGCAGGTCTATGGAATGAACCATATGAGAACAGGTTGAAGATTTGTGGGTTGCAGAAATTAGTTGATAAGCAGAAAAGGGGAGATATGATTGAGACATTCAAATTGCTAAAGGGTTTCTATAGGATTAATTCAGAGGATATTTTTGAGATCAGGACTGGTGGTGGGACACCTATGGAAGCTGGTGGGCAGGCGTGTAGTTAACAAGGGTGTTAGAGCTGGGTTCTTTACTTTTAGAGTGGTAAATGAGTGGAATAAGCTGCCAGAGTCTGTTGTGGGTGCTATGACTGTGAGAATGTCGTATAGTTGTGTGGACATGATGTTCAGGGCCTCCCTCGATGAGTCTAAGGACTCCCTGGAGTTTCCCATAATAACAGTAATTATACATGTATGCAAGGAGGATGTGCTTTGCATTATGGGATCCTAAGGTAAGTGATCAGAACTTATACCACCTTTACCATGAGTTGCCCCAGTCCTGAAAATACTTCAGGTGCAAACTTAGTTTGCTTACACTTGGATAAAGGATTAAACCAAATATATAATTGGTAGCATAGCCAAGTGAAAAAACTTCCATTCACAGTTCATAGGATCAGATGGAAAGAGAAGTCGTTACAGGTCTGAGAGGATATTCTTAGAATCAGCATCATCTATGAAGTATTCTCACAACCTCAACAAGTATGGTTGCATTAATTGACAAAAGATCTGGGATACTATAATTTTAAGACCTAATAACAGGACTTCTCTAAATTAACTTTGTAGTTATCCAACTTCTCCATGTGATTTGTCCAGAGATGGGTGACATATGTGAGTAGCTCTCCTGTTGATTGGCAGCGATGGAATTCACATTGGTGGTCAGGACATTAGGTGTCAGTTACAATTTAAATTGTTTCTATAATTACTTGGTTTAGTGCTGTGTGCCTGTACAGTTATCACTGTGTTCTGATGATACTAGGTAGAAAACCAGTGAAATATTAGTGAGTTTAATAAAAGTACTTTTTTTTTCTGTTGGTGTTGGTTATACCATTAAGCATTATTATAAGCAAATGATGGGAGTGTGTTTAGTAGGCCTTTGTGCCAGACCTGGTCAAAAGCTTTGGAGATATCAAGTGAAACCACTTGGAATTTACCAGACTTTTCCATGTGATTTGTCCAGAGATGGGTGACATATGTGAATAGATCTCTTGTTGATTGGCAGCGATGGAATCCACACTGGTGGTCATTTATTAGCTGGTACCTTCAAGGTAGTGCAAGAGTTGGGAATTGAGGTTTTCTCCATTATTTTAGATAGGACTGCAGTGAGTAAGATAGAGTCGTAGTTTGATGGCAGTGATTTGTCACCCTTCTTGGGAATGGTTGAAAACAGGCTTTCCAGGCTGTGGGGGGGTAGAGAGTAGTGAAGTAAAAGAATATACACAGGCGACATGGAATAGGAGTCAGTTCTGGTGCACAAATCTTCAGGACAACTGGAGGAATGCAATTAGAGCCGGGAGACCGTTTTGTGTCTAATTTGGGTAATATTTTTCTGATCTTTTTCTGGCAAAAGGACAGTGGGGGCATTGAGTATTGGCATCTGAAATAGTTGGAGGACATCTACCATGATCAGTTATACGTGCATCAGAGACACAGTGTGTGTAGCTAGGATATTGGCTTTTTCTGTGAGTGGTGTGCAATAGAGCCATCTGGATATGACAGGGGTGAGAATAGTATTGGGCAAAAGTTACTAGAGACCTAAGGCTAGAGACCAAAAGACTCAGCTGCTGTTTGGACAAGCTACAAGTGTCGCTTTGTAGACACTGATAGTTTTCTTACAGATTTTTCAGGTTTGAGTATAAGCAATAAAGTAGGATGGAGTTCTTGAAGTAAGCAAGTTGTGGTATGCTTGATTTTTTTTTTTTTTGTTACAATCCTAGCACATCTTTTCGAGAACCAAGGCTTAGCTAGAGGATGACAGTTCAGAATAATGTGGGGAATGTATGTATGTTCCATGAGTAAGGATTACTTTGGTGATACATTTGGTGCATGTGTTTGGGTGGTAAGGCTGAAAAACAATAGTGTCCAACCAAGGGAATGAGGCACATAAGTCAAAGAGACTGTCCTACTTGACATTGTTATAATGCCAATTACTCTTTTATGGGGGTGGTGTATGAATGTTGTTCCATAGGAGAGGAGACAAGCACTAGATTGTGGTCAGAATTACCTGGGGGGGGGGGGTCCACTACATTCACTGTGTATCTGGAAGGTGACAGGTAAGAAAGAGACTCAGGGTATTTGGGGAATGGTTAAGGTTATTTGGTATTCTGATTGGTATGTGAACACAAATATGTAAGGTCGTGAGTGATGAAAATGCTTCCACATCTCCGCCTACTTGATCTGTACAACTGGAGGAGGAAAGCCAGATGGTGTTGCAGACATTAAAATCTCCTAGGAGGATTTCACTGTTAGGGAAGCAGGACTGGGGATCAATGTTTAAGGAGAGAAAGTTAAAGAGCTCAGATAGGTTGGTAGCATTGGGGAAGTGATAGAGACAGAAAATGAATTTGACTGAGTAGGGCAGAGAGATTTTCAACCAAAGAAAATCAAAGTCAGGTGATTCTAGGTTGGATGCTTTCTGGCATAGTATGTCAGAGCAGATGCACAAATGCCAGCCTTGGGTCAAAAGGAGTCAAAGAGTGCATAGTTGGGAAAATTGAGATATACAGAGGAGAGTGAGTTTGGATCTCTGTAGGAAGAGTAAGTAGGATTTGATAGATTGGAGATGGTAGTGGACACTATTGAGGCTACAGATGTGAACTGGATATGTAAGCTCTGTGGGGCATATATTTGACCACGACGGTCATGCATGTTTTCTATGCAGTGCCTATATACTGGTCTCCATCTAATTGATGAACGAGCTCCACGACATGATTAAGTCGCAGAGTTTTGTTAGCATTGTTGGAGGAGGATATACTTGCGTTGCAGATATACTTATTGAGCAGTTCAAGCTTGCTTTCCAGTTTTCAGATTTTGGAGGAGAAAGTTTCATCCATGGTGTTAAGGCACTGTTTGAGGCTTTCAACTCATTTTCCACTAATTTAAAAGCTACTTTACTGAAGGGAGGCACAGCAAACAGAAGAAGGGTTGGTTGAGGTCGATAAGTAATTTGTGTGCTGATTCCTCTGTTTTTTTTTTACAAAAATCATGTAGCCAGTGGCAACAGAAATCACACATTAGCCTTCTTTTTTTCTTATCAATGATAACAGTTTTGCAATTGGAGTACTTTGCATCATCATGTTGGTGACTGACAGTGGTGCACTGGCAAGAATCAAGGTGCTCTGCTGTCGTTGGTCTTTGTTGCCACCATCTTTGGTTCACACAAGAGGCATAATGAGTGCTTGCATGTGGCTGATATTTAACTGAATAAATAACTGACTTGATGCACTCTAAGTATTTACAAGTTGTGTAAAAGCAATCAGCTCCTTAGTACCTGCTGTTGTGATTTCCATTTATTGGATAATTTGAGGGGAAAAACACTTGTAATAATGATAAAATATGGGAGCACATGTTTAGAGTAGAGTAACTTATTCCTCCTACTATCAGAAAGCAAATTTAAAAACTTTAAATTTAAAGACATTCACAAAAATTCATGCAGCAGTGGAATGCAAATCTATAGTCAGTTAGTAGGAGAAGAGTAGAGAATATATTTACAGATGTCTGACTTCTGTAAAAGTTACCTTGTGCAAATCAATAACATGAATTTTTCTAAAGTCAGATTTAATCCACTCTACATGTTAATCACACCTTATTGATTACGTGTTTACAGTACATGTATACATCAGCATGTTTCAAGCATTATTTCTGTTAGTAAATATTAATGCAAAGAAACAAAATACAGTATAAACACTATGACAATGCAGAAAAATAAAAAATTCAATTTGTCATTTCACCTTCCATAATAGTCAACAATTTTTCATTGTCATAAATAAATAAATAAACAAATAATAGTATCAGAATGCTTGTTTTTTGTTATTATTCTTGAATTTAAAGGGGCAGATCTTTTCATGTGTTCTTTCATATAGACAGCATCCTTCACGGTTGTATTCACTGCTGATGGTGTTAGACCATATCATGGCCTACGACTGCTGGGCTTTTGTCCCATTAATATTTCTTTATAACTTTCATTTCATCTCTAGATCAATTTTGGTGTGTTTACCTATGGGTTAACTATTCCACTTTGTTCCTTTTTTTTTTGCAGTCATAAATGTACTCTACTATAGTACATGCAAACGCTAAAAATTATCAAAATGCATGAATACAAACCCACAGTACATCAGTGTTCAATTGTAAACAAATCAAGATTGAGAAAGACATGCATACACCATATGGGTTGTTTGCCATTTGGAAGACTGCTGTTTAGTGTAATGTGAGTAATGTAGGAATGTTATGTAAATTTTTTTCTTTCAGGATAATCTGCAGAAGTCTGAATTTGCATAAGTTGGGGTATGTCTATAATCAGCTGGCTATCATATCATAAACATTAGAACCAGGATCAAGAAATAACATATTATATTATAAAATGTATGATATCCCTTCAAGATAATTAGCCTCTCACAACATTACTTAATAATAGAATAAGCTGTATAACTGAGAGGAGACCTCCACATAGCCTTTAAAGGAATGCGGAGAACCGACCAGGGCTTCTGACCCAATGTCCAATCCTCACCTTCTCGTGGTGCACCCTGTTGGGTATCTACTTGGATACTGAACGAACGAGGATGTGCTGGCAATTTGGGATTTAGCCGACCAAATTGTATTCTTATTGGTTAAACCAAAATAAAAAAATGATGGTACAACAAGACAAAATTTCACACCGGCTGGGGTGTCGCCTGGTTAAACAAGGCCCCCGTTCTTTTCACCAGGGAACCAGGGCGAACAGTGAAAAGTCAGCTACTGGAACAAATCTGAAAACAAACCCCAACTCAACATCACCAGAGTTAAAGATCAGTACTATCAATGTAAGAAGTTTGAATGGTAAAGAAATGGAGCTAGCTGAGGAATTAGATAAGTACCAGATCGACATAATAGGGGTGACTGAAACAAAAAAGACCAAACTAGTGAGATCTTTCTGAGCAACAAATACAAAATGTTACATTCAGGCAATGACAATCAAGGAAAAGAAGGAGTAGCCATAGTATTCAACACAAAATATGAGTCTAATTTTCTTGAATGGCAGTCAGTCTCAAGTAGAGTAATGTGGGCAAATATGAGAATGGGGAACTGGACAATGAGGCGTATTTGTGCCTATGTTCCCACAGAAGGTTCTACTAAGGTAGAATTGGAAGAATTTTTTGAGGCTTTAGAAAAAGCAACTGACACAATGAAAAATGAAAAGTTGGTCCTTGTTGGGGATCTAAATAGCAGAGTAGGAAATGATTGTGAGACATACAAAAATATTTTGGGAAAATTTGGAGAAAAGAGCAAAGCTAATAATAATGGCAAATATCTATTGGATTTCTGCTCAGGACATGGACTAGTTATTACTAACACCATGTTCCAACATAAAAATTTGCACATAATAGGGATTCAAATTCACATGGAGAGAAGAGGCAAGGAATAAGAAAAGTCTCATTGACTATGTTATTGTTGATAGTGATGTTTTCTCCCTGGTGCAGGACACCAGAGTGTACAGAGGATTTGAAATTGGAAATGATCACTATTTAGTCTTGAGCAGGATAAAATTGAATTTCATATTGAAAAGAATAACATGTAAGAAAGTTTAAAAGAGAATAAAAGCTGAGCAGCTCTCAGATGTGAACTGTAGACTAAAATACACAAAGATTATTGAGGAAAAAATGAAAGAGTTTGAGAACAGGAATCAAACCTTGGAGATTCAGTGGCAAACTCTGAAGAAAACATTGATTGATTCATCCAGAGAGGCATGTGGTGAGGTTGTCTGCAAGGATAAAAAAATCAGAACTCCCTGGTGGACACAGGAAGTTAAAGAGGCAGTGAAGAAAAAGAAGAAAGCATATCAAATGTTTCTGTCAAATAAGTCAGCTTGTGCTCTTAGAGAATATAGAGACAAATGCAACAATGCTAAACACTGTGTAAAACTAGCTAAACAAAAGTCATGGGAGGACTTTGCAAGAATATAGAAAATAAATATCAAGAAGGTGGTAAAATATTCTGGAGGTCATTGAAGAAGCTTAGGAATGGAGGAAAGAGTGCTGTAAAAGGAGTTAGAGATGATAAAGGTGACATGAAAATGGGAGAAAAAGATATCCTTGAAGTATGGAGTAATTACTTTGAAAAACTACTAAATGAAACAAGCAGTGATGATAGCACAGTGGTAAAAAACATTGACCAGGCATGCAGTCAGGAATACATATCCATACTTGAAGTAGAAAAAGCCATCAAAGGCTTGACATGTGGAAAGACAGCAGGAGTAGATGATATTCGTCCAGAAATGCTGAAGTATGGTGGTATAAGAGTCTTACAGTGGCTGCACTGCATAGTTTCCAAAGCCTGGACAGAGGGACGAATTCCCGATGATTGGAATAGAGCTCTCATAGTACCAATATATAAAAAGGGAAATAAAACTGAATGTGCGAATTACAGAGGTATTTCCCTACTGAGTGTTCCTGGCAATATCTATGCAAGTACACTTGAGAAACGGTTGAGAAGAATTGTGGAAGAAAAGCTTGGTGAAGAACAAGCTGGATTCAGGTCAAATAGAGGCTGTCAGGATCAGATCTTCAATTTAAGACAAATAGTCGAGAAAGCATGGGAATATAACAAAGATCTGTATTTAAGTTTTGTCGATTTGGAAAGGGCATATGACAAAGTGCCAAGAGAGAAGCTATTCAATATGCTGCAGTTATATGGTGTCAATGGGGCATTATATCAAGCAATACTTAGTCTTTATTTGAGTTGTAAGTCAGCAGTTAGAATTGAAGGAAGTACAGGAAGATGGTTTAATGTTAAATCTGGTGTGAGACAAGGATGTACATTATCCACTCTGTTATTCAATATCTATATGGATCACATTATGAAGGAAAGTCGTATTAAACATGATATCAAAATTGGAGAAGTTAATGTCAGCTCTTTGCTTTATGCGGATGATGTTATACTTCTAAATAAATCCGCTACAAGTCTGCAAGATTCTCTGACTAAATTGAATAGCTGTTGTAATAGATATGGTATGAAGGTCAGCAATAAAAAGACAAAGACAATGAAAATAGGCAGAATCATTGAAAATGTCAACTGCGTTGTGAATGGAGAACCTGTGGAACAAGTAAAACATTTCAACTACTTAGGCATGATTTTTACTGAAGATGGTAAATTAAATATAGAAATAGACAACAGAATCAGCAAAGCTGGTATGGTGGGAAGTCAATTGAGTAAATTTATATGGAATAAGAGAGAAATTAGTCGGAACACTAAATTAGCTGTATACAAGACAGTGTTCAAACCAGTTTTAACTTATGGATCTGAGAGCTGGGTCAGAAGTAAAACACTTGACCAAAGACTAGAGACTGCAGATATGAGAGTCCTGAGAAAGATTAGAAGCGTGAACAGATGGCATCAATGGCAACATCATATTAAAAATGAGGATATTAGGAAAGAACTTGACATTGTCAGCATCCAGGAGTGCTTTAGCAGAGCTAATCTCAGGTGGTATGGTCACTTAAATAGAATGGGAGAGGAAAGATTAGCAAAACAAGTGTTCTCAGCCAGGTTGGCAGGAAAACGACCCAGAGGAAGACCAAGATATAGGTGGATTGATACGGTACAAAGTGCCTTAGACGATAGAAATATAAGATCTGATAATGTTGGAGTCTTGACAAGTAACAGAATGATTTGGAGGAAAATTGTAGATAGGAAGTTAGTAATGATGTAATTTTTTCATGTAGTACTGTCATATCCTGTACACCCCTTAAGGGTACATGGCAGGAATTTGATGATGATGATGATGATGGTAAATTAAATATAGAAATAGACAACAGAATCAGCAAAGCTGGTATGGTGGGAAGTCAATTGAATAAATTCATACGGAATAAGAGAGAAATTAGTCGGAACACTAAATTAGCTGTATACAAGACAGTGTTCAGACCAGTTTTAACTTATCGATCTGAGAGCTGGGTCAGAAGTAAAACATTTGACCAAAGACTTGAGAACGCAAATATGAGAGTCCTGAGAAAGATTATAGGCATGAACAGATGGCATCAATGGCAATATCATATTAAAAACGAGGATATTAGGAAAGAACTTGACATTGTCAGCATCCAGGAATGCGTTAGCAGAGCTAATGATCACTTAAACAGAATGATCAAGGAAAGATTAGCAAAACAAGTGTTCTCTGCCAGGTTGGTAGCAAAACGACCCAGAGGAAGACCAAGATATAGGTGGATTGATGCAGTACAAAGTGCCTTAGATGATAGAAATATAAGATCTGATAATGTTGGAGTTTTGACAAATAACAGACTGATTTGGAGGAAAATTGTAGATAGGTAGTTAGTAATGATGTAATTTTTGTCATGTACTATCATATCCTGTACACCCCTTGAGGTTACATGGCAGGAATTTGATGATGATGATGATGATGAAAAATGCAGTGATTATTTTAAATACCATGAAATACTAATGCTATGGCTTACCTAATACAAGACGTGTGATTACACATCCAAGTATGAAAAGACACAGAACAGCAAGGGATATAATAAACATGTAGAAATATCGATAGTTTCTTTTCCCCACACAGTTGCCTACCCATGGACAGTGATGGTCAAACCTTTCTGCAAAATATAGTAAAAAAATTTACCGAAATTTTGGAAAATTGTTTTAGCAATAATTTTAAGTGTGTACAAATTTTACTTTGTAACTCATGAAATTTAAAGAAATGTTATAAATAAACCAACAGTGAGTGTATACGTGTGTGTGTGTGTGTGTGTGTGTGTGTGTGTGTGTGTGTGTGTGTGTGTGTGTGTGTGTGTGTGTGTGTGTGTGTGTGTGTGTGCATGCATAAGCTAATTTGACACACTTCTGAGGATAAGGAAGTTATATTTCCCTAACCTGTCCCTATTTCAGTCGAACCAGCCAAAATTCTTGAAGAGCATAAAAAAAAATTAAATAAAAATAATGAAAAAAAAAAAAAAAAAAAAAAAAAACACTGTTAATCCCTTTCATCAGATTAGGCTTAAACAACCCTTTGTCTCATTATGACGTTTTGGAAAAAGTTTAGATCTGAAGTCATATGATCATGTAATTCCAAAGAAATTGCTGAACATTGCTCCTTTTGATATAATCCTGACCATCAAAATGTGCAGAATGAATTTCACCTTCACTCATTATATGTTCAAAACTTTTGTGAAAATATGTTGGATTGACCCAAATGAGATGTAAAGATGATCAGCAGTTTCTCGAATGGTCAGACTTCCGTTTGACCAAACCATTTCATTCACTTTAGTAACATTTTTGTCTGTGTACAAAGTTGTAGAGCATCCCAATTATTCTTTATCATCAATCGATTTAGAACCTCTATGAAATCATTCAAAACACTTGCATCTTGTCATGAGAGAACATGGCAGTAAAGTGCTACTAGTATTTCATAAGTTTTGCACTTCTACTCAATTTAAAAGAAAATTTTATGTTCGCTCGTTCTTGATTGCTGCTTACAATGATGCAAAGATGATGAACAGATCAATTGGAAATACATCAAGTGATGACAGACTGATACAAGATCAAATGATTCCTCTCAACTTTGCTCTCTCTCTCTCTCTCCCTAATAGTTCAAGCGCTGCAACTACATTCACCATACTTTTTGATAACACCTTGTACATTTTCATGATTTCTTGACTATATGTCTTAAAGTAAAATTCTGATGCTGATAACTCCTAATTGACTTGATCTAAGCTTATTCTTAGATTTTTCTCAGATTCTTCTCAGTGGCTTTAACAGGCACTTAAGTGCCCAATGCCTTCCAAGAATCCTTGGACTTCCTGACTGTAATACAAGAATAAGGCAGTTACCTCTATGCCTCTAAGTATTCTTTTCTATAAACTGCGGATGTTCTACTGGCCAGTTTGTCTGTTTTGAGGGAAGAAAAACCCAAGTTTCCTGGAGGGAAAAACCCTCTACCTCCATATGAGACCAGCTAACTCACCTTTAGTCGAAAGAGACTAGATAAAGGTTCCTCATGTCACTGACAGGAATCAAACCCAGGTCTTTCTGACCAAAGGGCTTCGTCTATACTGACTGAGCTACGGAAGCTCTCTTGTCAAGTATGCTTTCATAAATATCTAGAATATTTGGTCCGTACTGAGTGTAAAGACACTCAATAAGACCAATTCCACAGTGTGGCCAGTCTTTTCCCACAAACAGGGATTTGAAAAGCATGGTGAATACTGCAATCAAAAAGGTACATCCTGTAGGTTGAGGAAATGCCAACAAGATTCCTAGATGACTGTTGGAGACCTGCTGCTATCATGTTCATTATCCCAGGGCAAAGCATTACGCATTCCTCCTACTTTGTTACATGTTATGTGGCGGACAGCCTCAAGAAGGACATGCTAGACCAGTATACTTTAGATACAGGAGTAAAACAGTTCTACAGATCAGAATAAATCTGATAGTATTAATGCATCAGGAGTCCTTCAAACAAGCTAGTGAATAATCCAGTTACTCTACCAAATTATTCATAGAGAGTACAGTGTATAGTATGCAAGTATAGTGTTATGTACGGGACACTGTTGAGGACACACACGACAGAAAAGTGAGAGGCATCATTATCACAATATAAAAGAAAATACACTATGTTTTACTCAATCATAAAATATTATTATTATTATTATTATCTGAGACCTCCAGGGAGTCAAGGACTTATCGAGGGAGGCTGTAAATTACCCAACCCAGCTATCATACCTTCTCTTAAATTCACTTACAATAGATGCACTCACTACTCCTAAGGGCAAATTATTCTCCTCACTCACTGCTCTAATATATATAATGAGAACCAACTAGTTTGTACTTATTAGTCAAAAGTCTCTTTATCCAATACATGCAAGTTCTCATAAATAATTTCAATAACAATGTGAAGCAAAGTTCTTCATCAGAAAATACAAAAAACAAAAAGCATAAAAATCCATCCATACAAACTAAGAAAAGCCTATTCAAGAGAGGGAAAAATTTTTTTTAATTCTTTATGAACATTCCTGGTCCTAACTTTAATATAAACAATGAGCATCACGATTCCAGACATCTCAAAAGGATCTATTATTTCTAACAGAATGTTAACTAGCAGCCACAACATTTACTGTCCACCTCAGTTTTGCATATTATACTCATATGATTCCTTCTGTTAGAAGCTTGGAACCCATACATTTGTCAGATCTAATTTCACAAATGCAAAAAAACAGTAAAACTCTCTCTTTTCAATCTCATCATCATCATCTGTTCATTGGACATCCACAATGTCCAATGAACTGTATGGTCACTCTGATGCTCAGTGATAACCACTGTGATCTTTTTCTGATTATTTATCTTTAAAGTTTGCTTTTAAGCAGTCCAAATAATTAACAGTGACACTGTCTCAGAATTTTAATGTTTGCAACTCAAACTGTGCTTCCTTTCTACAGTCCATTGGTGAAGCTTTCATAAACTGCGATGCTTCCACCAGTATTGATAATCCTCTTCGGCTCTCCCAGTATATGATCTCTTCATAACCTGTTCTCCTAACAAATATACTAGGGATGTCAGCTCTCTTCTCAGTAACTGAGATCATAACCTCATCCAAGTTTCTTTTCTGTAGAATATTATTCACCCAGCTATTCTGAGTCTTGCATCCTTTGGCATTATAACATTGCTGGATGAGATGACTGCCATGATTTTCTATTCCTCCTTTTCTTTGAATGATTACTCTTTTCATTCTTTTGATCTAAATATAGGCTCCAACCAAATAAATGAAATTCTTACCAGAATGAAGACCTTCACATCCAGCCACTCAAAACTCCAGATCAGTATTCAAGCCATCATTTTCCAATAAGCATGACAAGGTACAGCAATAAAAAAATTCAGCATACCACAAGTGATTCAATACTAAAACTCCAGCTAAACACTCAGTCTATACTAAAGCAGACAGCAGCAGTAGAAAGATAAAGGAGTTGAACAACAAGAATGTTTTTCACTTATTATAGAATTGTTATACAAAACAGTTTCAAAAATTATCAATCACTTTAACAAAGAAACATTCAGGAATGTCAGTTTATTGAAAAAATAGTTAATCACTAGAACACAATTCTGGAAGGCATTAATTTATTTTTTAACTTACATTCATTACAGTGGAAACTAAGGAACTTTTAGGAAAGGAATTTATATATATTTTTTAAATTTTATTTTAAGGAATGAATGCAAACATGATCAAGGATATTGAGACTGTCTACATTCTGACAATGATGATGCACAAGCATTGCTACCTGGAATCAGATTAATTTCTTCCATATACAAAACAGAAATCTGCAATACACACACAGTACAGTTCAACACACACGCACACTACAGAAGGAACATAGACCCTTTTTTTCTGAGACTAATATATTACTACTACTAATAATAATACTGAAATATTAAATGAAAAAATGTATTGAGTATCATAAGTTGTTACATATTATAGGATATGTAAAGCAATAAATCAAACTATCCAATGCATACCAAAAGTGAACTTGATAGACAAATTTATGTGAGGATCCCTACAATAATATCATCAAAATCCTTCAAGTAGTTCAATGGAGAACACACACGCACATATACGAGGGTGATCTGAAAAGTTCTTGGCCTAACAATGAAAAAATGAATTTATAATTTCAAAATTATTTTTATTTTTCAACATAATCTCCTGTAAGACTAATACATTTATTCGAGCGATGCTCCAGCGCCATTATCCAGTCCTTGTAGTGGTTCTCAGTAAGATTTGCAAAATACCCCTCTATAGCTGCAATCACCTCTTGATTCAGAAGAAAAACGCTGACCAGCGAGGAAGAGTTTTAGTTTTGGGAAGAGATAGAAGTCAGAGGAAGCCAAATCTGGGAAATAGGGTGGATGTTCTAACAATTCATAGTGCAGATCCCTTAATTTTCCCATTGCCACAATACCTTTGTGAGCAGGTGCATTGTCCTGATGAAAGATGATTTTTTCCTTCTGCAAACTGGGTCTTTTCTCATGGATTTTTTCGTACAGTCAGGTTAAAAGATCGGAATGATGTTCCCTGGTTATTGTTTTATCCTTTTCAAGATAATTAATAAATAAAATGCCTTTAGTATCCCAAAACACTGATGCCATGACCTTTCCTGCTAATGGAACCGACTTTGTCTTCTTTGGCACTGAACAACCGGCTTCTGTATACTGTTTTGACTGCTGTTTGGATTCTGGTGTGTAATGGTGAATCCAAGTCTCATCCATAGTAATAAATCAACACACAAAATCAGTTTTATTCTTGTTAAAACGCTCCAAGCACTGTTCAGAGATTTTCATGCGAGTGCATATTTTGCACCCATCTTGTGCAAAGCATTTTCATTTGGAATTCTTCATGCAAAATATATCGTACAGGTTTTTTTGAAATGCCTATAGTCTCAGCAATTTCACGCACTTAGACTTGCCGGTCATCCAATATCATATCGTGCACTTGATTAATGATTTCTGGTGTTGTTACATTTTTTAGACATTCTTCACGTGGATCATCTTCAAGGCTGGTATGATTTAAACTCGGCAGCCCATTTCTTAATTGTTGAAAACAAAGGAGAAGAGTGCCCATACTCTTTTATGAACTTTGAATGAATTTCTTTTGGCGTTTAACCTTCTTTCACAAAGAATTTTATAACTGCACGATACTCAATTTTATCCATTTCAAGGGATACAGACAACACTTTTGCTTCAGACAGCTGTATAAAACAAACTACTTTATAGAATGACTTGCAATTTCATATGCATGCTTATGACAGATGTACCAACATAGAAAAAAAAAAAAAAATTGTGCCAATAATGTTGCCATCTATGGTCGAGGCCGAACTTTTCAGACCACCCTCATATACACACACAGAGAGAGAGAGAGCCTGACATGCTATTATTATTATTACTTTGCTAATATGGAATTCTTAACTGCAGCCTAGAGCAGTAATGCAACATGCATATGTCACCATGCTTCTAATCCAAAAACAGTATTAAGGTATACATATGTTCATCAAATTTTAATTACAGTAAAGTTGTAAATTTACATCAACTTTTAAGTTTTTAGAGAGAAATGGTGCAATAACTTCTTAGTAATCATTCCAATTTTTTTCCCATATATTTATATGCCATAGAAAGTGTATTTTTAATTCAATATAAATATTACTGCATGATATATCCAACTTTTTTGATACTTTTTTCCTCCCTTCTTTAAATTAGAAATATTCCTTACCTACACAATTGTCACATAAGCTGCAATGAGATGCTCTTGGAGGTCTGAAGATTTTACATGTGAAACAATATTTCAGTTTGACTGTTTGGCCCCTAATAACTATTTCTTTGGTTCTGGGTGGTGGCCTATATGTAGGCGAGCTTGAACCATTCGGTACTTCTACAATGAGAGAGCAAACAATACACAAACAGTATTTTTTCTGAAATTATAATAAATATTCAATTAACAGTGGTAATTAATACTAATTAATGTTAGTAATTAATTTCTATAATAAATTTATAATTTCTCAGACACTGCTATTAATAGATTGTAGGTATTTTTTAATTAATGAAACACTTCATTCTATGAATGTTTTCCTTTTTTGACAAACTAGACCATATTTAGAACCTCCTAATATACCAGGGGCTCGCTCCTGGTATTAATGTACCAGGAACAAGCCCCTAGAATTCAATATGCTAGAAACTCTCCTCAAAAGACTAAACATATTCTTTACTTTATCTGAAATATGCAAAGTGGTGATAGTGTTATACAGAGCCATTAAAAATCACATGACAAATAAGACTTAAAAAAAAAATTCTATAATGCTATAGTGGAACTGGAAGAAAAAGTCTTGCTATCTTTATCTAAGAGCGATTAAACTGACTGGGGTTGAAAACACTGCCTAAATTCTTCCCCTGTCACAAAGAAATTAAGAGCACGTGTTTTGAACAATGCTGAAAGTATATATTTTTAAAATTTTAATTAAGTTAATTTACTGTTTTTTTTTCTTTTATATGAGTTTGGGATAGCTTAAATTATTTAGATTTAAGAAAAACTTGTATATTTGTATGAAAGTAAATATTGTTAGTATGACACCAATGCATAGCAGAACCAGAACATGCAGAGACAACTTTGTCAGGTGAGTTGAATAAGTAAAATTTGTGGAAGGAAAGTGAGACTGGTAAGCAAATATGTAGTAGGTGTTTTGAGAGTGAGTGCCAATTGTGTGGAGAGTAAAGCACATGATAGTGCAGTACAAACTACTGACAAAAGTCTAGAAAATGTTAGTATCAGTAATAATGTTGAAAGTGTGGTGGTGGAAAGTGAGAAGGACCTCAAGAAAGAAACAGCATGTTGACATGAAGTCCTTCACAGGACAAAGCATATGACAGATTGTAGAAACTTCAAGAGACTGGTAGAGAGAGAGAGAAGAGAGAAAAAGCAAGAGGTGTGAGGTAAGAAACAAGAACATATGAATAAACAAGAGAAAGAGGGCAAGAACAAAATTTTTTACAGTCATTCTATGATAAGAGCAGTAAATTTTGTTTTCCTGGTGTGAAAATTAATATCAGGGAAGCTGTCAGGATGGAAAAAAAAAAGTAAGGTGAAAGAATTTATTGTTTTGGCTAGTAGGAGGGTACTGCTAATGAGGAAAAGTGAAAAAAATTGTATGAGAGAAAATATGAAAGAGTTGAAAGAAGTGCAAGAGAGTGAAGACTGTAAATCTGCTACCATGCTATGATAGAGGCAAATTGAGGAAGAGGGCAATGATCACACATAAAGCAATGCATAGGTTCTGCAGAAGGAATGGTGCAGAGTTGTAGACCTATGGACTAAATTTGACGGATGGAGAGATGATCTTCCTTCATTCCGATCCATATGTGCCCGATAGAGCAATCATATGCCACAGATTGGAAGGAAAAAAGATCATATGGCATAATGGAAATGAAATTTATACACCTACTTAAAGATAATTACTTGAAGTAGCATGTGGTGCCATGGACTCAGAGTATGAGAGTTTTGAATCTGGTTGCAGGAACAGAAGATTAGTCCATACCAAGGTGGGCACATAGCCATAAATGGATTCACAGTTAGGTGCCTAGAGATAGATTTGTTCAATGAGAGTGTGGAAGCATAAAGATAGGAATAAAGTATTAGGAGAGAATGCAAGAGAGTGTGTGGGGGGGAGGGGGGATGGTGCTCAGGAGGCAAATGAGTATAAGAACAAAAAATGTGGAATTTAGTCTTAAAAATTATCAAATCAGGTAGTCGATACAAGGTATAAAGGCAGTATGGGTCTAAGGGGATGCTACATGTTAAATATATTAATGCTAAAAGTCTCAAGAATAAGAGGAAGAGGAAGGAGTTTATGGCACTTAGTACAACCTTACCATAAGTTATAGGCATTAGTGAGACTTGGCCAACAGCAGATGGTGTAGTTACAGGAATAGAATGTGAGGGTTACAGTATTTTCAGGAAGGATAAGAAGATTGAATGGGGGGGGGGGGGGGGGTTACTGCTAATGATAGCAAATGAATTGCCAAAAAGAGGAGACAGACATATGAATGGCAGTTCATTTGAGGAAATCTAGTGCGAGACTGTCTAAAACATACAGTGGGTTATTGTAATAGGCTGGGGAGTACAAGGGATGATGTAGAAGATATACATCAGCAAATTAGTGCAGTGAGTTCAGTTTGAGTAATTATTATGGGGACTTCAACTATGGACATACGGAAGGCAGGAAGGGAATGGATTTATACACCAACTTAGAGATTATTACTTGAAGCAGCCTGTGGCACAATGAACTCAGGGTATGAGAGTTTTAGATCTGGTAAAAAGATCAGATTTGTCTGTAACCAAAGTGGGCACATAGTCTTGACTTGGGAGTTTGTGAAATATGGAATATTATAATTTTTGGTATGGAGACTAAGTTTCTAAACACAAAATATTTATTAAAATAATATCCCTGATGATATAAGTCCGATGACTTACAAAACTTGTCAGGTAATACTGTTTATTTTAATAAATTCATTTATGTTTAGAAATATGTTGCATCCATAATAGAAATTAAATGAAAATTTGCAAAACCAAATATTTATTGTGGAATATTCAGTTAAGAAGCGATATATATATGTGTGTGTGTGGAATTACAGCAGAGCAGGTGATATGACAAACTTGGGAGGCAGCTTGAAGAAGTGTCATGCCATAAGAATCTGTAAGGGAAAGATTTTAGTAGTGCATGGAAGATCTGAAGGAAGCAATATTAGACTGCATACCCAAGGGTAGGAGGATATATCAGGTAGGCATTAGTTGGATGAGTAATGCTATTTATTAAGCAGATGTATTAACCACAGTGAAAATTATTTATTTGTAAATATTTCATCCTAAGTATCTTAGGACAAAGATAATTTTTAATAATTTTCACTGTGGTTAATATGTGTGTTTCTTTTAATTATGATCTCACCACAGGTTTCATTATTTTAAAAAAATAAAATAAAATAAATATTAAGCAGGAGTTGCAAAAAAGGAGAAAGATGATCAGCAAGCTGACGAAGCAGTACAAGGCTCAGGCAAGAAAACTGAGCAGGATAGCGGTAAGGAAGGCAAAATCAGATTATGAGAAGAAATTAGCCAAGCAGACCAAAGGAAACCCCAAAGAGTTCTTTTAATATTTAGCAAGTAAATGGAAGAATAATTCTGACAAATGCTGATGGTAGTAAGGTGACAGATGCAGAATCTCAAGGCAAATATGGCTGTGGGATATCAGCTTGTATATTATGAGAATGAGCAAGGACTGGCAATGCCTCTGACTAGGCTGTTTAACTTAAGTCCAAAGGGTGTGGAAGGAAGACAACATAATTCTGTTGCATAAAGGAGGCTCAAAAGGCGGTGGAAAACATTACAGACCAACCGGTATTGTGGAAGTGGCGATAAAAGAATCAGAAAAGTTGGTCAAAGGCAGAATTCAGGAATGGGTGGATAACATGTTATATGTAATACTCTATGGAGGGCAGTATGGCTTTCTTAAGGGTAGGCCAGGCCTTAGTAATTTACTAACTTTTTATACTGAGTGACAGCTGAGTTAGATAAAGGGAATGGCTATAAAATACTGCTGGATTTTAAAAAGAGGTCTGACATAATACCACATGGAACTCTGCTGAGCAAACTGGAAAAAACGGAGAAGGATATGAGGATGGCTAATGAACAGATACTATAAAAATAGTATATGGAGGAACAGGATTCAGAAGAAAGCAGGTGACTAGTGGTGTGTTACAAGGCTTTGTGTCTGGACCACTACTATTTAACTTGAACATAATATTCAGTTGTTAGCTGATAATGTAAAATTGGATAGGGTAACAGATAATCAAGGTAATGTAGAGAATGTGATGTCAATTTAATGTGGAAAAGTGTAAAGTTATGAAAGTTGTAAAGAAATTATGAAAGAATTAAACCAAGAATCAGTAATAGAAAAAATTTAAAATATAAACATAAATAGATGGAACACGTTCAAAGAATGAAAATAGAAAGATTACCAAAACAAGCCTTAAAGTATAAGTCATTAGGAAAAAGAAAACCAGTACGTCCTCTTAAACGATTCAACGATGACTTCTAAGGCCAGAACAAGCACGCTAGGCTTAAATCCTTGATATGCATGATGATGATGATAAGATTCAGTTGTTAGCTGATGATGCAAAATTGGATAGGGTAACAGATAATCAAGAGAATGTGCAGGATGATTTAAACAGACTGATAGTATGGATGTCAATTTAATGTGAAAAAATGTAAAGTTATGCATTTTGGGAAAAAAAGATTACAAGCTGTACCACATTGATGGTGGTGTACTAGAAAACGGATGAAGCTAGAGATTTGGAGATGATGGTAGATTTAGAATTGAAATTCAGGAGACATCAAAACTGACCATTATGTCAATGTGTTTGAGTGTGAGGTTTTCTATACTGGCTGTAAAATTGCGTAAGTTTTTTTTTTATGTACGAAGGAGTGTTGCCAATATATTGCAAGAGCACTTTGGCTAAATGTCTGGCTATTTTTTATGTGGGTGAATCAATGCCATCCACAATGGGGTGTAATGGCACAATTTCTTTATGGATTTTTGGTAGCCAATACATCTGAGGAGTGGGGGAAGGATCAAGAGTTATATAGTTTTAGTTTATTGGTGACAACCACAGGCCAGAAGGTGGCTTTTTGAGGAGACTGTGCCTGTGCACACATATCATCATTCTGTGTTCTCTGATGACGGAAATTTGAATGCCGAAATATCAGAAGTATCAATTAAAGTTACGAGTATTGTAATCAAGATACATTGTCATTTCTTTTAAAATAATAGTTAAGGGTATGAGGATTAAATTTTTTGCTGGGTGTGGTGAATGGGTGGAATGGGTTGCCAGTTGTGAGTGCTTTGTCATTACGTAGGATGGATATTGTGTGAATTGGGTCTTCCATAATATCTTTGCACTTCATCGAGATGCCCATGCAATAATAGCGTGTAACAGTCAGGACCAATTAAGTGATGCATGGGATACAACTTTTGGCCATAGAAATGTTAGAATATTATTATTATGTGACACCTCTAAGGACTCATCGCAGGAGGGCATTCTACTCCACTCTGCTATACACATCTAACCATCTCCCCTACTACTTAATTCTCTTACTACACATAACTACAATCAATGCTATCTACTGTCCATCACTATCAGCAGTATTTTTTTGTCTGTAAATTGCATGTGTTCTGAAGGCTGATTTGTCTGTATTTTTATTGTTGCTGAAATACTAACCAGGTTCATCCCTAGGAAATGCTATTACCGATCTCAGACTTCTGTTCAGCTCAATGTAAAGAAATCATATTGCTGAAATTAGAAATATATATATAAATTATATCCAACTGGTATGGATAGCAGCCAATAAAATTGTTTTTCTTTTTTCATCTCTGGTGAAAAAAGAAAATTTATGTTAATACTTGTTTCTTTGTATATATGTGTATACTCTGGATGATGACCTAAATGCGAAGTTGAGTGTTTATTTTGGCTTATATTAAACTAAAGTTTTACTCTATCATGGTTGTTGTTTCCATAATTTGCATAATGTAGGAAAAAGTAAATCATATTTTACAGATAAACTTGTAATAACATCTTTAAAACTTAATTTATTGTATAAAACAAAGCAAAAATTATTCATTATGAGCATTGTTTATATTATAATGCTTAGAACACAGGAGTAATAATGGAGAAGAAGAAAACTTTCCCATAAAACTTCAAATCACAGTAAATTTGCTGATTACGATTTCCATCCATTTTTTGAAGGCCAAAGAATTTATGCTGAAAAATTGCAGAATTACTATTTTTTTTCTCTATTACAAATTGAACTATCTATTATTCTGATGTCTTTTGTTTGTAGTTTTACCAATTATCTGAAGATTCCAACTTAACGTGGGTTCCAATGGTTATTATTTGCAATATTTATGTCATTTTAATACAAATGAATGTGACCTATCCTAACTAACATCTAATCATTGAAAAAAAAAAAAAAAAAAAAAAAAAAAAAAAAAAAAAAAAACATCCCTCCTCTAGAACCAAAGGAGCTAGATGTTTTTTAATTCTCAGCATAGCTTTAATAAAATAATGTGCATATGTCCAAAGACAAGAAAAAAACTTTCAACATCCAAAACAATAGTTAATGATACTAATGCTGCACATCAGTCCTGCACATGTGAAATTCCTGAATTATTTTTAAAGAGATACTGCTACTTTCACAGATACTATTTCTCAATCAATTTATCTGTCTCATGCCAATTTAAATTTAAATCCAATTTTACTTTTCCAGCTTCTATTATCAGTCAGATAATCATAATCAACTTAAAAGTTTTTATTAATACTATTACTAATTTTTATCCTGTTTAATTAGCAATATTGAAACCAACATACCAACTACTTATATCTTAGTGTATTTATTATTTATGAGACATAAAAAAGAAAACTCATATACAGGAATACCTCGCTTAATGCGATTAATGCTTAGCACGCATTAATTAATTAATGCATGCTAAGTGAAATTGCATTAAGCAAATATAATAAACAATAGGAATAATTATAATTTATCGATCAGTTAGCTTAAATTTGGGGGGAAAAAATTACAGTATACACTATATTAGAGGATAAAATCATCAAAGTTAATAAAAATCAATTGCTTAAATTTTTATTTAATGTTTAAACATTTGATTGAGCTACTTTTTTTACAAAAAAAAAATTGAGTAAAGATATTTGAATAGTGGTCAACTTTTTCATCTTGCCATGCAATTTGCAATAGCTGGCAATCGCATTATCAAGCTTTCTGCGGACTTTGAAGCTTCGTTCCATATCAGGATCAGCATCAAACAAAATTTCCTTAGCATGCTCAATGTGATTGAAAACTAGCTCAAGTTCTTTTGCAGTTAGCTTCTTAGTTGTGACATTCTCTTTTTGTTCGCACTCCTTATATTCTTCATATGCACACTGTTCTTCAAGTTGAACATCATTTTTCCTTAACTGTTTTGAATGGGAATCAAACAAGTTTCTCACATCTTCATTAACCAGTTCATTAAATCCAAGTTCTTTTCCAATTCTGCTGATTTCTCCAATAATGTTAGATTTTGGGCATGATAAACTAACATAGGCTTGAGTTTAAAGCCTATGCATTGCCTCCTAATAAAAGCATAAAAATAAAAATAAAAGATGATCTTTAGATACTTTGTATCCTGGTGGAGATGCTTCAGTTTTAGCTAGGAAAGTTTTTGTTGGCATATGCTTCCAAAAGAGACCAGTTTCATCGATGTTGATTATTTGCCGATCGTCTTAATCACCTTCCTGAATTATCCTTTGCAATTCTTCAGGAAACTTGGCTGCAGAATCTTTATCAGCACTAGTAGATTCCCCAGTTATTCTTACGCTATGCAGTCCAGTTCGATTTTTAAAATAGTCAAACCATCCTAAACTTGCAGTAAAGCTTTCGCATTCCTCTTGAAATTTGGTCTCTTTCAATGAGGTAAAAATATGGAAAGTTTTTGCCTGAATATTCTTTACACTAAGAGGTATTCTTTTTTTGTTATAATCCTCGATCCAGAGTGATAGAAGGCGCTCCATCTCGATCATTAAATGGCTTCTATTTTGGGTGATCTACATGCTTAAAGAACCAGTAGCAACTTTCCTTGTTCTTTGTATTCTTTGCTCTTATTTAGTATAGTCCAAACTGTAGACTCACTGTATCCCAGGTCTCGCGCAGTCATTGTATTACTAGCACCACTTTCATGTCTCTTAATGACTTACAGCTTTTCCGCTTGCTGCAGACTGGCGACAAAAAATTTCGCATAATGTAAAAAAATCGCGTTAACTGATTAATCACTCATTTAACCCTCTCATGTATAAGGGCCTCATATGAGGACACATAAAAATGATGTTCTCAGATGAGGACATCATTTTTAACATATACAGGGCACAAATTTATCAAAATTAATGAATTCATGGTAATACTGTAAGATTAAATGGTATATTGTATCATAATTATAATTTTTTATAAATGAATATAAAAATTCATGCATGAGAGGGTTAAAGAGGGAAATAGTATCATTTCACTCAATCGTGCTAACTGATTATCATGCATATCGAATTCGCATTAAGCAAGGTTTTCCTGTATTTTATTACTGGCGCATGAAAATTTATTATTATTATTATTATTATGCAACACCTCTAGGGAGTCCAAAGGCTCATCAAGGGAGAGTGTGCCAACAGCATTGAACGATTGATCCCTTCCAACTACTAACCGAGCTCAAACTTGCTTACCTTTTTTCGTGAGCCATTAGTAGCAGAGGCTCTACCAATCAACCAACCTTTGCTTTAATGATATATGATCATTTTCATGCATGTTCTCAGTTCTAACACTTACAAGTATGTCTTGAATTGCTTTTATAAAATCAAAAAAAAGCAACAATTCTGTGCTATTATAAAACAAATGTTGAGAGTAAAACATTAGAAACCAACATAAAAACTCACAATAAAATAAATCCTTAGGTCTACACACATATATTTAACTACACTGGTGGGAATTGTGATTGGCTTAAAAACTTTGGCAGACGGGCAGGGCTGGTGATGGCATATGATGCAGCAGCAGCAACCGAGGAAACATTCAATTAGGTCAGAGTGTGGTCTGCAGACCCTGGAATTTCTCAAGAATTCTGTGAATCAAAACTATTCTTATAATAATACTAAGAAAATACAGTTATTTCTTAATAAAAATCATGCTATTTATTGTTAATATGTAATAAGTTAATTGTTATTTTAAATGAAATAATAAATAAAAGAAAGATTTTGATATTATGACCACATGTTTATTAAAAATAAAGATAAACAAACCCGAAAAGTTTCATATGTTGTTTGACTTACATCTTCAGGGGTTACAAGTAACTAAAAGTTTAAACACAAGAAATGAGAAATTACTCAAAATAGTCCATTAGATGTTATGGCAGTCTAACTGTTCATCAAATTAAAAAATCCGAATGCGGTATCTATACATACATTAATGCATGCTATGTTTGAACAATGCTGGATGTTGTCATGTTCTGTTGTTCACGTTCACTCTGTCCAAAGACTGACTTAAGTATATTTTTTATGAATACTGATCAAACTTGGGGTAGAATTAAGTTTTTGTTGCATTGTGTTGGGATTCTAAGCATGTTTGCAGCTTCCTTGAATTTTCTTGTGAAGCAGTTTTTTTCAATATAAGACATGTTCGTTTTATGCCAAAGTACATTATGGAAAGTGGAAGTTGTGTGGGATGCTAGGCCTAATTTGTGTTCTCTCCTGTTTTGTACATCTTTATGATGTTTGTTCATAAGAATTTCCCCTGATCTTTCCATCTGACCTACGTAACAGATGTCACAGGAACAATAAATTTTATAGACACCTGGTTTTTTAAAAATGTGATGTGGAGGTTTTGGGGGATGTAGAAATCTTGATATTTTTTCTAGCAGTAGAAAAGCTACTTTAATGTTATGCTTGTATAGTAATTTGGCCAATTTGTCTGTAACATAACATTCTTGATGTATGGAAGCGTAATTGCGTTCTTGAAATCTTGCTTTTGTGAGATGCTTGTAGGAGGTGTGTTGAGAATTTTCTTGATTATCTTAGGTTCACAACTTTTTTTTTTTTTTTTTTTTTGAGGATCTGTGTTAAATAATATAATTCTTCATTCTGCTTTTCTTCTGTGCTGGAAATATTGTAAGCTCTATCCCTCAAGGTTTTTATTAAACCTATTTTTTGCATGGGGTGGTGGTGTGAGGCAGCATTAAGAAATCTTCCTGTGTTGGTGGATTTTCTATAAAGGGAGAAAGATAATCTGTTTTCTTTTTCATTGATTTCTATTAGGATATCAAGGAAAAGTAGTTTTTTATGTTCTTCCTGTTCTAAAATGAATTTTATATTGTTCTGCAGATTATTAAGATAAATCTTCAAAAGCAGTGAGTTCCTCTGTCATTCTTGGCCATATGATGAAAATATCATCTACATAACAAAGCCAAATTTTTGGTTTTTTATGATAGTTGTTTAATGCATTATTTTCAAAATTTTCCATATATAGATTTGCTAAAGCCGGAGAGAGGGGAGGAGTCCATTGCCAGTCCTTTTTGTTCCCGAAATTTGAGATAATGAAATTGTTCCAAAGTTCATTAAAATCAAGTGCATTCCATTCAACCAAAGCTAAGAGAATTTACCAAAGAACGAAACTAGGTATTTTGAGAGAAAGGATTGCATCCACTAGATCAGAACTAGCACAGATAAGCCAAGACACATTTACTCTTCACAATGAGTTAGCCACATTGCTTCCATCTGACCTTTGGAATAACACTGACAATATTACATACAACAAGGCTACAGCGATGTCTGACCAAAAGAAATGTAATTTAATTAAAAAATTTAATGTACTTCTTCAAGAAAAAGAAAAACAAAGAAAACATCTAGATCACTCCAAAGTAGTAATTAACCTTTCGAGAGTCCTATCAAGAACTGAAAAAAATCTACTTTTGAAAGGTTTCAACTTCGCTTTAAAGCCGTGCCACCTCCCGAAAATTGATATCATAGCTCAAATCGAGAAAGGAATATGAAATCTACCTGGAGATGCATCGGATCTCATCCGCATACAAAGTACAGCATTACTATTACGAAGCAAATTACCACCCAGGAACTTACCATACACGGAATCCACAGCCCTCAAAGAACTAAACTCAGACAAAAACATCATTATAATTAAGGTGGATAAAGGGAATGCGACAGTAGTCATGAACTCAGAGGCCTCTAACAAAAAAATGAAAATTCTTCTTGAAGATTTCAATACCTATACACCCTTAGACAGAGATCCCACAAATTCAGCCTATTCAAATTATTCTGCAAGTACTGCATATCTGCAGCATTCCTGATTACCCTACCTATCTTTGCATCATCCAATCAGGAAATAGCTGTATGTCGCCTGTCAAATCCTTCCCAATATCATTAAATGTACAGATTGAATAACAGTGGACCAAGGACTGATCCTTATAGTACATCACTAGTTACCTTAAATCTTGCAGACTCACATGCCCCTGTATACAATCTTTTGATATCTGACAGCCATCCTCTTAACCATGCTTATATTCTATAATCCAAACCCATATTCTCCAATTTATGCAACAGTCTTCGATGCTGTATTCTGTCAAAAGCCTTAGCAAAATCCAAACGTATCATGGTGTATCCATTCCCCTTGTCTTGTTCAATGGTAACATTGTTATAGAATGTGAGCAAGTTGCTAAAACATGACCTTCCCTTGGTAAACCCATGCTGTTCATTGAAAAGTAGAGATTCACTGTCAATCCATTTCTGAATGCGAGTCCTAATCAATTTTTCCAAAACTTCACCACCACTCCTGAGATACTGATTGGTCAATAGTCAGACACATCGTTCTTTGCACCATCATTATGCAATGGGATTATCATACATTCTTTCCATTCCTGCAAAATCTTCACTGTTCTGAGACCTGATCAAAGGAATAGCTAGTTCAGCTGAACACTCTTTTAGCACCCATGCTGATATCCCATCAGTTCCTATTGCTGAATTCTTATTCAGCGTGTGCAACAGCTGTAATAGTTCCTACTCATACACCTGAGTTTCTTCTTCCAGTGCAGAGGTAGTAGTGTGCTCCTCAATGTTGAATACACCAGGTTGATAGCTTTTAGCAAAATGGATACTCATTAGTTGAACAACCTCTTCTGCATCTGTTACCCTCACACCATCTGCATTCAGTAGTTATTCTTTCATATTCATGCTCGCTTTTACTTGAAGCATATCAATAGAATTCTCATGGGTTGTCTTTAGCACACAGAGCCAGTTTCTTTTCATACTCAGACTTAGCTTTCCATACAACAATTGTGACTCTTTTGGCCTGATGCTTATAATTTTCATCACGGACATCATCCTTATGCATACTATATTCCTTCCATATCATCCATTTCTTATGAATCTCTTGCTTAATAAGATTCCATTTGACTCCTACTCTGTTTATTCTTTGAACTCTCGGGATACATTCTGATATTGCATCATCTAAATATCTTTTAAATGCTTCCCATCCAGCAATCGATATACCATTCCACTGAACTCAGTATACTCCTCAGTTGGTCATGATTTCTTACTTTGTAGTTTAACATGTAACCTTTTCTGAATGGAACATTCATAAACTTAGTCATTTCCCAAGTGAGTATCAACAGGAGGCGGAATAGTTATGTCTTTAGTTGAAACATCCTCTGACACTATAATCAAATCTAACACTCTTTGATCTCGAGTTCCTTCTATCACATGATGCTTGAGGAAGTTGTCTTGCAACAGCTCAATAAATTCAGTTTCATTCTTTTCATGAGATTTTACTGCTACCCAATCAATATTTGTTAATTAAAGTCTCACATTATGATTACTCTTTTTGCACCCTTCCCCATATACAACACTGCACTATGTAATTGATCTTGTTAGATTTCACCCCATAACAGATGGCTTCAAATTCACTGCCATGTGAAATACTGTTACTAGTACTACAATCATAGTTCTCAACACTAACTGGATTCAAGTCATCCGATATCATTAGCAGCATGTCCCCTCCCCTCCCCTCCTCTCCTGTCTATCCTTCTTAACAATACTGTTATCTTTTACACTCTATACCAGTTAGTGTCTGATTCTGATAGCCACGTCTTACTAATGCTTACAATCTGAGGCGCCAACATATTGACCAAGACAACAAACTACCCCTTTGTTTCTAATACTCGTATATAGACATAATAAGCTACCTGCATGTTCTTTTGTATGCTCTTGTCTACAGTCTGCATGACACAGTTGGACAACTTGCAGATCTCTATTCTTCTCTAATACCTTATACATATAGACATTTTTGCACATGTTTGATGAGTCGGAACTGGACGAACCAAAAGCTGAAATCATTTCCATGATAATGCCATTCCCATCATTGGCACAATTATATAACACTGTCACTCTTATACTCATATTCTCACCATTGTTCCCATTATAATTTCTTTCCCTGACTCTCTGTGTTGTCTCATACCAGTTATTGGCTTTTCAAGACTCCTGATACCAAACATTCAGGTAAGACCATCACTCTTATACAAATCTAATCTTCCCTCAAACTCATTCAACACATCCATTCCTTCTATACAGCCTATGCCCTGAATCGTTTGCCATCATAGCCCTTCTTCTTAATTCATTTTTTTATCATATCGAGGTAATATACTTACTATTTTCACTTTTGCATGCTTCACTCGCCTTTTCCAACAACTCTTTCATGTCCTCTCTCATACTGAACTTATCACTAGTTAAGTCGTCAGTACCTACCACAATTACAATCTTGTTTACTTTTTTCTTCTGTTTTTGAATCTACTCTATTTGCTCCTGGAAAACTTGATGTTATAATCTGCTCATCAACAGCATGTTTTATGATAGAGTCGCCACACCAAATAACATTCTTCTTTTTACAAACAACGTTACTTACTGACTTACCCGATTCCATGCTTTGTTGTTTCTTATTTTGCTGCCGAATTTTCTTTTCCTCTCTATGTTCATTCAAACACCTCTCGACTTTCTGTAATTCCCACATCGTCTCTCTGATAATCTGGTTTAATTTCTGCTATTTTGAAAGTTAATTCATTTTCAATAACCCCCTCAATATCTTCAATAATCTTCTTAGTAGGGCAAGCCTTCTGGTTCTTGACTTTGCTGCTATTCTTAATGTTACGTTTCTTGTGTATTTTTGGTGACAATTTGAACTATACTTATTATAGAAATATTTTAACAAAAAATATGTTATAAAACACTAATACAGGAGTACCCCAGGGGTCTGTTCTTTCACCCACTCTCTTCCTCTTGTATATAAATGACCTGCTCTCACAGACTTCCAATCCTATCCACAGCTGCGATGATTACAGTACACCCTATTCCTCCTTTTCAAATGACAAACCTTGCAGTGCTCAAATATTAGAATTCTCAAGATCCACCATGACCAGTTGCCTGAATTCCTGAATCAGAGTCCTGTCTGATCTCTTGCAAGAAAGAGCTTACATCACTCTCCCTTACCTGCGACAATATCTTCTGGTTGAAGATATCCAGACACGAACAGATTTCCCTACTTGGACTGATTTATACCTCCGATCTTTCCTGGCACAAACACATTTCAACTATAGCCTCTACAGCCTGCAAAAAAAAAATTGTCAAAAAAAACAATACACTTCTTCACACTCTCACAGCTGCTAACTCTATACAAATCTGCCTAACCATGGAAGAATAACATTAGTGAATGGAAATCATAGAAAGGGGGTAAGATATGCAAGAAACAGCTGAGTTGATAAGTGTTTACTTTAATGATGTATATATATTCCAACATACCCTAATTAGTTCTTTGGATGCCAGGGAGGAAATGTACAAAAGAATATAGATGCATATATATGAGAAGTATTAAAGCTGTTACAAGAGTTTAACTCAAATAGAGCAGTTGAGCTGCCTGAGATACCAACACAGGGGTTGAAGGAATATGCTAAAGAGTTAGCAATGCCTCTGACCTGGTTGTTCAGCACATTCCAGTGAAAGGAGAGCAAAATAATTCCATTATATATGCTCACGTTCTCATATATATATATGCTCACGTTCTATAAAAGACTGACAACAGATTCAGATAATGGGAATGGATATACCACAATTCTTTCTGGATTTTGCCACACCATTTGACAGGATTCCACACTGGAGTTTCTCTGAGTTTGTATAACAAACTCAGAGAAATAGATCTGCAAACAAAACTTGTGATATGGATTGAAGAGTGGCTGACTAGCAGAAAGTGATGCATGTTGGTGCTGGATCTACAAGGAGGAGGGTTGTAAGTGGTGTATTACTGGTTTCTGAACTTGAGTCATGTTGTTTACCATGTACATTAATGATATTGGGAAGAGTCTTGAGTGTGATATTCAGTTATTTGTTGATGATGCTAAGTAGGGAATAATGATAAGGAATGTAGGTGATAAAGAATCCCTGCAAAAATGATTTGAACAGATTAGTAATATGGGCAAGTAATAAATGTCAGTTCAATATTTCAATATCAAGCTATTTGTTTTGGATCAAGGACACAACAGAGTATTATATTAACTTAGAACTAGTTGAAACTAGAGATTTGAAGGTTACTGAGGACAAGTTAAAGTTTAGGTCACACTGGTAAAGTGCTTAATTCAGCACATCAGTTAACAGCATTGTTAAAGCAAACACTACAATGTAAGAATAAGAAAGTTATTCCCCCATTTTATAAGACTTTGATAAAACCATATCTGATCTGAATTACTGTGTGCCCATTACTTGCCCAAAGTACTAATCTGTTCAAATCACTTTGCAGGGATTCTATATCACCGACATTCCTTATCACTATCTGTAATACATGGAAGACAAGACACAGACTGCAAAATATTAAGGAAATTAAACAACAAAGAAAGAGATACAGCACAAATCAACATAATACAAGAGAAACTATGAACAGAACATTATAAGAATTTATGGTATTACCCAAATTTAATAATAGAAAATAACAATGAAGAAATCAGCACTGATATAAACCAATAAAATTGGAAGAACTAAAAGAAGCAATAAAGGTATCAAAAAATAGAAAATCAACCAGATTAGATGGCATAAATAAAGAGCTTCGGAAATATGGCAGAGAATATTTACATCACAGATTCTTAAAATTAATAAATAACTGTTTAAGGAAATGTGAAGTTCCATTAGATTGGTTAAAAACTAAGGTTATGTTTGTATTTAAGAAAGGAGACAGAGATAATTGTAGAAATTACAGAGGAATAAGTTTATTAAATACAGATTACAAAATTTATAGTAAAACCCTGAATAAAAGACTTAGAAATATTGCAAACACGTGTCCACCATGATGAATTCTTGGAGATGAACTAATAACAATAATAATAAAAAGACTAGAAATTAAAAAAATAACGAAGAAATTTAGAGATTACAAGAAACATTTTGATAAAATATTATGGAATATAATGAAAAAAACAAGGATATCCAATACATTTGATCATGCTATACATAGTTTATATAAAGATACAAAAATTAGGTAATAAATTATTATTATTATCATTTAGGCCTCCAAGGAGTCAAAAGACTCATTGCAAGAAGTCCTTCCTAGGAAACACAAAGTCTATCGACTCATCGTGGGAGGTCCCTCCTATGAAACATGAAAGTCTATCATACCACTCCTTAAACTCATTGATCGTTCTCGCTCTCACCATTCTATCAGGCAATGCATTCCACGGTTCAACCACCCTCCATGCAATTGCTCACAGTTTCCTTTTGTAACTTCCAGGGATGGCCTGGAAGTTACAAAAGCACTGTTCAACCAAGGGAAAGACCTCCCCAGTATCACATGACCCTGTAACCACTTCAAAACAGTTTAAAAGTCTCAATTAATCACCTCTCCTCCTTCTTCTATCCATCAAACTCTGCAGTCCACATTCCCTCAGCTGATCCTTATAATTAACACTGTACAGTCCTGAAACCATCGTTGTTATCTGCCATTATACCCTTTCCACAATTAATTTATCCCCTTCAAATTCTGGGGACAAAATCTGAGAACAATAGTCTAAGTGTGGTCTGATCAGGGTCTTATACAACAGAATGTTAACTCTTTTATTTCCGCAGATCAGCATCCTTCTCATTATTGCAGCAATCCTTTGTGTTACCTTCACCACCTTTGCAATATGTCTCCTGAATTTCAGGTTTCTATCAGTCATCAACCCCAGATCTCCTGTCTCCCCTACTTCCTCCAGTATAGCTCCTCCAATAGAGTATGCAGCATCCCAAACCTCAAGACCTTACATTTTGCTGCATTAACCGACACCCCCATCATTTGCCCATCTGTCTAGCTTATTCAAATCCTCTTGCAGGGCTACCACATCTGTACTATTACTAATAACCCTTCCCAGCTTCGCATCATCTGCAAACAACTGAATATCCCCCTACAATCCACTGACAATGCCATTGATATAAAGGTTAAACAATATAGGTCCCGGTGCTGAGCCCTGTGGGACCCCACTTGTAACCCTCTGCCGCCATGAAACTGCCCCACCATACACAACTCTCTGATACCTATTGGACAGCCAATCCTGAATTCAGTTGACCAACCTGACATCCAAACCCATGTGCTGCAACTTAAATATCAGCTTATCATGTGGCACCCTATCAAATGCCTTCACTAAGTCTAGGAAAATGGCAGTATATGCCTTTCCCTCATCTACTGCTCTTGTAACTTTATTATAAAAGACTAGCATATTACTAAAACAAGAGCGCCCCATCACAAATCCATGTTGACTCTCACAGATAACATTACCCTCATCTGCCCAATACTGTATACGGTCTCTAACTAATCTCTCTAAGATCTTAACAACTACTGATGACACACAAACTGGCCTATAATTAGACACTTCAAGTCTGCTACCGTCTTATGCAATGCAATGGCACTATCTTACCTTCTTTCCATTCCCTGGCACCTTTCCCATAGTCAGACTTTCATTGAAAAACCAGGTCAAATGAGCTGTCAGTTCTTTAGCACATTCTCTCAAAACTCGTGGTGAAATACTATCCAGTCCCACAGCTTTACTGCCATCCAGAGTACTCAGTATTTGGAACACGCTCTCCTCCTGCACCTCTAAACCTCGAACCTGCCCTATCCCTCTAGTATTAAAATTTACTCCTCCAGGATGAAATACACTAATAAAGTGTTTGTTGAACAATTCCACTATTTCCTCTGCATCAGTCACTCTATTCCCATTTTTATCCCACAATGTCATTCTTCCACAATTGTTTCTCCTCCTACTCAACAAATAGTTAAAAAATTCCCTAGAATTTTCTTTGGATCTTAGGGCCAATCTCTTCTCATCTTCCAGTTTCGCCTTCCTTATGCCCTGCACTCTCCTGGCCTGTGTCATATTCTTCATGCATCTGCTCTTCATCTGTCTCCTTATATCTCTACCATAGCCTCTTTTTTCACATGCAGTTCCTGTTTAATATTGTTTATCATCCACTTTACACCAAATTGTGTCCTCTTCTTCACTTGTGGAATACAGCTTACTATTGCTGCTAACAAATATTCCTTCACAATTTCCCAAACACTAATGATATCCTGGCTTTCCAATTCCTCCTTCAATGAAACTTCCCTAAGTTGATGTCAAAGACTATTATAATCACCTGCCTTATAATTCCACATATGTCCTTGTCTCTTTGATACTTATGCATGTCTATTCATCTTCCAAGTCAAAACCAAATGATCACTCTCTCCAACTGGTGGGAGAGATGTCATCTCAGTTATTATCAACTCTTCTACAACTATGACCAAATCCAAAACTCTTGAACCTCTTGTTCCCTCTATTACATGTTGCATAAGACATTTGTCCCTCAAGAATTCTAAAAATTCCGTTCCCTTATTGCTACATGCATCTTCCTCTCCCCAATTCATACTGCTGTAGTTAAAATCTCCCATAACAATCGTTCTTCTTGCACTTGCCAAGCTCAACTGTCTAAACATCTCCTGGTCCCCACCCTCTGTGCTCCTTGGTTTGTAGCAACACCCTGCTAAATATCCCATCTTGCCCATCTCTACCACACACCATATGCTTTCAAAATCATTAGTGTCACTGCCATCCAAAGCCTCCACTCTTAGAAGACATAAGTCGTAACTTATCATAAGCAGTACTCCACCACCACGCTTTCCCTTCCCATCCTGCCGAAAAATGCTGTACCCTGCTACGTCTATTCCTGTTATTATATCCCTCTTCTGTCAACCACGTCTCAGTGATCCCAATAATCTTTGGCCAGGCTGATGCTATCGGTGCCACCAATTCCTCTCCTTTATTCCGGATACTCCTGGCATTAGCATAAAGCATAAAAATGCCACTGTTTCTATACCTAGTATTATCCCCTCTAGACTCCACTGGGCTCAGTGTTACCTGATGTCGTCATCCCCCTTCTCCCAAGTACCCATTCCCACAAGAGGCCACCCCCCCGCTACCATCCACCTCGGGAATTCTAGTTGCCCTGCATTGACACACCGACTTGTTCCGAATAGTGATCTCTCCAGATGCCTATGTCCTTCCTCATTCAAATGCAAGCAGTCTCGCATACAATTCCTCTCTGTACTCAAAAGCCCTCCAAGTATCCACATATTCCAATCCTCTCTTCTGACCTATTCTAGCTATTATGTTATTCACTATTACTGCTCTTCTGCTTAACTCGTCACTATCATACCTAGGCAACATGCACACTATCTTTCCTCTCTGCATCTTCTTTCATACAACCTCAAGCAAGAATCTCATATCTCTCGCTGCCCAATTTACATTACCTCTCAAGTCATTTTTTTCCTACCATCACAATCATCTCATCCACTCTTTCACCTCTCTTAATTGCCATAGCCACACTTTCTATCGTTCCTACAGCCAAACACTCCTCATGCATCCTATCTTGCACACTACTGATCATTGAGTCCCCATACATTACACCTCTTACCACCTGCTCCTCGATTGCACCCATGCATCCCTCACTCTCTCTATCTCCTCTAACACTTTCTCTCTGTGTTCCCCTACTTACCTGCCTTCCTGACATCACTCTATCCCTGGTGAGATTGAAATAAATCAGGGTGTCAGACAATGATGTAGTTTATCTCCAACTATTCAATGTATATATTGATCAGATTATTAAAATATGGAAAACAACAGTTAAACAAGGTATCCAGTTAACAAGAAGGACTGTTATCAATACAATGCTAGATGATCAGATTATACTACAAGACAACGAAGATGACGTCCAAAAACCAGTTTATGAATTAAACAAAATAAACCAACATTACAATTTAAAAATTTCACATAAGAAAACAAAAGTCATGACATTTAAAGGTCAACATGTTAGATCAAAAATAGTTATAGAAAATAAAATAATAGAAGAGATGACATTATTTAATTATTTAGGCTGCATAATAACTTATCTAAAAGATAAAGATATAGATGAAAAAATAAAGAAATTTCAGAAAATCTGTGGAACAATTAAAAGGACACTGAATAAATAAAAAAAAACAAGAAACTCAACTAAAATTTTATAAAGTAATGGCCATTCCAACTCTTACATGGTTCAGAAACATGGACGGTTAAGAAGAAAGATGAAAGTAAAATACAAGCTGCAGAGATGAGATTTTTATAGAACAAGTAAACTGTTTAAGCTACTTGGACAAGATTTTTAGTGAAGATGGTAAATTAAATATGGAAATACAATGGTGGTTTGAAAATCTCGGCCTAACAATGAAAAAAATGAATTTATAATTTCAAAATTATTTTTATTTTTCAATATAGTCTACCGTAAGACTAATACATTTATTCCAGCAATGCTCCAGCTCCATTATCCCATCATTGTAGTGGTTCTCAGTAAGATCTGCAAAATACCCCTCTACAGCTGCAATCACCTCTTGATTCGAATCAAAACACTGACCAGTGAGGAAGAGTTTTAGTTTCGGGAAGAGATAGAAGTCAGAGGGAACCAAATCTGGGAAATATGGTGGGGGGATGTCCCAACAATTCATAGTGCAGATCCCTTAATATTCCCATTGCCACAACACCTTTGTGGGGAGGTGCATTGTCCTGATGAAAGATGATTTTTTTCTTCAACCAAGTCTTTTCTCATGAATTTTTTCATCTAGCCTGGTTAAAAGATCGGAATAATATTCCCTAGCTATTGTTTTACCCTTTTCAAGATAATTAATAAACAAAATGCCTTTAGCATCCCAAAATACCAATGCCATGACCTTTCCTGCTGATGGAACCGACTTTGTCTTCTTTGGCACTGAACAATCGGCTTCTGTCCATCCACTGTTTTGACTGCTGTTTGGATTCTGGTGTGTAATGGTGAATCCAAATCTCATCCATAGTAATAAATCGACACATAAAATCAGTTTTATTCTTGTTAAAAAGCTCCAAGCACTGTTCAGAGATTTTCATGCGAGTACATTTTTGATTTGCTGTGAGCAAGCTGGCACCCATGTTGCACTAAGCTTTCATTTGCAATTCTTCATGCAAAATATATCCTACACATTCTTTTGAAATGCCCATAGTCTCAACAATTTCATGCACTTTGACTCGCCAGTCATCCAATATCATATCGTGCACTTGATCAATGATTTTTGGTGTTTCTACACTTTTCTGGATCATCGCAAACAAAGGAGAAGAATGCCCATAAACTTTTATGAACTTGGAATGAACTTTTTTTGGTGTTAAACCTTCTTTTACAAAGAATTTTATAACTGCACGATATTCAATTTTATCCATTTCAAGGGATACAGACAGCACTTTTGCTTCAGACAGTTGTATAAAACAAACTATTTGATAGAATGACTTGCAATTTCACATGGATGCTTATGACAGATGTACCAACTTAGAAAAAAAAAAATCTTGCCAATAGTATTGCCATCTATGGCCGAGAACTTTTCAGACCACCTTCATAGATAACAAAATCAACAAAGCTGGTATGTTAGGAAGTCAATTAAATAAATTTATATGGAATAAGAGAGAAATTAGTCAAAATGCTAAATTACCTGTATACAAGACAGTTTAAACCAATTTTAACTTATGGATCTGAGAGCTGTGTTAGAAGTAAAACACTTGACCAAAGAATAGACTGCGGATATGAGAGTCCTGAGAAAGATTAGTGGTGGGAACAGATGGCATCAATGGCAGTATCATATTAAAAATGAGGACATTAGGAAAGAACTTGCCATTGTTAGCATCCAGGAATGTGTTAATCTCAGGTGGTATGGTCACTTAAAGAGAAAATGGGCGAGGACAGATTAGCAAAACAAGTGTTCTCTGCCCAGAGGAAGACCAAGATATAGGAAGATAGAAATATAAGATCTGATAATGTTGGAGTCTTGAGAGGTAAGAGTTTGATTTGGAGGAAAATTGTAGATAGGAAGTTAGTGATGATGTAAATTTTTCTTGTAGTACTATCATATCCTGTACACCCCTTGAGGGTATTATCAATAATGTCAGGAATTTGATGATGACCTCTATGGTGGACTAAGGAAATTAAAGAGGAAGTCAAGGAAAAGAAGAAAGCATATGGAAAGTTCCTGGCAAGTAAGTCAGCTTGTGCTCTTTATAGAGAACACAGAGAAAAATGTAAGAAAGCGAAGCACTGGGTAGAGTTAGCTAAACAAAAGTCGTGGGAAGACTGGTGAGAACACAGAAAATAAATATCAAGGTGGCAAAATAGTCTGGAGGCTATTGAAAAAGCTTAGAAATAGAGGAAAAAGTGCTGTAAAAAGAATCAGAGATGATAAAGGTGATATGAAAACTGAAGATAAAGATATTCTAGATGGCTGGAGTATTTACTCTGAAAGACTGCTGAATGAAACAAACAATGTCTGTATGGTGGTAGAAAAACTCCCAACAGGAACAAATATTCATATTTTAAGTAGAAAACATAATCAAAAACCTGAAATGTGGAAAGGCAGATGAAATTTGACCAGAAATGCTCAAATATGGAAGTAATATTGAAAGTTCAAAATAGCAGCGTTCAGTCTCCAGTTCAGTTTTCAGTCTTGATTGACTTGTGTACCATTGGTATGATTAGGTTGCAGAGTTTATTAGCGAGCAAGGAAGCACTTGCGATGGGATGCTGATTGTCAAGTAGCTGAAGCTTAGTTTCCAGCATTCAGATTTTGGAAAAGAAGGGTTCGATAATAGTATTAAGGTGGTGGTGGTGTTTGAGATTTTCGACTCGTCTGTCTAAGTTCAGAAGCTGTTTTACAGAAGGGATGCACAACAAACAGAAAAAAGGCTGGTTGAGATCGATAAAGAGCTTGTGCACTGATCTATCTATTTTTGTGTAAGAAGCACGTAGCCAGTGGCAACAGAAATTGCACAATGTACTCTTTTTTTTTTTTTTTTTTTTTTGAAAACTTCAGTTTTACAGCTGCAGCACTTTATGTTGTCATTGGGTTTGCCTGCGATTGACAGTGCCAAGTTGATGAGACTCAAGGTACTCTTTCATCATTGCCCTTTATTGCTGCCATCTTTACTTCGTACAGGAGTACGTGGCTGGTTTTTAATTGTAAGGATAACTAATTTGATGGACTATGGGTACTTACAGGTTGTGCAGAAGTAATCAGCTCTTTGGTACACTCTGTTAGTTTTCCATTTACTGATTATTTTGCATGAAAAAACACAATAATGATAAAATGTGGGGCACAAGTTTAACGTAGCTTATTCACAGGCACCACCTATCGTAATCGTGTGTAAATCCCTATATTTGGAATATTTTAGAGAGGATGACAGACAACTCTGCAAAGCACGTCCTATGTAAAAACAAAGAAAAACTAATAGCAAAATTCCAAAGACTGACAACAAGAAAGCAACAGACAATCAAGACACTATGTCCAGAGGAGCAGCCAATCACTAATAAATGAAGTAAGGAGCAACAACCAACCAGCAACGGACAATGGTCAAGTTATCAACATATGCAGACATAACCTTAATGAAAGAGAACTTGCACTTCTGCAAAAAGGCTTAAACTACACTATTACCAAGGTCAGTCAACAAATTAGACTTCATTTACCACATCAAAAGAGGTCTAAAATTCCTTTCCCCTAATATAGCTGATAAAATATGGATAGAAACAGCCAATATACTAAATTATAATAAACAACTAAGTTGCAATTTAACCAAAGCAAAAAAATTAGATCTTAAATCTCTAAGAAATAACAAACATATTGTTATCATGAAGGTAAACAAAGGCAATACTATGGCTGTTCTCAATCAGACAGCTTACCTTGAAAAAATGAACCAATTGATATCCAACCAAAACATATGGCAATTGATTATCTATAATCTACACCAAAAAGAAAACAATAGAATTAATCAAATCAGTCATCACTTAGCTGGAGGGAACAATTAAAAAGCTCTTACCACATTAAGCTCAGTGCTCCCAGAATTTATGGCCTGCCAAAAATACACAAAACAAATGCATCACTATGACCAATAGTTGAAGGAATTGACAGCTAAACTCAAGATGGTAGGTCATCTCCATCCTCCCCCCCTTATATAAAAAAAAAATACACAACTTCATAAATGAAATTAAAAACATCCTTTAACCATTACTCGATCAATGACACAAATCTTCTTATACAGAACAAATGTCTGCACAGTATCACAGTCCTCTTTGCCCAAGTACTTTGCTGTGGGTGTTTGTTGTGGCAACATAATTTCAACCTTGAAAAAGAAGTATGGCAATGGGCGCATCACTTCCCCCCCCCACACACACACCCATAGCTAATTTTTACATGGAAGACTTCAAGCAATAAGCTGTAGAGTCAGCATCTAAAGCGCAAAGTTTGGCTCAGATATGCTGACAATATATTTGCCATCTGGCCCCATGACTACCAAACATTAAATATACTTTCCTAATTTTATTATATATATTTATTTTTAATTTGATTTTTATTTTATTTATTTTATTATATTTATTTATTAGTATTTTTTCATCAGAGGTCAGGCTAGCATAAATGATTAACAAAGCAGTTAGATTTAGCTTACTTTTGTGTAATGTCACGTGGCTTGCATCTTGCTCAAATGTACATTTTCCTGATGATGACCTCTATAGAGAGAGGTCGAAACATTAAGTGTTATTTTCTTAATTATAAGTAAAGTAAATGCTCTAATATGTGTGTTTTTGCCTCCATAAATTCTACACAGTAAAAGTAATGAAACAGACTGCTGATATCTTCTTTCTTGCAAATATATAAGAAAGTAGATATTAAGCTTTAGAACATAACATTATTAACAGGTTGACTGCCAACTACAAGGTAACTCGTAGTTGACTATCTACATCAGGATGCCAACTGCAAGTGATCTCATACCGTATTTTTCTTACTGAATATTAATATACTAGTTGCATGCTTCCCACCTTGAATTTTATTTATCTTACTAGAATCTTTTAACCAATAATATAATCATACAAGCTCTGAAGATTTTTTTTTTTTACTAAAAAAAATGTTTGTGGTTAAGTGAAAAATGTATCATCAAATATATATTTATGAACCGAAAATACTAACAACCTCATGGTAGTAGTGACGACAAGATTACAAATTACACTAATGACCGTCAATATGTTAAATTAGCTGAGTCACACAAAACATTGCTAAATTTCCTTTCTTTCTGAAATAAATAAAATTATATCTAATAAATATATTTTTAAAATAGTCATACTGTTTTAAAATTATTTTTTCTACTTTTTTTGAAATTAAAAAAAAAAAAAAAATTAGATAATGCCTTTTATTTTCCTGTAGGAAGTAGACAAGGCCATTCAGCCCTATTTAATGCCATTTATTTTCTTGTATGACACCTGTGAAGTATCCATAACTATAGAATAACACTTAATACCACAGTAAAAATAAATTTGTTACATAAATATTAGTGTTACATACTGTAAGACTATCAGTACAAACAGCAAACAACAATAAGGAATTGAATAAAGAAACAGTAGAGTGCATACATTAAATTGAAATCCCTCTATGTATACAGTTGCATGCTAATTGCTTAAAACTATTGGTCTGAAAATAATTAAAATTAGTTAAAAATAAAATATGTATAAGAGATTACAATTTATTTAATACACTCGAGGATAATAATTTTCCACGCTTTTTGAATAGTGAGGCAGTCGTTATGATTCAGGTTAGGTCTATGAAGTAGGGCTTCAGCACTTTATTTGTAAAAATGTTCATGTTTATATATGGATCTATGCAGCAGCAGCTTGGTGTTTTCCCATTAGATCCTGTGGTTAGTCTTTTCAATTCCATGTTGTGCCAGAATTAAAAGCCTCGAAGTCCTTAAAACAAAATAAAAACATAGTTATCACCAAAGCTGACAATAGTAATACCACAAAGATAATTGTAGTCTTAAATGCCAAATCATATGATTGAAAAATGAAAATACTTCCTCATGATTGCAATACATACTCCCCATCAAAAGACTCAGAACATACCATGCAAGATCCACCTAGAATATATGACTCACCAAAATTACATAAAAGCAGCTGTTCACTTAGACCTATTGTGGATTCTATTGGCAGTCCTACATATAAAACATCAAGCTTTCTGTCTAGCCTTTTCTGCCCACACACTAGCAACTCAGCTTCTTCAATAAAAAAAAATTCCATAGAATTTCTTACAAGAATAAAAGACATTAAACTGGCAGATACAGACATGTTGGTAAGCTCTGACATTGTCTCTCTCTCTTCACAAAGAGACAATAGAATTTCTAGTCCAAAACTTTCCATCAGACATAGCAGACTTATTCAAATTTACAATTACATCTGGTTACTTCATATGGAAAGATAAAATATATAAACAAGAGGAAAGAATTGCAATAGGCCTACCTTTATCACCTAACTTAGGCAACTTTTATCTCGAACACCTAGAATAAAGAAATTCTCTCTTCACACAAAACCAACAATATAGCTGTGGTATGTTGATAAGGTTTTTGCAGTTTGGAGTCACACAGAACCAGAACTCCACTCATTTCTACAAAAAAAAAAAAAAAAAAAAAAAAAAATCAACGACCTACAATTCTTCTGCAGCTTGTCCCACTTAAGTGGGGTCGCTGTTAATGATAGTCTCCTCCACATCCTCCTGTCTTGAGCTGTCACCACATCCAAGTTCTTCATCCTCAAGTCCTCTTCTACCTGCTCTCTCCATCTCGTCTTTGGCCACCCATGCTTCCTCCTTCCTTGCATATCCAACTGCATGACCTTTCTTCCCACATACTCTTCCTCCCTCCTCATCATATGACCAAACCATCTCAACCTTGCCTCCTGTATCTTTGCTCCAAAGTTTGTAACTTTCGCCGTTCCCCTTATATAGTCATTTCTCAGATGATCCTTTCTGGTCACGCCACACATCTACCTAAGCATTCTCATCTCCGCTACCTCCATCCTGCTGATGTTATTTTTCCTCAGGGCCACAGCTTCCATAGCATACATCATAGCTGGCCTCACTATTGTCCTATAGATTTTGCCTTTCAGATTGATCGGCACACTCATCGCATAGCTCTCCTTGCCATCTCTCTCCAGTTCCTCCAACCCGCTTGTATCCTGCATCCCACTTCCTTCTCAGTCCCTCCATCTTCTTCCGCTGTGGTAAGTATCTAAAGTCCTTCACCTTCCTGATGACATTTCCTTTAAGCTTCAGATCTGTCTCTGCCGTCCACTTTGCAACACATATACTCTGTCTTACTTCTGCTCAGTCTCATACCTCTCTCTTCCAGTACTTTCCTCCATCTTTCCAGTTTAGCTGCCACTTCTTCTCTTGAATCTGCATGCAGCAAGATGTCATCTGCATACAACATTGTCCAAGGAGCGTCTTCTCTCACCTCCTCCATTACCACCTCAATCCAATATTAAACAGAAACGGGCTTAATGCTGACCCTTGATGCAAGCCAACTGTTACTTGAAAACTTTCCGTCTGTCCCAGACAGGTCCGAATTCTTGTCTTATTTCTGTACATCTCCTGCACCAACCTGACATATTTCAGCAACCTACAATATATCCTCATATTAAGTTTTCACACTTGAAAAAGAATCATCAAAAGGTATTTCCTTTCTAGATGTACACATGAAGATGTACACAAAATATCTATAGAAAACCAACTTTTTCAGGTTGTTATATCCACAATACATCAGCCCACGATTCATCTCAAAAATACGGCATAATAAAATCCCTCGTATCAAGAGCACACAAGATTTGTTCTTCTGAAGAATCTCTAAAATAAGAACTAGAAATTGTCAAAGAAACAGCCTTACTAAATCATCCAAGAATAACCCCAAAAATAATTAACTCTCCTATACAGCAACCTAGACAAGAAGTCCACAGGAATGCTATACCAGAATCTCTGAACGTATGGCAAAACTTATGAAAAAATATCAACTCATTGCTACCTATCAACCAAATTCATAACTTGCTACCTTCTTCAAAAGACAAACTCTCACTAATGATGATATCTGGTGTATATATACCAAGTGTCATGTTCATCCAACTTGTCTTACTATGTATAAATAGGCAGATCTGTAAATAAATGTATCTCTGAACATCAAGACCATGCGGCTTATCAAACCTCATAAATCTTGGCTAGCACAACATGAAATTGAAAACACTAATCACAGGATCCAATGGGAAAACACCAAGCTACTGCATAGATCCATATGCAAACATGAATGTTTATTTTCAGCCCAACAGCTTTAATCCATGAACACACGACTGTATACATAGGGGGATTCCAATTTAACACATGTGCTCTACTGTTTTTCTTTATTCAATTCTTTCTTGTTGTTAGCTGTTTGTACTGATGATGTCTTACAATACATAAGATGAAATATTTACATAATAAATTTATTTTTACTGTAGTATTGCATGTTATTCCATAGTTAATACTATTTATAAAAGAAGAACATGCCATTAATATAAATAACAATAAAATTTTTTGTAATAATATTTCATAAATATATTTTTTATTATAAATATGCTTTTGTTAATTTTTTCCCATTTCTATAGTTATGATATATAAATAGTTAAATCTGTAATATAGTGATCTTTCAATTATCTGACCTTCAAAAGAATGAACCTTCGATTAACCAATACTTGAATGGATTAGTAAGTCAACTTCAGACAATACGAGGTAACTGTACCTTCAGTTATCTAACTGGCAAAACTGCTCTCCCACTAGAGTTGGATAATTGAGGGACTACCATATTAATAAATCAATTTTGAAATACATATTTTATGACAAAATTCATTTTTACAAAAGTAACCTCATTCAATAAATAAATCAGGATTTCTCTTATCTATTATGATTACAAAAATTTCTGAATTTGCTAAAATTTGGATAAAAATAAATAAACAAATGTCATATATACAAAAATAATTTAATGATGATAAAGGATGTGTCAGAAAAAGGTTTGTAAAAAAGAGTATTGGGTCCACCATCAGTCTTTGATGTGCTGTCACTTGATGCACAGGAGACATTATTTTTTGCAGCTATATCACAACTCTAATAAGAATGTATTTTAACAACAGAACTCCATATTCAGAAGATTATTATTACCTATCTGTTTTTCAGTATCAGCAGCTTCATCAGGTGTGGCTCGGGGTATAACACCAGGATCACTAAAACTAGTCCTTAACAATGTGCACATAACAAAGAGAAATAAAACTGCACCAACTACAGGGACTGCTATGTTGATTTCCTTAAGCAGATATGGACAGCTGTATGAAATGAAATAACAACACACATTACACATGGAAGTAATTTAATGGACATTATATAAAAGTTGATTATTGAACTTTTTATTAAAAGAAAAAATACTGAAGAAGCTAAAACTGCAACAGTCTTTGGCCAATACATCTTTACTTACATTTGTTAAAGAGAATGTCGAATACATGCTTTGCTAGTCTCTCTCTCTCTCTCTTTTTTTTTTTTTTAAATTAAATTCAAAAATATATGAATCAGCACAAAAATCGGTGTTATTCTCTTTGTTTGTTATGGTAAAATTATGGAGACTACTATCATGTTAGGAGTTAATTTCCCAATGTTTTGACCTTCATATTAAGGTCATCATCTGAAGTACACATGCACAGACACAGAAAAAAAGTTATATTACAATTTAAACAGTATGCAAAAATATCACTAAATTGGTCAGTCATTACTCTACTGCTCTAACCTCCAATGAGGGGGGAGGGGGGGACAAAAAATCCCCATAAAAACCTACATCCAAGCTACTCCTAATTTACATGCCCAGATAGCAAATTCTTATTAAATCCTTAAATGATACAGCATTAGTGGTGATTTACTTTAAATACATCAATATTTAAAATAAAGGCTGAAGTTTATTAATAACAAATTGACTATGATATTGATCAAAAGGTGAGTTAGCCCATCTCATACGGAGGTAGCAGCTTTTTTTCCCTCCTGGTAATTCGGGTTTCTCATCCCATATACAGACAAATCGGCCTTCAGAACACAATGCAATTTACAGACAAAAAATACTAGTGGTGGTGGGCAGTAGATGGTGTTGGTGTAGATGATGATGGTAGTGGAGGTTCAGTATAGTTCCTTTCTTTTAGTGTTGCCTGGTGATCAGCATTCATTTTAGAAATTATGGACTTTACAACCGTGCTATAAATCACTCTTTTAATTTCCTGACATTTCGACCTTCATATTAAGGTCATCATCTGGAACATACAAATATACAAAGACAAGCTGAGTTACATTTCACACAGTAAGCTAAAGAAACAATGATTTGATCACCGGTTATTCTACCTCTAGTGAAAAAAGAAAAAAAATACAGATAAAATTACAAATTAATTAATTATTTAGAAACTACATCAAAGCTAAATTCTATTTAAGAAACATTCTTTCTTATAGATAGTTTTCTTATAGCAACAATGATGTCCTATTTTTAACATTACAATTGTTATATTAGATTTAGGATTCTGGATTATCTACCGTCCTGTTTATAGTTAACTCTTAGGGAGACAGGTTCCATGGGTGGAATATGTGCCTTCCATATGCTTGGGATTTTTAGACCATTATTATCATTCAGATTGGGGTGGTTGATAAGAATCTCACAGGCTTCCTTACATTTGCGTTCATACCATGTTTTGGTGTGATGTAAACAACTGGTGCTTTTCCAGTCAATTCCATGTCAAGTGTTCAGGGCATGATCAGAAAGGCCAGCTTTACCATAGTTATTATATTTAATATGTCATTTTACGTTCCTTTTGTTTGATAGGAATTGTGCATCCTGTTTCCCCTATATATGATATATCACAGGTGCAATAAATATGGTATACTCCGGGGTGGGCCAGTGGAGGGAATGGGTCTTTGGATGAGTTGAGTAAACTTTTTAATTTTGCAGAAAGTTTAAAGGTGGCTTATGTATATTTCTGTAGTATTCTGTTTATTTTATTTGATGTCCCTTTAATGTAAGGAATGGTTATAGTTTTATTGTAGTCTGGTTTATCTTTGTTTTTTATTGAGGTCTTGTAGAGAATTTTGTTAATAGTGTTTTAGAAATTTTAGAAAAGTATTGCTGATAACTTTAAATTCGTCTTTCAGCACTTGTTCATTGGAGCAGATCTTCAAAGTCTTGTTTTTTAGAGTATTAATGACACCTAGATTTTGTGTTGGGTGGTGGTAGGAGTTTATGTGTATATATTGGCCAGTATGTGTCGGTTTCTGGTAAACAGTGAAGGAAAGACTGCCAGAAGGAAGACATGTGATAAGTGTATCTAGAAATGGAAGTGTGATTCTGTTTTTCAATCTCGGTTGTGAACTGTATGCGTTTGTGTGTCTAGTGTCTGGCAGCCATGGGGCCAGATCGCTAAAACATCGTCGACGTATCCAAGTCAGAATTTGGGTTTTAAAGGAGAGGATTCCAGAGCATGTTGCTCAAAATGTTCCATATAAAAGTTAGAAAAGGGGGGGGGGGGAATGGCAAGCCCATAACTGTGCCTTCTTTTTGTAGGTAGAAAGCGTTTTGCCATACAAAAAAACACTTTCCTTAGCCACCTAAACAAACAACACATCATTTTTAATATGATTCTGCCAATGATGCCATCTGTTCACTCACCAAAGTTTCTCAGAACTCTAATATCTATGGTCTCTAGCCTTTGATCAAGTGTTTTATGTATAAGCCAACTCTCAGGCTAATTTCTCTCACATCTGGTATAAATTTATTCAAATGGCTTCCTACCCCACTAGTTTTGCCCATTCTGCTGTCTATTTCTATATTTATGTAATTTGTCATCTTCACAAAAAACTGCTTAAATAGCTGAAATATTTTAATTGTTACATAGGTTTTCCATTGAGCATACTGTTGAAGATTTCTGTTTCTGCCTATTTACAAATTTTTGGTCTTTTTATTGCTGATTTTCATTCTAAATTTGTTACAGCTGCTATTCAATTTAGTTAGAGAATCCTGGAAACCTTGCACTGAATTTGTTTAGGAGTATATTATCTGCATAAAGCAAAGAGTTAAGTTTGAAATCTCCAATTCTAATAGGTTTAATACCACTTTCTTTCATAATGTGATTCAAAAGATGATGAATAAGAGTAGAGATTTGCATGCTTTTCTTACAACTGAATTTATATCAAAATATCTTCCACATTTCTTTCAATTCTAACAGATAACTAACAACTTAAACATAAACTATGCATTGCTCTATATATAATGGTCAATTTACTCAATATAATTGAAGCAATTTGTAAAGCTTTACCTTGTTGTATGCTTTTTCCAAGTCTACAAAACTCAAGTGCAGATCATTGTTATATTCCCATGATTTCTCAATTTTTGTTAGCCCCTTTTCAAGTATACTTGCAGAAATCTTATCTGGACCACTTACTATAAAAATTCCTCTGTGAATTTCACATTCAGTTTCATTTCCCTTCTTATAGATAAGAACTATAAGAGTTCTTAGGGCATCTACTGACTTATGTGCTAGAAACTTTTGGTATGCCTTCTTTTCTATTTCAGGACTGCTTCTGTAACTTCTTGTGTCCAACACTGTGTTCTTATTTTTCTATTATTGAGGTGACCTTCACCACATGCCGCCGCAGCTGAATCAATCAATGTTTTCTTCAGAATTTGCCAGTGAGACTCCAAGGTTCCATTCTTGTTTTCGAAGTGTTTCATTTTTCTTGAATAATGTTTATATAGTTGAGTACAGAGTTCACCTGTAAAAGCTGCCTAACTTTAATTATTTTAAAAATTTTTCTCAGATATTGTTCATTTCAATGTTATATTAATTTTAATATACTTAAAATTAATGATGGTCGCTTACAATTTTAAATATTTGTTATACTCTTGTATTCTGAACCAGCATGAAGACATCACTATTAACAATAATATAGCTAATGAAACTTCTTATTTCTTGTGTGTGTTTCTCCATGTGAACATGTGCATATCTTTAGGTTGGAATGGTATAAGTTATACTAACCTGTATCCAGGTCAAAAGTCCAGCAGGTACTAATACCATTTTTATTAGCCTTGCCCTTTTGTCCAAATTTTTCCAAAACATTTCTATATAGATATCTGTGATTCATTTCTTACTCTACTGTTTAGATCTCCAATAATGACCAGCATTTCTGTTTCTTTTATGTAGGCTGCTTTCTCTAATGATCTGAAAAATTCCTCCACTTCTGTCTTAGGAGAACCTTCTGTGGGACCATAGGCACAAATAAGTTTCATTGTTCATTTCTCCATTTTGAAGTTTACCCATATAAACACATTGATTACAAGGCGTTTATATGGGTTTAATATGGAAGGCAATTTCAAGTAGGTTAAACTTCAAAATGGGCATCATCATCATCAAATTCCTGATATATATATACCCTCAAGGGGGGTGTACACCATATGATAGTACTACATGAAAAATGTAGTACTATCATTAATGGTTGTGTATTTTAGTCTACAGTTCACATCTGAGAGCTGCTCAACTTTTATTTGCTTTACAACTTTCTTACATGTTCTTCTTTTCAATATGAAATTCAATTTTATCCTGCTCAAGACTAAATAGTGATCACTTCCGATTTCAAATCCTCTGTACACTCTGGTGTCCTGCCACCAGGGAGAAAACATCACTATCAACAATAACATAGTCAATGAGACTTTTCTTATTCCTTGCCTCTTCTCTCCATGTACATTTGTGCACATTTTTATGTTGGAACATTGTTAGTAATAACCAGTCCATGACCTGAGCAGAAATCCAACAGGTATTTGCCATTATTCTTAGCTTTGCTCTTTTCTCCAAATTTTCCCAATATATTTTTGTATGTCTGACAATAATTTCCTACTCTGCTATTTAGATCCCCAACAAGGACCAACTTTTCCTTTTTCATTGTGTCAGTTGCTCTCTTCAAAGCCTCAAAAAATTCCTCCACTTCTACCTTAGTAGAACCTTCTGTGTGACCATAGGCACAAATAAGTCTCATTGTCCAGTTCCCCAGTCTCATATTTGCCCACATCACTCTACTTGAACTTGTCTGCCATTCAAGAAGATTAGCCTCATATTTAGTGTTGAATACTATGGCTACTCCTTCTTTTCCTTGACTGTCATTTCCTGAATATAACATTTTGTATTTAAATTAAGGGGATATTAAATCCCACATTGTTTTAAAACCGAATAAGAAACTCAAAGATTGGAATCAGAGAGTTTCTTGCCGAATATAGTATAGTAAACTATAAAGTATCGGCGATCACTAAGCGTCCGCTAAATGCAAGTGGCCCAGCACGTAGTGCAATACCGGAAATCTCGCAGCAAAGTCGGTAAAGTTCTGATCACTATTCTTAGGTATTTACCATAATGTAAAAACACATTTCCTAGGAAATGTATGCTGTTATTACATTATGGTGGTGAGGTCACTACCCAGACCGGTTTCAGCCTTTTTTGAGGCTTCATCAGTGAGTAGCTAGACCGAGTTAATACCAAAGTGTATAGCGAAAAGAACTTTATACTCTGTTATACGAGTTTCCGAACAGGTGCAACCATTAAGTTACTTAAATATAAAGAGCTAATAAGCTTCATTTCGGCAACAAAAACATTATTTAAATTAAGGGGATATTAAATCCCACATTATTCGGTTTTAAAACATTAGCTCTTTATATTTAAGTAACTTAATGGTTGCACCTGTTCGGAAACTCGTATAACAGAGTATAAAGTTCTTTTCGCTATACACTTTGGTATTAACTCGGTCTAGCTACTCACTGATGAAGCCTCAAAAAAGGCTGAAACCGGTCTGGGTAGTGACCTCACCACCATAATGTAATAACAGCATACATTTCCTAGGAAATGTGTTTTTACATTATGGTAAATACCTAAGAATAGTGATCAGAACTTTACCGACTTTGCTGCGAGATTTCCGGTATTGCACTACGTGCTGGGCCACTTGCATTTAGCGGACGCTTAGTGATCGCCGATACTTTATAGTTTACTATACTATATTCGGCAAGAAACTCTCTGATTCCAATCTTTGAGTTTCTTATTCGGTTTTAAAACAATGTGGGATTTAATATCCCCTTAATTTAAATAATGTTTTTGTTGCCGAAATGAAGCTTATTAGCTCTTTATATTTAAGTAACATTTTGTATTTATTGCTCGGAAACATCACCATTTTTTTTTTTTTTGTTTGTTTCAGTCACTCCTATTATGTTGATCTGGTACTTATCCAATTCCTCAGCTAGCTCCATTTCTTTGCCGTTCAGGCTTCTTATGTTGATAGTACCGATCTTGAACTCTAGTGATGTTGAGTTGGGGTAAGTTTTAGGATTTGTTCCAGTAGCTGATGTTTCGCTGTTTGACCTGGTTCCCTGACGAAAACAATGGGGGCCCTTGTTTAACCGGGCGACGCCCCAGCCAACATGAAATTCTGTCATGTTGTTCCATCATTTGAAATTTTGGTTTAAGCCACTAAGAATACAATTTGGTCAGCTAAATCCCAAATTGCCAGCATATCCTCGTCCATTCAGTATCCAGGTAGATACCTAAAAGGGTGCACCCACGAGAAGGTGAGGGCTGGACATGAGGTCAGAAGCCCTGATCAGTTCTCTGCATTCCTTTAAAGGCTATGTGAAGGTCTCCTCTAAGTTATATAGCTTTGACCCTAAAGCATCCCCGAAGGAGAAATGGACAATGAAACTTATTTGTGCCTATGGTCTGTGTTAAATGCTACTGCTACTCCTCTCTTTCCTTGATGATTATTGCCTAAATATAACATCCTACACTTATTATTTAGTAGAATCTCATATTTTAGTGTAATTTGTCTCAGTAACACCAATTATATCTATGTGGTACATTTCCAGTTCTTCTGCAAGTATGATTTCCTTTCCATTAATACTCTTACATTGATGGTCCCTATCTTGAATTCTTCTGATATGTTTGTTCCACTAACTGACTTTTCACCTTAGTTCCCTGATGAAAACAGTGAGTGGGGAGGGGGGCTTGTTTAACCAGGCCATGCTCCAGCTGCCACAAAAATCACATTATGTTGTACCATCATGCTAATTTTTAATGATGTTTCTGCATTATGCCTTTTATAGATATTATATGGGTGTTGCTTTACTAAAACGGTCATCCTAATTTCTCCACTTTCATCTAAACATGCAAAAACATAAGGAGCTGTTGGTTAGCATTCATCCACTAATTGAACATCATCCTCTTTCATTCCACATACTGGAGTTCTCTGGAATAGCCCTTCTCATTCCATTTTCCAAGGATTCAATCTGTTCAAGAAAACAAAACAAAAAAAAATTTTTTTTTGCTCCCATTATGATCACTCTAGCCCTGAGAATGTCTCAATAATTGTAGATGAAATTTTGTTAACAAACAAAGTATCTGTTTCTTTTAACTTTTGTGTAAAGTTATTAAACTCAAAGAGAAATAAAATAAGGCATGTATATTATATGTGTATTCCATGTTTCCAGACATTCTTGAAAAGTCATTGGTTGCCTTAATGGATTTTATCTTTTTTGCTTTTTTACCCAGTTTCATATAACTTAATTTCTTATATTCACAGTTGTTGCTTGTAACCAAGATCCAGAAGACGATGTTCACAGAAACACTGAAATCTAATAAAAACAACATTTATTAAGGTGAAAAACTGACATGCAGACATTATTCAGTTTGAAAATTTCATCAATTTTTTTGAGACAATTTCCAACACTGGATTCCTGACCATTTTGCCATCCAGGTAGGTAGAGTGAACAGTCACTCACTCACTCACTCTCCAACCAATAGGCTGTCCATTTGCATCCAACCATGGAAATTGTGTTTATGAATGTCTTTTAGTAAAAGCCGATTTCATCCCCATTGAAGCAATCTTTTCCACTTATTGGAGGCCTGAAATGGTTGAGAAAAAAATTCCATATCTGGTTTTCTGGATTATGCAAGAAATCACCATCAATTCCTGATATGTACCCTCAGAGGATGTACAAGATATTATGATAGTACTACATAAAAAAGTTACATCATTAATAATTTCCTATCAACAATTTGACTCCAAATTAATCTGTTAAGACTCCAATATTATCAGATCTTATATTTCTGTCTTCTAAGGCACTTTTTACTGTATCAATCCACCTAGATCTTTGTCTTCCTCAGGGTCTTTTTCCTGACATCCTGGCAAAAAAACACTTTTTTTTAACCTTTCTTCTTCCATTCTATTTAAGTGTGCATACTAGCTCTGTTAATACATTCATAGATGCTAACAATGTCAAGTTCTTTCCTAATATCCTCATTTTTAATGTGATACTGCCATTGATGTCATCTGTTCAGTCCACTAATCTTTCTCAGGACTCTCATAGCTGAGGTCTTGGATCATCTGTTTTATTTCTAACCTGACTCTCATATCATAAGTTAAAATTGGCCTGAACACCTTTTGTATACACCTAGTTTAGTGTTTTGACTAATTTCTCTCTTATTCCAAATAAATTTATTCAGTTGACTTTCTACCAGCTTTGCTAATTCTGCTGCCTATTTCCATGCCATCTTCATTAAAATTGTACCTAAATAGCTGAAATGATTCACTTGTTCTGTAGGTTCTCCATTCAGGATGCACTTGATGTTTTCAATGTTTCTACTTATTTTCAATATCTCAGTCTTTTTATTGCTGCTTATCATACCAACATTATTAAGACAGTTATTCAATTTAGTCAGGCAATCTTGCAGAATTGTAATTGTAATCATAATTGCAAGTCTCTCCAATTGTAATATCAGGTTTTAAGACCACTTTCCTTCATAATGTGATCCATATAGATGAAATAACAGTGGAGATAATACACACCCTTATCTCACACCTGATTTAACAAACTATCTTTCTGTACTCCCTTCAATTCTAACTGCCAATTTATAATTCAAATATAGGCTATGTATTGCTTGATATGTCACATTTACACCATACAACTGTAGCATTTTGAGCAGCTTTTTTCCTGGCATCTTGTCAAATGCAATTTCAGGTCTACAAAACTTAAATACAAATCATTGTTATATTCCCAGGTTTCTCAATTATTTGTCTTAAAGTGAAAATCTGATCCTGGCATCCTCTATTTGGCCTGAATCCAGCTTGTTCTTCTCAAAGTTTTCCTCCCACAATTTTTCTCAGCCATTTCTTAAGTATATTTGCATAAATCTTATCAGGAATGCTCAGCAGTCAAATTCCTCTCTCATTTTCACATTCAGTTTTATTTCACATTTTACAGATGGGTACTATGACAGCTCTACTCCAATCATTAGGAATGCGACAATGTGACCCCCTGACCAGGCCTTCTGAATTACACAGTGTAGCCACTTTAAAACTTGTATGCCTCTTTGTTTGAGCACTGAAATATGAGCATTGAAATATTTGAGCAAGGCTTGGAAAAAATTGCACATTTGGTCTTCTGGATTATGTCAAAAATAAATACGAATTTTGTATACAGTCAAAATAACTGTATACAAAAAAATCACAAAAAATAAATAAGAAATAGATTAAATAAATAAAATAAAATAAAAATACTACTCACACATCACAGTATAATGTATTATATGTTTATAGCCTGTCATGAGTAAGTGTCACATAACATATTACTTGCTGACATCTTTCCTCAAGATATTATAAAACTATTCGATTTCGTATGTCAAAACAAATTTTATAGCCAAGTAGAAGGAACGCCCATGGGAAGTCCTCTTTCTCTGGCTTTAGCCAACTTTTATTTAGAACATTTAGAAAAAGTCCTCTTCGCATCTATTTTCCCTCAACCATCTTTTTGGGAAAGATATATAGATGACATATTTACTATTTGGCCTCGCAGCAAAAACGTTTTACCTTCCTTTTTAAACAGTATTAATTCCTTGCATCATCGCATAAAGTTTACTATGGAATTAGAAGAAAACAACCAGTTATCTTTTTTAGACGTTCTCCTCATCCGATCACCTTCAAATATTCTTACAACTACAGTATACAGGAAACAAACATTCACAGGTTGTTATATTCTTAAAGAATCAGCCCATCATCCATGTCAAAAAACAGGAATTATAAAATGCCTCATCAGAAGAGCCAAAACTAATTGTTCTACTTTTGATTATTTACAGAAAGAACTTTCTACTATCCAACAACACATGAAACTCAATGGCTTTTCAGAAAAAAGTACTCAACGTCTTCTCAATTCTTACAATCCCCCACAAAACAACAAAGTTTCAATACGTTGAGTGCTTATTCCTTATATCTCCGGTATTTCAGAACCTATCGCAAGAATTTTAAAGAAATATGATTTAACAACTACGTATTCACCTTTTAACAAATTGTCTTCTCGTTTTCCTTCTCCTAAAGACAAACACTCAACTTTACTCTTCCTGGAGTTTATCAAATTCCGTGCAACTGTGATCTCTCTTATTTTGGACAAACTGGACGTTCGCTTGAAAAAAGAATCCAACATCAATCATCCATTCTTCACAACAAACCTGAAAAGTCTGGATTGGCTCAACACGGGATTGAAACTGATCACAGCATCCTTTGGTCCAGGACTCGCCTCTTACATAGATCCCGTTATAGGTTCGAACGTTTTGTTCAAGGAAAGCGTGGAGGCCTTGCTCCATCGCCCCAACCTGAATCGTAATGACTGTATATCTATATCAAAAATCTGGGAAAATGTTCTCGGAGCAAAAGATGGCATCATGGGATCCCCTTCAAGGTCAAGCAAAACACTAGAATTTTAGGATTTTTCCTCCATTCAATGGTACAGCAGTAAAGTAACAGGATTAAACTCAATGGACATATTAGGAATCTTCTTGATTAGCTGGTGCATAAAACATCTGCTATCTAAAATGTCAGATCATACCTGGAGAGAAGAAAAGTAATGGTATGAGAAAAGCAAGAGGCATCTTATGGCATGGAGATCATAGGCTTTCTGAACAACATATCTAAGAGTCTGTCTCCTCTGTCTATCTATGCAGTGCAGTTAGTCTAACTGCACTGTATGCAACTTTTCCCTCTGTTTCACTTTTGAAGTACCACACCACCATGACAGTAAACTTAAACAGATATGATAACGTCACTGCAATAAAAAAATAATAAATAAATAATTAAACAAATAAAAACTAAAATAAACCCTCAAACTCTTCCACATCTGCTTCCCCAAACTTCATCTCCTGGTTTTGATTAACCCCAAATTGGGGATATAATAATCACAGTTTACTTTAACTGTCAAAATTACACTCTAAAAGTGCCTTAGAAGATAGAAATATAAGTTCTGATAATACTGGAGTCTTGAGATAACAGATTGATTTGGGCGAAAATTGTTGATAGGAAGTTAGTAATGATGTAAGTTCTTCATGTAGTACTATCATAATATCCTGTACACCCCTTGAGGGTAGATGTCAGGAATTTGATGATGATGATTTTCTCCACCACAGGGGCAGTAATGTGCTTTTGTGTAGTGGTCTAATATTTCTTAACAGAGGATAAAGGTTTCCTTGTCCCATTACATATCATTCATCTCCTGTTTTTACTACTTCCCTAATTCTGAAAATCAATCTGATCTCTTTGATGTCCATCTTTGAAGCCTAATTGGAAGAAAAATTTAATGCTTATGTTTTTTTTTATTCTTATGACCAAGCTAGAAAAGAAACTGAAATATTTGCTATAAGCAATGATCTAAAGTGAACTATTCAATTACCAACAAATATTTTACTCTATCCTCTTTTTTTTTTTTTTTTTTTTTGAGCCAGTTCTCCTTCTATGCACATTGTTCAGGGCCCTTCTTATATCAGCAATTCTATCAGAAGACAATCCAATATTTCATGTCTAGTGTAACATTCTTCTCTCAGCCACTCTCCAACCTTATGTCATTTGGCTTTGCAACAAAGGGAAGCTTTCGAGAACTTTTACTCTTCATTTCCACTCTCCAGCTCTGAAAACTTGCTCTGATTGAGTCACAGAAAGTATTAATGATAAAATCAGAGGCTTTCATTTTCCATTCAATTTTCAAATCAAAATGCCCATTGTAAGCAACAGTTTCCAAGATGTGTAATATAAAAAAAAAAAAAAAAACATATCACAAGTGGCTTAGGACACTAAACTTCAACTTCTCTGGTATGCATGCTTAGATTTTATTATCACTCATTGACATTTAAGGGGCCACTTAAGGATCAAAGCTAAACTGGAAGGAGACCTCCACATCACCTTTAAGGAATATGCAAAACTGACCAGGACTTCTCACCCAATGTACAATTTCACCTTCATGTGATGTGCCCTGGGTACTGAATGAATAGGGATGGGCTAGAAATTTGGACTTCTCAAACCAAACTGTATTCTCTCTTTGCTTAAACCACAAATATATATATATGATGGTACAACATGATGAGATTTCATGCCAGCTGGGGCATCGCCCAGTTAAAGAAAGATCCTGCTGTTTTTGTCAGGGGAACCAGAGAAAGCAGTGCAAAAGTAAAGTCAGCTACTGGAACAACTCAAGCTCAACATCTAGAAGAAGAACAAACCCAATGGCAGAAGAACTGAAGATAGACACCTCAATATAAGGAGTATTAATAGAAAGGAAACCGAGCTGGCAAAAGAACTGGAAATTTTCACATGGACATAACTGGCAGCACTGAAACAAAGAAGACAAAAACAGTTCGGATCTTACTAAATAATAAGTACATGATATTATATTTAGACAATAATGATCAAGGAAAGGAAGGAGTAGTGAAAGCATTCAACATCAAACATATAGATAAACTTCTTGATTGGAAAGCAGTTTTAAGTAGAGTTATGTGGGCGAACTTCAAAATGGGGAAATGGAGATTGAAATTTATTTGTATCTGTGGTCCCACAAAAGGTTCTACTATGGAAGAAGTGGAGGAATTTTTTGAGTCATCAAAAGCAGGCACCTGATGCAAAAAAACAGCAAAAGTAGCACTTGTTGGAGAGCTAAACTGCAGAGTAGAAAGTGAATCCCATCAGGCATATAGAATTGATTTGGGAATGTTTGGAGAAAAGAACAAGGCTAATAATGATGGTAAGTATCTGCTGGATTTCTGCTCAGGTTAGGGACTATTTACTAACACCACGTTCCAACATAAATATGTATAAAAGTTCACACAGAGAGAAGAAACAAGAAAAACCTCATTGACTATGTTATTGTTGATAATGATATCCTCATGCTGGTTCAGAATACAAGAGTGTATACAGAGGATATGAAACTGGAAGTGACCAATATTTAATTTTAAGCAGGATAAAAATAAATATCAAAGTGAAAAAATCAATATGCAAAAAAATTTTAAAAAGAATTAAAAGTTGAGCAGCTTTTATAGGTAAACTATAGACTCAACTATACAAATATTATTACTGACGAAAGAATGAAACAGTTCAAAAACAAGAACCATACCATGTAGTCTCAATGGCAAACTCTCAAGAAAATGTTGATTGATTCAGCTAAGGAGATGTGGTGAAATAGTCTGCAAGAATATGAAAAGAGTGCCATGGTAGACACAAGAAGGTTAAGCAGTCCTGGAAAAGAAGAAAGCATACCAAAAGTTACTAGCAAATAAGTCAGCAGATGCCCTAAAAGAATATAGAGAAAAATGAAAGAAAGTTAAGTGTAAAAGTAGCTAAACAAAAATCATGAATATTTATCTTCCAGATAAATATCAGGAAGATGGCAAAACGTTCTGAAGGCTGTTGAAAAAGCTCAGAAATGGAGAAAAGAGTACTGTAAAACAAATCAAAGATGATAAAGGTGGCATTAAAACTGAAGATAAGGATATCTTAGATGTATGGAGTAATTACTTTGAAATTTGTAAATTACTTTGAAAGACTGCTAAATGAAACAAACAGAACAGCAATAAAAATTTTAAGAGGAATGCAAACAGAAGTACATATCAATACTTGAGGTAAAAAAACAACATTAAAAACTTGAAATGTGGAAAGACAGTTGCAATAAATGATATTCGATCAGAAATGTGCATACATGGAGAGCTAAACTGCAGAGTAGGAAGTGGAGGAATTTTTTTGGTTGATACTCCTGATGACTCAAAACACAGTAATCACATATAAAAGTTTTGCAATGGGTACATTGCATAATTCAGAGAGCTTGGTCAGAATGTTGAATTCCAGATGATTGGAGACCTCTCATAGTTCTCATCTATAAAAAAAAAAGGGAATAAAACTATAAAACTAAATGAGAATTATGGAAGACTTTCTCTAATAGCATTCTTGAAAAGAATGCTGAAAAAATTGTGGAAGAGAAACTGGGAGAAGAACAATTGGGATTCAGGTCAATCAGAGGTTGTCAAAATCAGATTGTTACTTTATAAGAGACAGATGAAAAATTGTGGGAACATAACAAGGATCTGTATTTAAGTTCTATAGATCTGGAAAATCACATGACAAAGTTCTAAGAGAAAAACTTTTCACAATGCTACAGTTTTATATGGGATGAATGGAACATTATACAAAGCAATACAGAGTCAATGTTTAAGTTGTAAGTCAGCAGTTAGAAATGAAAGACACACAGAAAGATGGTTCGATGTAAAATCAAGTGTAAGACAAAGATGCATGTTATCTCCACTCTTATTCATCATCTATATGGATCACATTATGAAAGAAAGTGACACTAAACCAGCTATTAAAATTAAAGATTGGAAGCATTAAGCAGATAATGCTGAACACCAAAACATATCCAATGTTTTGGTGTTCAGCATCCAGGATTCTCTAACTAAACTGAATTACAGCAGCAACAAATTTGGCATGAAAATCAGCAATAAAAACAACAAAAATATGAAAATAGACGGGAATATAGAAAACTTCAACTGCATACCCAATGAACGAGCCTATAGAACGAGTAAAGTTGGTAAAGAAGAAGTCAGTGGAAAAAATTTATACGATAGAAATTAGACAAAACACAGTGTTCAAATCGGTGTAAGTTATGGATCTGAAAGTTGGGTTAGAAATAAAACACTTGATCAAAAATTAGGGACTAGAGATATGAGTTCTGAGAAA